>NW_022681471.1:108784320-109267743 GCF_009764315.1 Trachypithecus francoisi | reverse complement strand
CTAGTTAAAACAAATCAGCAATCTCAAATGAGTTCGAGTGTGAAATGAAATACCACAAAGATGAATTTTTAGACCTCATGTGAAAAGAAATGAAGGTGTAAGATATGAGTTACAGCTTATACCTATGTGTGTGTGTGGTGTGTGTGTGGTGTGTGTATAAAACTATATATGAGATTATATGGGAAAAAAATTAAGAGTATATGGAAAAAGTACTTCCAGCATACATGGGAAAAAAAGTTATAAGGCGGTTTTAGTTTAGCATAAGTGTTCTAGTTATCTACTGATGTATAACATAGAACATAAAACGTCAGTTTTGTTACATTTGACTGAAAAAATAAGACAAAAGGGCCAGCTGGGTTCAAGGGGAGGGAGGAATAGACCCCAACTCTCAATGGAGGCAATGACATGCACATATGGAAGGGATTGAATTGATGAACAAGATTGGAGACAGCTATCTAAGAAGTAAATAGTATTAATGATACTTGTATATGGAGGTGACTATCATGACAAGTAAGGAAATACTGAAAATAGTTTACATGGGTAATTGTACTCTCATCTGTGTATTTAAGTAATACATATAGATTTTGACATTCATTTGATGACGAAGATTGACACAGTGGTATGTCCTTTTGGGTTTCAAATTGATGAAGCAGGCAGACATGTTATCATTCTAGGGATGCTTCCCAGTTTGGAGGTCCTGAGGCAAGAGGGCATTAGGAAGAGAGAGTTCCCTACTGCTGCTGCATCTGCTCATTGCAATGTGAGATGGGTCTAAAATCTATGACTTTGAGGAATATTACCAGATTATATAATTTTAAACATTCAAAGAAGAAATTGTAGTGATCATCTTGTCCAATTGTTTTTATCAAAAGATACAAATACTAAAGCCAGAGAAGTTGACCTCACAAAGATCTTAATGTATGGGCTGTACAGATTCTGAATCTAAGTTGTTTAACTGCTGAGTTACTACTCTTATTATTCCATATATTGACACTGCTTTCCAAAAGTCTATGGTGTAATTATCAATCTGGCAACCCATGTAGAAGGACTGTTTTCACCAACTGGTGAATAAAACTTTGTTATTTCATTATATTTTCATGTTTTGGGGTCTCTAACAGAGTGAAAATGTTCAGTCAACTTGAAAGAAGTATGGTAGTGAGTAATTTAAGTGCATATGGTGAGCTGGGGAGGATCTAGTTTTGATGGGCCCTGAAGCTTTTACAGGTTTGGCTCTACTCTGTAAGAAGAACGGATGTAAAATTACAACTGCAAAGTAAGTACAAGGGCTTTAAAAGAGGCCTGTGTAATTTAAGGACCTCAAGTTCAACCTTCATCAGTCTGTGTGGTTGAGTTGATTAGTTTAATTAAAATAATAGAGTTTGGAAAGGACTTAAGACAAGGTGGTATTCTTCCAATTGTCGCCTTTGCAAAGGGTAACCTTTTCTTTGACAGACTTAAAGTACTATCCTTCCAACATATTAATAGTTTTTAGATGCAATCTTGCTGACATGTGAACATATGCAAAGTAATTGAGAATACTTTCTAGCTTTTAGTGGTATGATACTGCCTTGCATAATGATTTAGACATGCAGCTCTGCCTTTTGTATATCTCCAGTCCCAACATGTAGGTAGGAAACAGTACTATTGATCTTTGAAAACTAAAGATTGGGATGATCCTTTTGATTGGTTGTATGTTAGAGCTATCCTTGTATGCATATTTTTGAAAGTCATGAAGTACAGATTATTTGACCTTAATTTCTCCATCTACAATATGAAGATCAATGAAGATGTTATATCATGTCTGTTGAAAATGGTTGGATATAAATGCAGGTCAGTGGAAGTATTCAGTGAAATGATGCATTTCCAAAATATTGTTTTCCAGTCAAGTCCAGTGTTAGTATTCCACATATGGAATGCATGATAGGCATAGAGAAAATAAGGGTAGCATTTTACATCACAGAGTATTTTGAGATAGGCGAGACCATTATTATGTTGGCCATTCTTGTGAAGAAAATCAGTTGCAGGATATTAACTTATTTACCTGAAGTAACATAGCTGGGAGTCAAGCCCAGGACTTAGGACACAAAGGGCAGCAGGCTTTTTAACTGTCCCACTCTGTCTCTTCCGAGAGGCCAATAGAAGTTTCCACCATCTCTACTGTCATACCCCACCTGGAAACGATTGCATTCTCAAGGTCTTGTAATTTAGCTTTTCGTTATGACTGCTTTCCTCTGCGTTACTTAATTAGAATCTGCAGCTTTTGGCAGGAAAATAGTCAACCAAGCAAATTTCTAATAAGCAGTGTCTTTAGGGGAGAAAGTAGAAGTGAGCAAAGAGAAGAGAATGAATGCATGATAGTAGCTGCTAGAATATATTAGTCGCAGACAAATTTCAGTGAGAGTGTCAGTCACTGTGAATTAAATTTTTAAGTGAAGTTGCCGGAAAAACAAGAATGGAATGGAGCAAAGCACGTATATTGTAGTTCAGAAGATTTGGAATTCTCCCAAACCTGTCATCCTTTAATGGAAAACCTGTTAGGAGCAAAGGCAGAACCTGCATTGATAGAATGATCTTGGAAAATGCCTTCCAAGGACATCTTTTTAATGTTATTACTCAGAGTTGATATTTTGAAAGTTTTTTCTGTTAGATAAATAAACTTTTAAAAACAGTCATTTATGTATCTCATTTAAATATAATCACATATAATGTAGGCCAATGGATAATACCATTACGCATTCTAAAGGGTTGAAAATTGCTAGAGAGAATCTAGTCTAGCTTTTGGAACAAACTGTTACAGAAAATAAATGTTAAATACTGGGTGAAAAACCAGTGGTTTCACTGTTAACTGACAAGTATGGATTAAGAGCGGTTTCTACCCCTTTCTCTGGAAACATTTCATTATTGGTAGATGAAAAAGAGAGGGATGATGGAGTCTGGTGAGAAATGCTCTCAACAGGGAAAGTGAGCTCTTACTACTGGGATGATAACATTAATGTGGTTCTTTATCATGTTGCACCCTAGAACATTTCAGATACATATTTTGTCTACTAAATAGTTGATCACATGGTTCTCTGCATGATGTTGATGAGAAACTTTTTAAAAATATATTCTCCTTAAAGCCCATAGGTTTCTCAAAATTAGCTTTTCTGCTGGTATGATTGCAATAAACTACTACTGGAGTTTAAAATTGTGCCTATTTTTCCAGGAGTAAGCTTAAATCCTGTTAAATTACAATGTCAAGCCCATAGTTTGCATTGAAGTTAACATGGAGGGAGTGGCAGACTAGCTTTCGGCCAGGAAATTTGAGGGTATTTTGACCCCATCATGCTGTAAAACATTTTTCTTAAGTGTAAGCGTTGGATATATTACCCAGGGAGTTAAAACATATGCAGCTAGAGGGAACGGGGTTTTCTCAGTCTGTCAAATTATGCGTGTCTGCTTCTTAATCATTTGGAACTGTTCTGTGGGACTACTTGAACCAAGTTAGCTTTCAATTAGCATGACACTATATTGGCAGGTCGAAACTGTTAGACAAAATATGATTCTGGCATGGACAGTATATACATGAACAATTCATTTGTGCATTTCCATGATCCAGCACTATGACAACCTATTAAACCCTTAACACTCTAAAACTTGCCCTTCTATTTTTCTGTTATAGTCACTTGGGGAAAAGAACTCCAACCTGAATTAAATTCAACTATCTACCTGCTCCTCAACTTCACCTAAGTTGTTGAGCATTAATTAATCACATTACCTTTCTGACTTAGTCTTTGTGATCACATATCTCCAATGAACCTGAAATGGTGTCAAATAATCCTTTTTTCTTACCTTTCTCTCTTTCTCTCTCACTTTGAAGAAACAAGGTATCTCGCTCTGTCACTCAGGGTGGAGTGCAGTGGTGTGATCATAGTGCACTGCAGCCTCCAACTCCTGGGCTCAAGATATCCACCCACTTCAACCTTCCTAGTAGTTGGGACTACAGCTGTGCACCAGTACGCCCAGCTAATTTCTTTTGTTTGTTTTTTGAAGAGACAGGGTCTCACTTTCTTGCCCAGGCTCATCTTAAAATCCTGGCCTTAAGTGATTCTCCCACTTTGGCCTACCAAAACACTTGGATTACAAGAGTCAGCCACCATGCCTGGAATCACACAATCCTTTTACTTCTCTTTGACATTCACTTTACCACTTTTTGAGATATTATTTTGTTCATTCTCCTCTATCTTTAAACTTCTTACTCTCTTTGCACACCCTGGACACTCAGCTGTGAACAATCAACTTACCTTTCCTCCCATTTCTTATTATTTTACAAATGATGCATTGAAATAGAACAAGCTCATATTTCTGTCACTAAATTTACCAGTCTACCTTTACCTCTATTCAGAGTAGATGAACTCTGCTACTATCTAAAGCCAACTCCGAAAGGTATGTTTTCCAGTGATCTCTTGAAGACTGCTCCTTCAGTTGTCTCCTCTTCTATATCACCAATTTATCTCTCAATATAAAGTCATCCCCATGAGTATACAAATGTAGCTTTTTTCACACGTTAGTAAAATGTCCCCTCATGCTATGGCCCTATTGACTTCACAGAAATATCTGTCTAAAAGTTACCTGTATATAGTATCTTTGCTCTCTCACATTCCATTATCTCCTTAGTCAAAACAATGAGGTTTCTGTTCCCTGCAAAATGTCCATGTTAAAGTTACTAATGAACATTATTTACCAAATCCGATGGTCAATTCTCAGTTCTCACCTTAGCTGACCCTTTATATAATTTGACCCACTTGACCACAACTTTCATTTCAAACCTTTTTCTGGTTTTACGCCTACCTCATTACTTTCTAATTTACTTTACTGATTCTTTTTTTCGGTTTGTTCTCATTATGTTGTAGTTCAAGACCTCAATCCCGAGCCCTCCTTTATATTTTTCCCTCTTCAGTTGACTGCATTTAGTTTTTTGGCTTTAAATAAAATCTGCCTGTTGATGACTCCTAAATATGTACCTGCAGATTAGATTTTTCTTATATCATTTCCATCTGTATTAGTTATCTATTGCTGCATAAAAAGTTATCCACACCTTAGTATCTTCAAACAATAGCATCTATTGTATCATACTTTCTGTGGGCCGGGAATCTGGACATGGAGTATCCAGGTCCTCTGGCTCAGGATCTCTAACAAGGCTGCAGTCAATGTATTGGATGGGGTAGCAGTCATCTCAGGGTCTGATTGGGGCAGGATCCACTTTCAGGTTCACTCAGTGGTGATTTATAAATTTCAGTCCCTTGAAAATTGAGTCACCTGCATTTTCTTGCCACATGGTCTTTTCCATAGGGCAGCTCTCAGTATGCCAGCTGGCTTCATCAAAGTGAGTAAACGAGAAAAGGGACAGTGTTTTATAACTTAATCTCAGAAATGACATACCATCACTGTTGCCTTATTAACAAGTCACTAGGTCCATCTCACACTCAAAGGTAGGGGATTACACAAGGTAATGAATAACAAGAGGCAGGGTCATGTATGGTATGATAAAAGCATCTCGAACTTTATCCAAAACAAAACGACTTCCTAACTTCTCAAACTCTCTATGCCCCTAGCCTTCCTCATCTCAGTAAATGGTAGCACAATACCCCTTTATTCTCTGACCAAACCTGGAAGTCATCTTTGATTTCTCTTTTATTCACCACCCACACCCAATATATTAGTAACTCATATTACAGTTATCTAAAAATTATTCACCAAGTCTGATGACCTTCGATCATTACCTTAGTTAAAATTATAGTCTAAGACAATATAAATTCTTGGCTGAACTACTGCATTAGCATTCTACCTTATTAATATCTTTTCTTCCTTTCTCTTGCTCCATTATAGTACAAGTGAACTTGTTAAAAATATATATTATCTTATTAGTACCTGTATTTGTCTCCTAGGGCTGCCATAACAAATTACCACAAACAGGGTAGCTTAAAAGAGCAGAAATTTATTCTTTCACAGTTCTAGAGGCTAGAAGTCAAATATCAAGATGTTAGCAAGGCCATGCTCTTGCAGAAGTCTCTAGGGGTTGATTCTTTCTTGCCTCTTTCTGGTTTCTAGTGGTTACCAGCAATCTTTGGCTTTCCTTGACTTGTAGCTGCATCACTCCAATCTCTGGCTCCATTGTCATTTGGCCTTCCTCCTGATGAGTGTTAGTTTGTGTCTCTTCTTATAAGGATACAGTAATTGGATTTAGCGTACACCCTAATCTGTTATGACCCCATCTTAACTTGTTTTTATCTGCAAAACCACTCTTTCCAAGGTCACATATATAGGTTCTCAGAGTTAGAATTTCAACATATCTTTTTAGATGACAATTCAACCTACAACAGTCCCCTACCTTAAACTACAAATGGCTTTTTACTACAAATAAAATAAAATACAAAATACTCTGTTAATAAGCCTTTACATGAATTGGCCTCAGCCTATTCTTCATGCCTCGCTTAGTTCCACTCTCTCCCTTATTCAATCTACTCCAACCACATTGGCCTTATTTATGTTGTACAACTATGCCAAGCCTGTCCTGTTCTTATGGCCTTTGCATATGCTTTTATATCTTTCTGGAATTTTTCTCCTGTATCCACCTGTGACTGCCTTCTCCTCATGATTTAAGTCCTAAGTTACAGACAACTTCTTGGAGAAATTAAAATATTAACTTCTATACTCCATGACTCTTTACCCTCATAATATATATTAACTGAAATATATTTCTTACTTGTTCACTCATGTTTTCCCTGGCAAGAATGTAAGCTTGATGAAGATAGGATATGGGTCTGTCCTGTTTCTTCTTATGTCTCTAGTAACCCAATATCTAGGACAGTGCATGGAATATGTTGGTCAATGAGTTTATGTCCCCATTATAACCTAAAAGAGCAAGATGATATATGCATAACAGGTAAGTAGATTCTGGAAAGTAGAATGCTAATTCACCTCTGATCTTCTGAACTTGTGGAGGTGGTAAGAACTAATGTGTAGTATTTCTAGATGTGGTGGGAAGAACAGTCAATCTTAGAAGTCAATTCTTAGAAGAACTCCAAGCAGGGAAAACCATATGCTAAGTACTGGGAAGTTAAGAAGCAACAAGATCAAACAGACATAAAGCAATTTATATTCTCTTTGAGGAGATAGTGCAGCTCCTGCAATAAAGCAGGAACCTCAGATAGTGAAAATCTTTGAGCTGAGTGACTATAGCCAATACCTACTTGAAAGTCACATAAATATCACTTAGAATTTCAGTCCGTGAAGAGACTTTGCAAGCCCACAGCTTCCAGAGAAATAGTAGTATAGACTACAGGTTGAACATTGGATATAGATAATTTATATCCTTTTTTGTATATATATTTGCATCCAAGGTCTCAGAACTTTTTTATTTATCATTGACTATTTAAATTATTGTCAGTAGAAAACATAGAACCTAATTGTCTAGCTGCATGACCTTGGGAAGATACTCTAAATAGACAACAGTAGCATTACCTGGTTAATAATTTCTAAGGATTAATAAGATAGTACATATAAAGTGCTCAGATACATGCCTGGCACGTAGAAAGTGTTCAACAAATGTTGACAGTTATTATTAATAATGCTTATTATTTATAGGCATTGAAAACAGAATGTGAAAAATTAGATATGAACTTGTAGATAGTATCACAATTATCTGTAAATGCTAATGATAAACAAAAATATTCCTGTTAGCTTTCTGGCTTTCCAGATATTTTACTAGCTTCCTATTGCTGCTGTAACAGGGTATCACAAACTTAGTGGCTCAAAACAACATAGATTTATCCTTTTACAGTTCTGTAGATCTGAAGTCGAGAATACAATTTATGGAGCTAAAAACAAGGCATTGGCAGGGCTGGGTCTTCTAGGGCTTCAGGGGAGAACCTGTTGCTTGCATCTTCTAGTTCCTAGTCTTTGATGGAATTCCTTGGCTCATGCCTTCATCAGTCTGATATCCACTTCCATCATCATATGGCCTTCTCCCTAACTTTGACACTCCTGCTACTCTCTTTTAAGGACCCTTGTGATTACATTGAGCCCACCATGTAATCTGAAATAATCTCCTTATCTCAAAATTCTTCACTGAATCACATCTACAAAGTTCCTTTTGACATGTTAGGTAACATGTTCATAAGTTCCGGAGATAAGGGTATGGATATCTTTGCAGGCCATTATTCTATCTAGCACAAATGTAGTCACTATCTTTTAATTTTAACAGTTATTTTGATACAAATACATTTTATTATTGCTTTTTCCTTTATAAGAGGATTCTATTGACACACTGGCACATAGGACAAATACTTATATTTCTTTTCCTTGAAGCTTCAGTGCTCATGTTGTCACTGAATAACCCTGGGGTGACTATGGAGCTCTTTTATAAAAGGTAACTAGTTTTTCTGTACTCCATGGCCTCAGAACGGAATTTTGTTTGGTTTGACAAAGCTAATTATTGTAATAGTGATTAAACTTGTGATCTGAGGGTACCAGCCATGCCCCTGATTATCTGGAACATTAGGAGATATTTTTGCTTGTGACAACTAGGTGAAGGTGCTACTGGTATCTAGTGAATACAGGCCATGGATGCTGCTAAATGTCCTACAATGCACAGGACAGTCCACCTCCCCAACGATGAATAATCTACCTCACAAGGTTAATAATACCATGTTTGAGAAACCCTGCCATAGGTAATTTTAAGAAACAGTATTATTGCTTGGACCTTTGCTTTTCAAAAGTGTGGTGCACGGACCAGCAGTTTTGGCATCAGGTGGGTCATCAGTGTCTTTGAAATCTCCCCAGGTGATCCCAACATTCAGCCAAGGCTGAAAATCACTGCCTTAGCTTTTCTCCCACTATGCCAGCCTCCTAGAGGCTGATGGCCATTTCCATACTCGTAAGTTGTTATGGTTATGGATATATAGAATTTAACTGGAAAAATAAAACTAAAAAATTTGCCACATGTAACAAACATCATATATTAGAGCTCTAATTAGCATAAAACCACCTTTTTCTTGAGAGTTGCAATAAATAATAGATTCCTCAATGTGCTGAATTGTAAACACACAGAAATGTGGTAAGAGTCAGGTTTATCCAACTATTCGTTAAATATATTGGCAGGGAGAACTCACAAAGAGGGCAAATTCACTCAGCTAGGATCATGTTTGCAGCCTGCAAGAGCAATGATGGAATATATTTGCTTTTCCTCCCTGGCTCTGTCACTTGCCTCATCCAATCTGCTGACTTTAGAACCCAAAACGTTTCTTTGGTATGGGCTTTTGGAGCTGAATTACAGCGAAGGGCATGATGAATACGAAAGGCGTAGGAAAGGTGAATTAGAAAAGTGGCAGATGGAAACTGTGTAGTGTTTTTATTTATGCTCTCTATTCTTGAGCACAGTGCACTTTCCATTTTAGCTAGTCAGGTTCATCCATTTACGGTATTTTTTCTTGCCACCAAATAAGTGTGAGCTGTATTGAATTTCACATAATTTTCTGGCAGCATATGAAACATATCAATTTCCCCAGTAATTCCCAGTAATTTAAGTTTGGAATTATTATATACATTAATTCAGTTAATGCTACAGTTATCAGCATAGCCCTGTTAATATTCTGTGGCTTATAAAAATAAAAGGCAATACAGATCCAACTAGACACCAGTGTTTCAGGGTAATCATACATTATTGTATTCAATGTTTGCAGTAATCCTTTGAGATACAGACTGTTCATCTGGCCATTTTAGAGATGAAGAAAATAAGATATTAGATATTGGAATGTTCAGTGTTAGTAATTTGTCCAAGTTTGCATAGCTAGTAAGAAGTGGAGCTGGGTTTCAAATACAAGCACTTTTACTCCTGAGTGTGTGCACTTAACCACTTTCATTGTATATTTCTTCAGGTCTGTCTTCACAGACAAGCATCGGCTAGTGCCAGGGATTTTCTAAACTATATTGATTACATTAGGCAACTCTAGATTTTGCAAGGGATGATTCCATTAGTTTTTAATGACCTTGATTGAAGCCTTTTCCTAGCCACTATTCCCCTAAGGTAGTTTCTCTGCTTTGCCAAATCTGAGAGAAAGACCTAGTGTCTCAAATTACATTTAGTTGCTCCTGTTGATGATAATGTTATGGAAATGGACTTTTTCTATGCACCTTTGCAGTTCCACTGATCTCTTATTTAGCGTCTTGACAATGTCTTTATATTGTTGTTCACATGGTTTCTGATTAAAACCCCATGATACTAAGCTCTGACTAGAATACGAAATCTAACCCGAGCTAATTTATCATGATTTCTTTTGTTTAATGTCCTTTTTAACATTTTATTGAACATCGACAATTATACTTGTATATATTTATCAGGTACAGAGTGATACTATTATATATGTATAGAATGTGGAGTGATTGAATCAAACTATTTAGCATATTGCTCTTCTTAAATAAAATACTTTATCTTCAGGCATTTATTAACTGGATTATAATAAATGAATGTAGTATTAAGTATAATTTAAAAAAGAAATTAAAACTTGACTTTCATAAAGATATAAAATGAACTTTTATCAGTTTTATTTACATCACTGATTAATGAGGGAACTAGACAAGATGTTACATGTGAGTTGATGGAGTTGTCAAAGAACCACAAATTTATATGCAATAAAGGAATATTTTAACTCAGTTGAACACAGCATGTCTATCCGTAGAGCAATAATCAGTTGCATTCCACCAGACACAATTAATAAGCATTTCTATGGATGAGAATTATTTGCAATTCTATTAGCTTTCTAGATGTTCACTGTATCTTTAAATAGATATAAAATAGCTTATTCAAAAGCAAAGTTACACATAAAAGATCAGATAATTCCCAGAGGCTCTAACTTTCCATCGAAAGGATAACTAATCATCTCTATTGCTCATTTCAGATTCTCAAATGTTTCCTTAAAGTAGTATTACGTGGATACATTTACAGGCATGTCTCTTCCACAGTATACATTTCATTCTTTCAATCACAGTGTGTGTGTCTGTCCAGAATCTATTTTAATTAGATTCAGGTTGCTAACCTGGTGTTTTTATTAGTGATCCACTAAAGTGGATCATATGGTTGAAAACAGTGGAAATTGCTGCAGTGAGAAAATGTTTTGCACAATGTGGTTTATCAGGATGACTCTTGGATTTAGAAACGTATGGCTTTTACTTGTAGAATTAGAATTATAATAAATCAGATTCTGGAAAAAAAAAGTAAGATAATTTGATCCTTTAAAACCTTTTCTAATGAAATTTTAAAGAGGCATAAATACATACATATTTTTGTAGAAAACAGTGTGTGTGTGTTTTTTTTTTTTTTTCAAATTAGGGAAACATACAGCAATATGGAGGAGAACCAAAATCAGTATAATTACTTATGATAGCAAGCTCATGTGATCTGCTGTGCTGTAGTTTTTAAGTCACTTTTCTATTATTAATAGTAATATTATTTATACTATGGATAATTTTCTCTATACAGCATTATATTCTGCTTTCATCTCTTTTCATGTTATTTTGACTATTTTTCCAAATGATTATTTTCAGAAGTATTTGTGAAGGCTAAATAATATTCCATCTTACAGATATTCTCTACAATTGTTACTAGTCGTCTATATTAGTCAATAGAAAATTTAATAATTATCTCTTCACATAAATCTCTGTCTGGATTAATGAATATTTAAGGGTATATTATTTACCTATTGTTACATAACAAATTACCAAAAACGTAGCAGCTTCAAACTATACAAATATATTATCATGTAGCTTCTGTGTGTCAGGAATCTAGTCACAGGGTAGCTGACTCAGTTCAGGGTCTCACAAATCTGAAATCAAGATGCCATCTTGGTCTTAGGTCTTATCTGAGACTTGAAGTCCTCTTCCAAGCTCGTATGTTTTTTTTGCAAAATTCAGTTGTTTGTTTTTGTGGTTTTAGAACTGAGGCCCTCAGCTCCTAGAGGCTGATGGCCATTCCCTGTCACATGGCTCTCTCCATGACATGGCACTTTCTTCTTGAAAGCCAAGAGGAGGCCGGGCGCGGTGGCTCAAGCCTGTAATCCCAGCACTTTGGGAGGCCGAGTCGGGTGGATCACGAGTCAGGAGATCGAGACCATCCTGGCTAACACGGTGAAACCCCGTCTCTACTAAAAAATACAAAAAAACTAGCCGGCGAGGTGGTGGGCGCCTGTAGTCCCAGCTACTCGGAGGCTGAGGCAGGAGAATGGCGTGAACCCGGGAGGCGGAGCTTGCAGTGAGCCGAGATCCGGCCACAGCACTCCAGCCTGGGGGACAGAGCAAGACTCCGTCTCAAAAAAAAAAAAAAAAAAAAAAAAAAAAAAAAAAAAAAAGAAAGCCAAGAGGAAATAATCTCTGCTGCTTCTTTTCTCTAACCTTTTCTATATCTAACCTCTAGAACCTTTTTTAGAAGACCACCTGATTAAGCTGGGCCCAACCAGGATAATCTCCCTTTTGATTAACTTAAAGGCACCTGATTAGTGGCCTTAATCACACCTACAAAATTCTTCTATCTTTGTTATATAATGTAACCTAATCATGGGCATGATATCTATCATATTTATAGGCCCCACCCATACTTAAAAGAAGACAATTCTACAGGGTGTGGACACAAGGGAGTGGGGGGTCTCGGGGCCCATCTCAGAATTTTTACCACTACAGATGGATTTTTAGAAGCAGGATGATTGATTCCCAGTGGTTAAGTATTTTAAAGGCTATATATTGAGAAATTGCTTTCCAGTAAAACTGTACTATATTCACACCCATCATCAGATTATGAGCATATACTTGTTTTACTATATCCATATCAACATAATAAATGATCATTTAAATAACTTTGATTACTCTTTTCCTTTCTCTATAAATATATATGTATGAATATACAAAATTACAGTCATGGCATTTTTGTGTGAGAAAATTTTTATTTGACAAATTATTTTACTATATGCTTTTATTTACTATCGGTTTTATGATTGTAATATTTAGTGACTATATGTCTTCTATGTATTACCTATTTACTTGATTTATTCATTTTCTATATTCATTCCCTTTGCTAATTTTCCCAATCGATTTGTAAGCATTCTTTCTATTATATGGGCACTAGCCTGTTGATATGTATGTTGGAAATATGTTTGCTAATTTATATTTGACTTTTAACTTTCCTTGTAAAATTTATATTTTTATGTTCTAAAAAACAATAAATATTCCATTTGAATGTTGACTAGAAGTGCATATTCCCAATTTGGAAAAATTTGACATTTTATGCCAAAATTGACAAAGTACTCAGTATTTTAATCCTGGAGCATATTATTTGCATGCATTTATAATGGAATAAATACAGTTTTCTAACTTTTTATCACCATGCCCTACTAATAATAAAAATCTTGCATTTCTCTTTCTCTAATATTTATATTTACAGTCACTGCCTAGGAATTCCAGATCAAAGCTAAATGAAAATAGTAACGTTAACTATCCTTGCCCTCATTCTTTATATTAGTTTAAAGCACTTTATTTTGTCAGTTTAAAAAAAAAAAAGGTTTTCTTTATTTTTATAATCATAACCATGGTTTTCTGTTCCTTGGACCAAACTCTGTTTCTTGAAAGTTTGGCAGTACTTATCTGTATTATTTTCTTCAATTAACAGTTTTGGAGTTTATACTTTAATAGCATTTTGAGATTTTAAATGGTTTTGGGTTTATTCATAATTTTCTTCTGTTAATGAATTTTGGTTATTTTTATCTCCAATCATCCATTCTGTAAAATTTACAAATTTAGTAAACTTCAAAGTGTTCTAAATATTTTATATCATTGTATATTTTATAACTTCTTCAGTTCTAATTTTGTTTATATCATTGCTCTTTTTTTCTTAATAGATTAGATGGAAGTTTCATCAACTCTTTATAATACAAAACCGGTTTTGACAGTCTGTTCTTTAAGCACTATTGTTTTTTAACCTCCTCAAGCATACAGTCAGGACATCTCGAGAGTCAAGCCAACCCTTTCCTTACCAGGTTCCTGTACAACTCTTTAGCTTCACCTGGTGCCACCCAGTAGGTGTGCCAATTATCCCCTAGTAACTGCGCTTACTGCTCCTGTAGTCTATAGGTTTGCAAGACATTCCACAGCATTTTATGTTAGATTGCTCCACAGTGAACTCCAGTGTTTAATTCTCAGGACAATATTTAAATAAGACACAGATGCATTTTGGATAAGATTATTTGACTGCTGAGTATAATATTCTTCATCACCTTGTAGGGTAATCTGCCAAGAAGCGTATGACTTCAGATTTTTATTGACACTTTGGTTTTTTAGTCATATTGTGAATTAGCTTTTGGAGATCAGTTTAGAAGCTTGGTTATAAGATTTGGAAGGTCAACATTCCCTTGTCAGAGAAGAGCTATAGGAACGAATGGTCTTCTGTTTAGAATTGTGTTAAAAAGAAAACAAACAAACAAAATTCCCACAGAGTTTTGTCAGGGCCAGTTTAGAAAAAATTATCTTAGTGACCTAAAACTTGTTTTCAATTGTCTAAATAGATCCCCCTACCTACTCCTCGACCCATATTGAATAGATTGTCAAGTATTTACCTTTATTTTCATTGTGATTTTCCAACTGGACCATGCACTCTTTCTGTCCTACTCTACACGTAATCTCTTGCCCACCATTTATTCAACCCTTTCCACCTTAGTTATTAATGAATCCCCTCTTCTGCTTCCAGAGTCAGCCCAATGCCACCTTCTTCTGTGAATGTTTTCATGACCTGTTCAGGCTGCACTGAGCACTTTCCATAGATTGTTGAGAAGTCGTCTCTCATAACATGTATTCCTTTGCTAAAATTGTTGATTTCCATGTCTCTCTTCCATGTAATCCTTGCCACAGTGACCATTTCCTAAGCATTTTGTACCTCAGTATTTAGAACAGCATCTGCATCATGATAGGCACTCTATAATTAAATAAAAATGTATACATACCTTTATAATTTGTGTTTAATTTCCTCAAGGTAATAGCCAAAGCTTATGATTTAGACACAAGTTTCCCTGTGACTGATTTGAAATATTGTGCCTTTTAGTAACTTATGGTTGCAGAGTGTCTAAGAGCTTCTGTTTATCTTCTCTATAGGAAATCTGTCTCTAAACTTTAACATGCATTGCTTTATATAAATTGAACTCCTGGAAAAGTACCTTATCTGTGTCAGGCACAAACGGATACTTCAATTTTTGATTAGAGTGAAAAAATGGTTTCCTTAATCTCGAATATAGTAATGTCGAAACTTTAAGTATTAAGTAAAATATAGTGAATCATTTTTTTAGCATAGTTAATTATTACATATAAGCCAGGAGTGGAAAGAAGGCATAAGAGAAGAGCTAGCATTAAAAAATGTCTATAATTGAACATCATTGTTAAACACTAATAGTCACCATAAAGACAAGTCTTTTATTTAAGACTTATGAAACTTTGAATTAGGTATTTGCTACCTCGATATGTTGGGGAAAAGTTGGCAAAAACTGAAATAAATATGGCCGATACTTATGTCCATGCTTTGTAGATGAGAAAACTGGGGCTTATAAAGATGAAGTAACTTACTTACCTTAACATACAGTAAGGCCAATAATCCAGGTTTTTCTGATTCTAAAACATATTCTCCCTGCTTTATAGTTGAGAATAAAAAAAACGAGTGCAACTTCCCTCCATTTCACTTCCAAATTTACCTTTATATTCACCCATTTGTACTTTATTTTCTACCTATAAAAGGAGGAGTCTCAACTTCCCCATACTAATATCTCTTCCTTCTAGATTCACTTCCTTCCTCTGACTCTACTTCTCTTTTGCCTCAGTTTACATATGTGATCCAGAATTCCCCAGTCAATCCTCAACTTCTCTACCCTCAATTGTGGATTCCACATCCACATTCAAAACACATCGTTGCTTGGTTTGAATGTTGTTTTTGAAAAACATTCAAAAACAAGCAGATGAAACTTATTTTACACCTTGGACTCTTTTGATTATGCCCACTTATACTCCCATTTGTGTAACGAAAAGATTGGTCATTAGCATCTTAACTCTGATGCCATTTGTCCTTGTTATTTTGAGATAGGATCTCACTCTGTTGCCCAGGATAGAGTGTAGTGAAAAAATCACTGCTCACTCCAGCCTCAACCTCTGGGGCTCAGGTGATCCACCCACCTCAGCCTCCCCAGTACCTGGGACTACAGCATGTGCTACCACACCTGGCTAATTTTTAAATTTTTTTGTAGAGATGGTGGTCTTACTGTGTTGCGCAGACTGGTCTCGAACTCCTAGGCTTAAGTGATCCTCCTGCCCTGGCCTCCTAAAGTCTTAGGATTACAGGCATGAGCCATCAACACTGGCCCAGATGTCTTTTTTTATTCTCACAATACATAAATTCTCCTGATTGTATCCCTAAATACCCCTCCTTGCTTATTTTACCCAACATTTTCTGATTCACACTCCCTCTGTGGCTTGCTTTTCTTACTTTTTCTCCCCCTTGATTCATTTTGCCTGTCCTATAAATATTTGTAAGCCCCAGGGTGGATAATGTGAGCCTTCTCTTCTTTATCTGTACTTCCTTCTTGTTTTTCCTAATAATACATGTTCTTAACTTCAGCTACAATTACAGTGTTGTGTTATCTTCCATCTCTACTGAGCTCCTGGCTAATATTTTTAATAAACTACATGAAAGTTTTAACAGGAAATTTCATAGGCAATTTAAACTAAACATGTCCCAAATATAATTTTGCATATTTCTCCACCCTCATTGCCCAAAAAATCTTCTGTATTTCTCTATATTGGCAAATAATATCATAATAGACTCAGTTTCTCAAGCTACACACCTCAGATCCACAATCCACTTAAATCTATTCTGTTTTCCCAGTATTCAATGTTAGCATTGACTTACCCGCTTCCTCTTCTTTCAGTTCTGCTGCCTGCTGTTTCCTTCCAGCTTCAATCTATACTATATAAAACAATTTAGATTATTCACTTAAAAGCATCCATTGGCTTTTCATTGTCTATACAGCAGAGAATCTTAGGGTTGTGTGAAAGGGAGGTAGGTCAGAATCTTAGGTCAGTTATCATGTGTATTCTGAAGAAATGTTTTTTATGACTAAAGAAATAGGTAACAAAAAAATAAAGTTGTGCCAGTGCGGTGGCTCACACTTGTAATCCCAGCACTTTGGGAGTCTGAGGTGGGCGGATCACGAGGTTAGGAGATCGAGACCATCCTGGCTAACATGGTGAAACCCCATCTCTCCTAAAAATACAAAATAAA
Organism: Trachypithecus francoisi; assembly: GCF_009764315.1. Classification (NCBI taxonomy): domain Eukaryota; kingdom Metazoa; phylum Chordata; class Mammalia; order Primates; family Cercopithecidae; genus Trachypithecus; species Trachypithecus francoisi. The sequence goes on along the minus strand of NW_022681471.1, from coordinate 109,250,405 downwards.
TTAGCCTGGCGTAGTGGCAGGCGCCTGTAGTCCCAGCTACTCCGGAGGCTGAGGCAAGAGAATGGCGTGAACCCGGGAGGCGGAGCTTGCAGTGAGTCGAGATCATGTCACTGCACTCCAGCCTGGGTGACAGAGCGAGACTCTGTCTCAAAAAAAATAAAATAAAATAAATAAAGTTGTATGAAATAATCTTGGATGATTAAGTTACAGCATGAATGAAGATGTTATGTAAGAAGTTGAGGATTTTCCCCTCATGCCCCTGTAATGTTTTCCATTGATGTTTTGTCAAAATCCTGCATTGACAATGTCTATCTGCATTGATGCCTTCAAATGTTATTATAACCCACAACCTGCGGTCTATTTGCACTTTATTCCTGAAACTTGCCGTTTCACATCCTTGCTGTAATCATTTCCTATTGCTGCTTTAAGAAGTCACCACAAACTCAGTGGCTTAAAATAACCCAATTTTAAAATCTTATGATTCTGGAGATCAGATGTTCAAATGGGTCTAAAATCAAGGTGTTTGGCATGCTTACTTTTCTTCTGGAGAATGTATGAGAAAATCTGTTTCCCTGACTTTTCCAGCTCTTAGGGGCCACAAACATTCATTGTCTCATGGCCTGTTTTTCCACCTTCACAGTGCATCACTTGAACCTCTGACCTTTGTTTCCATCCATATATTTAGTATTTTCTCTTGCTGAGTCTGATGCTTCTGCTCTCCTTTTGTAGGAGAGTTTGTGATTACTTTGGGCACACCTGAATGACTCTGTCCCATCTCAAAATTCTTAACTTAATCACATCTACACAGTCTCTTTGCTATGTAGAGCAACATATTCACAAGTTCCAGAGATTGGGACCTGGACATGTTTGGTGAGAGGAAAGGGACAATATTCTGCCTACCACACTGAGTATTTCACTCGTCCTTTGTCCTGGACCCAGAATTTCCTTTCCCTTAGAAAGTCTGTCCTTCATGATGTAGATGAAATGCTTAATCCCCTGGACGCCCTTTCCTTTGACTTCACCACACCCAGCCTGGGGCAGAATTAATTGATTCCTTCCTCTGCTCTCTAAGCACATTATACTGAATAAATGGCAACAGGGCCAGTCTAATTAAATAGGTAAGCATTTGTTTCCTTTATTGGTCTGTGAGCCTTTTTGATTAGACGCCATTGCATTGTTTTTGTGTCCCCACTGCATCATAGCAAAACGTCTTGTAACTAGTATATACTCAAAAAGGGTTTATCAAATGATGAGTTTGAATATCAAAATTGAACTGCATGTAATGGGAACCATATCCAGTCTTTCATTTGTTTATTTTTTTCCAGCTAGCATTCATTGAGCATTGCAAATAAAAAGTTGCCTAAAACTCACATTTACCCTTCAGGGCCTTCCAGTCAAGTAGAAAGCTGGTATACACAGAAAACTTCATAGGGAAAGCATGTGAATATTAATAGTATTAATTAAGTAGTAGTACTTACAATAATAAAAATAATAACAATTAACTACAATAACAACAATAAAAACAGAAGCTTTGCCTGTAATCCCAGCACTTTGGGAGGCCAAGGCAGGAAGATCACCTGAGGTCAGGAGTTTGAGACAAGCCTGGCCAACATAGTGAAACTGTACTAAAAATACAAAAAATAGCTGAGTGTGGTGGCAGGTGCCTGTAATCCCAGCTACTTGGGAGGCTGAAAGAGGAGAATCCTTTGAACCCGGGAGGTGGCGGTTGCAGTGAGCGGAGGTCACACCACTGCACTGCAGCCTGAGTGACAGAGAGAGACTCCATCTCAAAATCAAACAACAAACCAAAATCCTGGAAACGTTGATTTTTCTTTCACTGTGCCAGTGCTGTTCTAAGCACTATGCTATATGTACTATTATAATACTTATTTTGCAAAAGAAGAAACTAGTCACAGAGAGGTTATTTGTTCCAAATCACAGTTGATAGGCGGCAAAGCTGGGATATATAGACTTTCTGCTCTTAACCATTGTGATATGCTCATTCTGCGTAAGGTTTAGTAGTGGTTTATGTGAAGCCAAATGGTGAATGGTATTGACAGGCAACAGGCAAGTCGTTTCAGGTCCATTTATCCAGAAATTGAGGCCTCTTGAAATTGGTTCACCAATAGTGTAAGCAATAAGAAAATATGTGAGAACCTCACTAAATGATTATGTACAGTTTGTGTTGCTATTTCTGGGTACAAATTTTGATTATGCAACAAGGATAGCAAAGCTTGGATGTCTATGGCTAGATATATTTAATCTCTTTTTCAATTTAAGACACAATAAACTTCCTCAAAGAAGTTTGTAAAAAGATTATTATAGATTGACCAAGATGTTAAGTCTGTGAAATTGTATGGATTTCTTTTTGTGTTCCCTAATACACAAAATTTCAAGAGATTCAATTAAGCATCTTGATATTACCAAATTGATGCTTTCCATATCAATTAATTTTAAGAAATAGAATTGCAAACTAGCCTCTATGCTTTATAGAAATGAAATGAGTAAGGAAATAGTATTTTTAACAGGAGTAAAATAGTAAGATAGTTAAGCTGAAAGGTCTTGTGATGTATAGTTGGGTCCTGGAGTTTCTTGGGCAGTGCTGATTAAACTCACACAAAGAGGAACTGATTCTCACAGCTAACTTGAAGGCTGAAGATGTCAACTTGAAGATTTCCTGCAGCTCCAGTTAGTGTGGTGGCTGGGAAATGAGATTTGGGTTTTAGGAATGCATGACTCAGATTTGTACTGTAATGTGGCAGTTCATCAGATGTGTCTGATGAATCAGCTCTTTGGATTAGGTTTCATTTATGTCTTTATGTAAACTTAAGGTCTTTGGATAGAAAACTTATGGAGATTATCATCCCTTAAAGGTGCTGCCATTATAATAGATTATTTTCCATGCTATTTTACACATCCACTGATTTTCTGAATAAAATGATGGCGACACCTTGCCACAAGTGAATGGATTTTGCTTTTGTGAATTAAAATGTGTTTTAACAGACTTATTAATGTGAGTAAATCAATCAATTAAAACCATTCAGAAGTATCTGAATGAGGCTCTGGGACAATGCAACATATGATAGTTTTGGCTTTCTCCTCTTTAATACAGTTGTAGTGATGGAAAGCTGGATATGATCGGTCCTCAAATGTCTTGCAAAGAAACTTGTGCTGTCATAAGTTTACAATATATTTGAACTGTGTTCTGATTTGCCACTTTCTGAAACTCAGTCTCTCACCTCTACTATCTCAGTCTTATACAAAAAGAAAAGAAGCAGAGAGTAGAATGGTGGTTGCCAGGGGCTAGGACAGGATGAGGAAAAATGGGGATATGTTGGTCAGAGGGTACAAAGTTGCAGATATACCGTGAGTACATTCTGGGGATCTAATATACAGCATGTTGACTATAGTTAATGATACTACATTGTATACTTAAAATTTGTTGAGGGTAGATCTTAAGTCTTACCACACACAAAAATATAGCAACTATGTCAGTTGAAGTATGTGTTAGCTAACTTTATTGTGATAATCATTTCACAGTATATATGCCTATCAAAACATATTGTACATTTTAAACATATCCAACTTTGTGAATTATACCTCAGTAAAGCTAAGACACAGAAGGATGATTTTCTGAGGAAGACAATGTTCATTTATTTAATTTCAAATGAAATGTTTCTCCTTAGAAATCCAAACACACTGCGTTAGTGTCCCTTCTTATATCCCTCTGCAAGCCTTATAATAGAAATAAATGATTTTTTGGTAGCTTCATTGAGTGTTGTTTCTTCTTTTTCCTTCTTCTTCTTCCTTTGTTGGCTCAGGCTGGAGTACAGTAACACAATCTCAGCTCACTGCAGCCTTGACCTCCCAGGCTCAAGCCATCCTCATACATCAGCCTCCCAAGCAGCTGGACCTACAGGTGCACTCCATCATGCCCAGCTATTTTTTTTTTTTTTTTTTTTTTTTTTTTTTGTAGTGATGGGGATTTTGCCATGTTGCCCAGGCTGGTCTCAAACTCCTGGGCTCAAGGGATCTGCCTGCTTCAGCCTCCCAAAGTGCTGGGATTACAGTCATGAGTCACTGTGCCTGGCCAGAATATACATTCTTTTAATAAAAACAAAAGGCTTAAAATTATCTTAAAGTATCTTTTAGAGGTTGTTGAAAGATAATTATAAAATCACGATTAAATATTTTGAGGCATACAGTTTATGATTTAATCTCTTGGAAAGAATGACACTGAATAGACACATTCTATTGCAGCATGGAATGTTAAAAATGTCAGTTTGGATGATTTATATTCAGATAAATTGTTGGTGAAATAATTCTTTTGAAGGGATTGTTTCCACTTATTTAAATACAACTAGGGAGTTAAAGTAAAAAATCCAAAACCTCAAGTTAACATAAGATTTTAAAGCATTTTGGGGGTGAGGGCTATGGAGGCATAATTTTGGTATTACTGGTTTCGATTTAACTTAGGAACCACAACATATGGGACAATATAATAGAAATCCTGGTTATATTCTTTCGTTTTGTGTAGTTCATTGCACCAATCGTGTTTGATCAAAGTTATGAAACTCATAATATTGCTATCTATTTTTAAAACATGCATGTTTTTCTTCTTTTTAATCTTTGCTTTAGGGAACAGCCTTTAAGAGCTGGAAGATGAAAGCTCCGATTCCACACTTGATTCTCTTATACGCTACTTTTACTCAGAGTTTGAAGGTTGTGACCAAAAGAGGCTCCGGTAAGCAGTATTCCTCTATTTTTTACTTGTTTTTATAGTTTTAAGTGATAGTGCTACATTTACACATGTGCCATTTGGGGAAAAGTTGAGAATGATGAGTTATCCGTATTGTGGAGATATTGTAGATATTATGAGTAAATAGGTGGAGCACACTCATAGGGAATTAGAAAAGTCAGAGTGGATTTAAAAGAATGTGGCTTATTTTGTTAATGACTATGAATTGGCATGGATTCAATAGCTAAACCTTGTATTTAGGTTTCATTTTGTGGTAGGATTTTAGGTATTCTTATATAAACAGTGTTATGTAATTTTTTGCATGGAAATATTATTGTATCTTTGATGTTAACTTTTATTGTTACCATTTTGATGTCAGCTATGCTTAGGGAAGATTCTTTTCAGGGTTGTACTCCAGCTGATTTGATGAATTGCTTGGAAGTATATAAAGAAAACACTAGTGTTACTGAAGAAAATGTCATGAGGAAGCACTAATGTTTTAATAGGAAATATAGAGGTAAAGTAGAATGGTAATGAAAGGAACTACTAAATAGATTAATGTTGGCATTGATGAAAAACTTTACATGTTATCGGGCATCTTGGTTTGTGGTGGACTGTTGATACTTCAATTGTATGGAACAATTGAATAAATACCATTATCATTGTGAAGTTGTATCTTGTCTAGTAAGTCATTAATAATATAAAACCTTCCCAAGCTCACGCTATGTGGAGTCACATAAGTTTTGAAGTTAGAGCTTTTAGATATAAAGGAAGAAGAAGGGTATTGTGTTTTGTTGCTAGAATTAGAATGTATTGTCTGTTAGTTCCAGAGAGACTGTGGAAAAAATAAGATGAGAGAATGTACAAGAGGTTGCAGTGTTGTGATAGAAGCAATTGCATGGACAAAAGCATCTTTGGAATTCAGAAAGGAAAGGGAATGAAGGGCTGAGATGGGGCTGTGAAGCAGCCATCTTAACCAGGAGGTTAAAAGGCTTCAAACTCACTTTGATTATATACCGAGAAAGCTCACATGCAGGGGAAATAGGGAGCAGCTCTGCTCTCGTGAGCCCCTCCTGGGGATAAAGTCGGGGGGGAAATTGGGGAGGGCATTGTGCATGGAAAAAGGTTTGGTGCGTGGTTGAAAGTTAAAAAAAAATACTGAGCCTGTTGGTTCTAGCATATTTGGTTATTATACAGCTGTTGTATCTGCCACTGATGTGGTTATAGGCAATGTGAAAAAATACTGTTTCTATGTCTACACATTATTTCATCTCTTCTTCTCAGTGGATCTTTTGAATGAGATAAAACACTAGGGCAGGATTATGATGTAGTGGTTTATGTAATTCGAATGAGTTAATGGGAAATAACATATATCTTGATTTCTTTAATTGTACTATGCTCAAGTACAATTGAGCATAAGCAAGAGAGTTAGAGTAGGTAGAAAGGGGAGTAAATAGTGATGAAAGCTGATAATTTTTACAACAATGATGTTTTCTGGGATAGAAATTACATTAAAATCACTTAACATAGGTATTTGAGATAGTAGCTATATAGAAGAGAAACACTCATTTGTACAAGTATTATAACAAAATGACAATAGTTTATCCAAAATAGAAATATTGATTAATTCTTTAAAACTTTATATTTCTGGTTATTACCACTAATTATATAAAATCTGTTTTTTTTCAGTTCTTTCTGTGTATGTCAGATCGATGATTGCTTTATTCATATAGAAATGTTACTCCTTTTTCATCATAAAGTAATGGTAATAGGTCCATTCTATATAACCTCTAATTTGGGGGCAAGAAATTTTATCAAACTGGGACTTACTTTGTGTGTTTGAGAAGCATGAGAGCAGAGCTAGAAACGTGAGGCAGTTGGAAAATGCAAATTTAATATAAATGCAAATATTAGAATGTCTCAAAAATCTATGTTAAGTGATTTTAATATAAATTTCTATTCTAGAAAACATCATTGTTGTAAAAATTGTCTGCTCTAGGCCGGGCGCGGTGGCTCAAGCCTGTAATCCCAGCACTTTGGGAGGTCGAGACGGGCGGATCACGAGGTCAGGAGATCGAGACCACCCTGGCTAACACGGTGTGAAACCCCGTCTCTACTAAAAAATACAAAAAAACTAGCCGGGTGAGGTGGCGGGCGCCTGTAGTCCCAGCTACTCGGAAGGCTGAGGCGGGAGAATGGCGTAAACCCGGGAGGCGGAGCTTGCAGTGAGCTGAGATCCGGCCACTGCACTCCAGCCTGGGCGACAGAGCAAGACTCTGTCTCAAAAAAAAAAAAAAAAATTGTCTGCTCTAAAGGCTTGAGAAAACTCAGGAATCTGTCTCAAATTCAGTTTTATTTCAGTTTTGTAATTATTTTAGAAGAATGGTAATAAGATGCTGTGCTAAGTTAAGCAGAAGTTCTGCGACCTTTCTCTCTTCAATGTATGAATGCAGTTGTCACGTAATTATATAATACCTTCTAAACCAAAGGTGTTTTCTATATTACAATGTAAAAATGACAAGGCAGGTACTGGGATTTTGCAGCATGCCTGATTTGTTTACTTTTCTATATGATGTAAATTAACATACCTGTCCCTAGTGTCTATATTAAGATCCAGATGAATGGAGGCTTGTTTGTTTGTTTGACTTTTAGATATTAAGTGTGCACTTTGGGAAGGAATAATATTATTCTATCCGTATACTTTCATAGCGTGGACTTATTTCAGCTGATGTCTGTTCCCGTGGCACCTTTGTTTGAGGGAAGCAGATATGTAGCTTACTGAATAGTGTCATTACTGATCTCCATACATCAAGTAGAAGAGGAGTATACTTGGCATTTTTTCCTTAAAAGATTGGTGGCTCAATCTTCACACCCAGCCCAACCTATAAAACCAGCAGCACCATGGCCAGGGGATAAAAATCAATTTTTGATGTTTGATTTTGCATATTAATCAAGAGGACTTCTTTCTTCTTTCGTCTTATCATTTAATTCTCTTTTGATTCTTTATTTTATTCATCTTTTTGAAAGGTCAATAAACATGACTAAAAACCCAATGCTTTTCATGTGCCTTTTACTAGAATATTATTTTTAGTTCACTGTGACCATTAGAAAACCAGAACTAGATATTTTAATAATTAGGAACATATACAATATTATATTACACAGAGAAATATTGATTTTTTATGGCATGCTAATTTTGTATCGTGTTTACTTTAGATTAACACATATGGTCATTCCATAAAAATTTAAAAGTAGATATTTGTTTCTCATTAACAGAACTAATTTGAAAGCAATAGGAGCTCTTATTACACAAGCTGGAAATGCATTATTTTTATCACGTTGACTTACACTCCCATCGCTATTAATTTAAGGAACAGATTTAATATAATAAGGCAGCTATGTCATTATAACATCTTTGATTAAAATATTCAAATGCAACTTTATAACGTTTTGTTTTAAATATCACTTTAAATATGTATAATATGTTATGACAACTGAGGACTATATCTGGTCTCTCAGGTAATGTCCTAAAGTTGTGCCTACATTTAGAATCAATACTTTTAATATCTATAGAAGCAGATATTCAGCGTTTGTTACACAATAGATTTTATCCTGGGACAATTTCATACCTATTTGTTTAGTTTTTATAAGTAGCACTTGATGAAGGAGGCTAAGATGACCAATATTGCCAATCCCCCTCAAGTGTGTGAAATATTATAGCAATTCAGTAAGTAAACATCTCAGTTGCTGTCATTTTTAGAATTCTGGGGAAAAAAAAAAAAAAAACCACCTGTAAAGCAAATGCTTGCTTGGAGAAACTTTGTCTCTCAACCATTTGAGAAATTTAGCTTTACATTCTTGTCTGTTGGTCCCTTTTTTCCTTCATTCCTTCCTCCCTTCTTTCCCTTTTTGTTCTTTCCTTCCTTCCTTTCTTCCTCTCTTCCTTCTTCTGTTTGTATATTTATCTGCAAATAAAAAGAATTTATTTTCATATTTCCACTGTGTCTTGGTAGGACTTTTCAAACTAAAAAATATTATTATTACTTTGTCTGCATGGTTAAAGTATTTGACATGTTCCATCTTTAAAAGGCCATTCAAAGAGGTTAGCATAGTCTCTGTTAATAATAGCTATTCCTAAATATATACATTCTAAAATGGTGTGTAAGAAAATCTGGAGTAAGATTTGGGAGCAGGGAAATAGTATAAATAGTTGAAGGACTGTTATGGACAAAGTATACCTGTAGCACTTTGGGGGGACTAAAGTGTGAGTTGTAATTTGCCTGAAAAGTTTGGGATACTGAAGAAAAATGAAGCTAGAGGGGTCTCGATGTAGAAATTAGGTAAGACAAGGGGTTCCATGATGTTTTTCTCTCAAAAATGTACTCAGAATATAAGATGGCGAGTGCAAGGACCATGATTAATGTATGTTTATAATCTCTACAGTGCCAAATATGCTGTTTCAGAGTCAGGGTTCAAGGAAATGTCTTAATGTATTAATGACTGCATGAATGGTTGAGTGAGTGGTTTTAATATTCAGGGTTACATCAGTGAGGATGCTACAGGACCAAAACGATATTAGAAAGAGAAAGGTAAAATTAAATAGAGGTATTTGAGAAAAATTATTTTTTTCTTAAAGAGCAATCAGTATAATGTATTATGTGAGGCTACTGAAGCTAATATATCAGAATAAGCAATATCTAGGACATGATAAGGGTTTAGATGAAGACAACGAACCTTTACAAATGGGGAATGTTTTCATGGGCTTAAGATGCAGTTTAAAATCTGTTAAAGGGTAAGGAAAATGATTCTTCTTTTTTTCTATTGGAATTCTACTACATTTAGTGCTGCTTTCAAGAAGTACTAATGTCATTGTGCCGAAGTTTTGAGTTTAATGGTATTGTTCCATAGTGGTCATTATGAAAAGGCTGTAGCTCATGATTACTAATACAGGATAAATAAACAAGTGACTTCAGTATAGAAAAAGTATTCACAGTTATTACAGCATATGGAGAAGAGTAAGTGGCTGCATTACAAAAAGCACATGTTATTTTAGGAGGGATTTAAACTATATAAAAGCTTCCTAAAGCAGCCAGCTATTAGAGAGTAAAAGGGTTACCACAGGGAGTTGATCTTCTCTTCATTCTAGAACCTGACAGGGGACACCTGTTCGTGTAAAATGATTTAGATGCAATTCTTCTTGACAGCAAGAGGAAGGCAAGCCTCAAGAGGTTTTCCTAAACTTGTGACTCTAGGCCCAAATAATTTATAAAAGGTAAGAGTAGTGAAATAACCAAAGACACAGTTTCAGTTCTAATTTTTGTGTTGTTTCGTATGGATATTCATTTAAGTAAAAGAAATTATACTACTGTGTAAAGAAAGTGAGATTTAACTGAATGGGAATGAGAAAGTCTGGTGGGGGTACTTCCGTCTCATGTCAATGTGATTTATGTGCAGCAGCTCTCTTGAGCATTCCTGTAAGTCAGTGAGCTTAATTTCACATGATTAAGAGACAACCTAGTCCCCCAGCATCTGCCTTTTATTATGTTACCATGTGTTGATTCTCAGTTTGTCAAACATGTCAAAAAAGATAAGGTGTTTCTCCGTATTTTCCTTTTTTGGTAGCTTATAAGACCAAACTTCTGGGGCTTTGTTTCTTTACCTTTTGAAGTTAAAAAAAAAAAAGCACTTTAATTTTTTCTCAGAAACAAAAATTCTCCTATTTATTGTACTTCTTACAAATTTTGAAATTAGATCTAGAGTAATTTTAATATGCCTTTGAAATTATGTCCTTAAATAAAATAATAAGTCTAACAAAAATGGAACTTGCACCTAACAAACAAAATAAAATTAGCCAATATCTTTGTTTAGTTGTATCTATGTTCTGTTATACCTATATTCTGTTATACCTATGAATTTCCCCACAAACTTACCCATTCAGTTTTAGTTGTCAGTATAATTTTATATAGCGTTGGCACAGATGAATGCCAATTGTGGAAAATGATGCCTGCTTCATGGTGAGTTAAGGATAAAAGGCAGTATGAATGAATCTTCCAAGTTGACTGAGACTTCAATGAGGAGGAGAATATTCCAAGTTAATGAGTATAGTACTCCAAGTTATTCCATCTTATTAACTTGGAATTCCAACTAATTAACTTGGAATATTATTATTGGTAGTAGTATTAGTATTCCAACTTATTAACTTGGAATACTATTACTTAATATAAGTAATAATATTCAAAGTATTATAAGTGTATAAGTGTGGTACTATGTTATGAGGGTAAAAATAATATATTCTATATATTTGATGGGAGAGGTGAGGATAGAGGGAAGCAATATAGAAACTAGCAAATGGTAGGCAATTTAAGTTTTGTTAGAGAAATGATGTTCATGTTGGTCCATTTTCATGCTGCTGATAAAGACATACCTGAGACTGGGCAATTTACAAAAGAAAGAGGTTTCATTGGACTTTCCACATGACTGGGGAAGCCCCACAATCATGGCGGAAGGCAAGGAGGAGCAAGTCATGTCTTACATGGATGGCAGCAGGCAAAAAGAGAGCTTGTGCAGGGAAATTCCCATTTTTAAAACCATCGGATCTTGTGAGACTCATTCACTATAATGAGAACAGTGCAGGAAAGATCTGACCCCATAATTTAATCACCTCCCACTGTGTTCCTCCCATGACAGGTGCGAATTGTGGGAGTTACAGTTTAAGGTGAGATTTGGGTAGGGACACAGCCAAACCATTTCATTCCACCCCTGGCCCCTCCCAGGTCTCATGTCCTCACATTTCAAAGCCAATCATGCCATCACAACAGTCCCCCAAAGTCTTGACTCATTTCAGCATTAACTCAAAAGTCCACAGTCCAATGTCTCATTTGAGACAAGTCAAGTCCCTTCAGCCTATGAGCCTATAAAATCAAAAACAAGTTAGTTACTTCCTAGATATAATGGGGGTACAAGCATTGGGTAAATACAGCTGTTCCAAATGGGAGAAATTGGCCAAAGCAAAGGGACTGCAGGCCCCATGCAAGTCTGAAATCTAGCAGGGCAGTCAAATTTTAAAGCTTCAAAATGATCTCTTTTGACTCCATGTCTTGCACATCTGGGTCATGCTGATGGAAGAGGTGGGTTCCCATGGTCTTGGCAGCTCTACCCCCATGGCTTTGCAGGGTACAACCTCCCTCCCAGCTGCTTTCATAGGCTAGAGTTGAGGATCTGTGGCTTTTCCAGGCACACAATGCAAGCTGTTGGTGGGTCTACCATTCTGGGGTCTTGAGGACGGTGGCTCCCTTCTTACAGCTCCACTAGGCGGTGCCCCAGGAGGGACTTTGTGTGGGGGCTCTGGCCCCACATTTCCCTTCTGCATTGCCCTAGCAAAGATTCTCCATGAGAACCCCACCCTTACAGCAAACTTCTACCTGAGTATCCAGGCGTTTCCGTAAGTCTTCTGAAATCTAGGTGGAGGTCACCAAACCTCAATTCTTGACTTCTGTGCACTGTGAGGCTCAATACCATGTGGAAGCCACCAAGGCTTGGGGCTTGTACCCTCTGAAGCAACAGCCTGAGCTCTGTGTTGGCCCCTTTCAGCTGTAGCTGGAGCGGCTGGGACATAGGGTACCAGGTCCCTAGACTGCACACAGCAGGAGGACCCTGGGCCTGGCCCATTAAGTCACATTTTCCTTCTCAACCTCTGGGCCTATGATGGCGGGGGACTACTTTGAAAACCTCAGATATACCCTGGAGACATTTTCCCCACTGTCTTGGGGATTAACATTCGGTTCCTCATTACTTATGCAAATTTCTGCAGCCAGCTTGAATTTCTCCTCAGAAAATGGGATTTTCTTTTCTATCACATTGTCAGGCTGCAAATTTTCCGAACTTTTATGCTCTGCTTCCCTCATAAAACTGAATGCCTTTAACAGCACCCGAGTCACCTCTTGAATGCTTTACTGCTTAGAAATTTCTTCTGCTAGATACCCTAAATCATCCCTCTCAAGTTCAAAGTTCTACAGATCTCTAGGGCAGGGGCAAAATGCTGCCAGTCTCTTTGCTAAAACATAAGAAGAGTCACCTTTGCTCCAGTTCCCAACAAGTTCCTCATTTCCATCTGAGAACACCTTAGCCTGGACCTTTTTGTTAATACCACTATCAGCATTTTTGTCAAAGCCATTCAACAAGTCTCTAGGAAGTTCTAAACTTTCCCACATTTTCCTGTCTTCTTCTGAATCCTCCAAACTGTTCCAACCTCTGCCTGTTACCCAGTTCCAAAGTCGCTTCCACATTTTCGGGTATCTTTTCAGCAGTGCCCTACTCCTGGTACCAATTTACTGTATTAGCCTGTTTTCATGCTACTGCTAAGGACATACTTGAGACCAGGAAGAAAAAAACGTTTAATTGTTCTTATAGTTCCACATGGCTGGGGAAGCCTTAAAATCGTGGCAGAAGGCAAGGAATATGTCACATCTTACATGGATGGCAGCAGGCAAAAGAGAGCTTGTGCAGGGAAATTCCATTTTTAAACCCATCAGATCTCATGTGACTCATTCACTATCACAAGAACAGTGCAGGAAAGACCCATCCCCATAATTCAGTCACCTCCAACTGAGTTGCTCCCATGACAGGTGGGAATTGTGGGAGTTACAATTCAAGATGAGATTTGGGTAGGGACACAGCCAAACCATATCAATGTTTATCGCAGAGATCACACACAGGCATTCACTGCTAGGACCAGAGGATTAACCCCTGATCCCTGGGTGTTCAACTATAGGCTTTCACATGATCCATAAGGTGGCTTGGAAATTAGGGACACTGGTGTATCAGTATCCTACTGATGTTTTAACAAATTGCTATAAACATTGTGGCTTAAAGCAACACGAATTTATTATCTTGTAGTTCTTGAGGTTCTTCATAATCACATCTCCTCTGACTCTGACCCTTCTACCTCTCTCTTTCCGTTATAAGGGCCTTCATTATTATATTGGGCATCCTCAGATAACCCAGGATAATCATTCATCTTAAAATCATGAATTTAATCAAATGGAAAGGTACCTTTAGCCATGTAATATAACATAGTCATATGCTTTAGGGACGAGGCAGTAGACATCTTTCTAGAGAGCATTATTTGGCTTACTGCAACTAGCAGTTAGCCAATTCAAATAAACTGTCTGTTGAAGGCATTGAAGACTAGAGAAAGAATAGTCAGCCGGGAGCCAGATGGGAATGGAAGAGAAAAGAACAGAGAAGTTGAAAACTTTTGCTGAAGGGCCTATGTAATCCATGGTGCATGATAAAGGGTGCAGGGGGCTTGTAGCAAAAGAAGAAAAGGGAAAGAAAACAGGGCAGAGGGAAAGGAAGGAAGAGAGGCGGAAAGAGAAAGAGAAAACTGATACTAGTGACGCTTTGGATCTTAAGAACGTTTTAAGATTCATCTGCACTCCACACATATACTTTCAAAAATACCCCATTTTCTCTGTGATAGACTAAGGGCATCTATGCTCCTTTCAACAAAATAATACCTGACCTGAAAAATGATTTCCAGATGTAAAGTTATAGCAGTGAGAATAGTGAAGACAGAAGAGAGAGCAATTTTAAAGTTAGACTCAATTGAAATAGATGATCAATTAGATGTGAGAGGTTATAAAGAAAGAGGGAAAGAAAAACATTCTGTAATGAGAGGATTGGGATACCATCCATCATATTAAAGGTCCTCAAAGCACAGAAACTTGAAGCAACTACTTATTGAAAGAAAATAGTGAGGTCTTTGTGACTATGATGAAGCCCCAAATGTAGATTGAGGATAGAATATGAAGGGTTTTGGATATCTTGCAAGGGATTTTGGATTTTATCTTGAGAACAAAATATTTTGGCTGAGATATGTAATAACTTTGCAAATCCCTTTAGTAGAAAATTCAGTCTGGGTGGTTGGACCTCTGATTTGATAGATCTGTTCATTATGGTGTCTTCTCTACACCATAAAGATGAAACTTCTTGCTTTGTATATGATGGTGTTACCCACATTTGTGAGTCCATCAGTAAAGCTGCCTTTACAGAGAAGGGAAGACACATAAGCTATGTAGGATCACACATAAAAATGGCAAGGTCACACCTGATTTTTGACATGTAACACTCCCTGTAGAAAAGACTAGGGTTGAGATTCCAGAATGACCAGTAAGGGACTCAATAAAATCATATTTACATACACCGAGGGCCTGAAAAGCAATCAAAGGGACTGAAAATAAGTTTCTGAAGAATATATAGGATCTGGTAAGTGTTTGGACATGAATCGTGGAATAATTCGAGGAGAAGTTATATTGATGGTGTCACTAATTACAGAGAGAAGATCAATGGCAGTTTTTGCGGGGAGAGGGGATGAAATGAGGTCAATTTGGAACATATGAGCTGTGGTAGTCACTGGAAATATTGAGCTAATGTATTTATTGGTCTGGAATTATGCTTGTTTCCTGTGGCTTCTGTAACAAATTGCCACAAACTGGGTGACTTAAAACCATAAAATTTGTCCTCTCACAGTTCTGGAGGCCAGAAGCCTGAAATCAAAGTATAAGCAGGGCCACACTTCTTCTGAAGGCTCTGTGACAAAATCCTTCTTCGCCTCTTCCACCTTCTGGTGGCTTTAGTTTTCCTTGGGTTGTGCCCGCTACCATCTTCACATGGCCTTCTCCTCTGTGTCTTGAATCTCCTTCTGCTTTTCTTTTATGAGGACATCTGTCATTGGATTTAGGATCCACTTGGAAAATCCAACATGATCTCATTTTTGAGATCTGTAACCTTAATTCCATCCACAAAGATTCTTTATCCAAATAAATTAATATATTCACAGGTCTCAGTGGGCATATCTTTTGGGGGACCACTATTCACACTGCAAATGTCAAGCAAGAGGTATGGAGTTTGAAATTGTCCTCATATTGAGAGCAACATGATGGAATGAGATTATCAGGGAGAACATGCAGAGAGAGAAGAGGAAAAGAAAAGGGAAAGGGAGAGGATCAAGGATTCCATGGAACACTAGCCCTGAAGAGGCTGGCAGAGAAAGAGCAGCCAGTCAGGGAAGGAGACTAAGGGGAAGCTAAGAGAGGAAGAAAGAGACTTTACTTGTTTTGGTTCCTGCAAACCAAGAGTGGAGAAAGTTTCAAAATGAAAGAGTGATAGTGTTAAATTCTTTGGAAAGTTGTGTCAGATAACTGGAAATACGTCATTAAATCAAGATTCAGGAAAATGTAGGGGTGGAGAGACAAGGGAGTCTAAAAGAAGTTAATTTCAGATTTTTAAAAAGTATGTATTGTGCAAAATCAGTATATTAAAGGGCCTTTGTATATTAGAGGGATTTTATTTTATTTTTATTTATTTATTTATTTTGAGACGGAGTCTCGCCCTGTCGCCCAGGCTGGAGTGCAATGGTGTGATCTCGGCTCACTGCAACCTCCGCCTCCAGAGTTCAAATGATTCCCCTACCTCAGCCTTCTGAAGTAGCTGAGATTACAGGCACGTGCCACCATGCCCAGCTGATTTTTGTATTTTTAGTAGAGATGGGGTTTCACTATGTTGACTAGGCTGGTCTCAAACTCCTGACCTCGTTCAAACTCCTGGCCTCGTAATCTGCCTGCCTTGGCTTCCCAAAGTGCTGGGATTACAGGTGTGAGCCACCACACCCAGCCACGGATTTTACTTTTTAAAGTTTGTTTAACTCTTTAGAAATTATGCTTTTTCTATTTAGGTAGAACAAGTGTAAAACTTGTGGTCATCCATGCTAATGAAAAGAATTGCATTATAGTACAGATAACATTTTTTTCCAATCAAAAACTTCTGTTACCAAGAATTGAAACATGTTTTGCCATAGATAAACCTCTTGAAGGAAGGGTGATACTGATTTAATTTTCATTTTTTCATTTCATAGATAGAGATATGAAAGATAGCTTACAGGTGTATTATAATTTTCCTTGGTTAATCTTCATGTTAACTATTGTAAGTTCCAGGAAAGGTCTACAGACAGCTGATATTTACACTCCAACTTTCTTTTTTTTTTTAATTTTTTTATTATACTTTAAGTTCTAGGGTACATGTGCATAACGTGCAGGTTGTTACATATGTATACTTGTGCCATGTTGGTGTGCTGCACCCATCAACTCGTCAGCACCCATCAATTCATCATTTATATCATGTATAACTCCCCAATGCAATCCCTCCCCCCTCCCCCCTCCCCATGATAGGCCCCAGTGTGTGATGTTCCCCTTCCCGAGTCCAAGTGATGTCATTGTTCAGTTCCCACCTATGAGTGAGAACATGCGGTGTTTGGCTTTCTCTTCTTGTGATAGTTTGCTAAGAATGATGGTTTCCAGCTGCATCTACAGTAATGATCACAAAAATTACATCTTTTTAGTTAATATATCAGAAGTGGCTTACATTAATCTGATGAGTATTATATTAGGTTGGTGCAAAAGTAATTGCAATTTTTGCCATTACTTTCAATGGCGAAAACCGTAATTAGTTTTGCACCTACCTTATAATACCCACAGCAGTGGAAATTAAGACACTTGGGTTTCAATCCAGCTCCTAATGAGCCTTGTTGATTGGGAACATGTCCCTGACTGAACCTGTCATGTCTTTGGTTTCCTTTTTCATAAAGTTTTGAACTACAACATCATCCATACAAATAATAGTTCATCTTTTTGTTCCTTTCACAAATATTTATTGAGCACTTTCAATGCATACTAAGTACACACCTGACACTTTTTTCGGTAACTTATTTTACATATTTGCAAATTGATCACACGTTTAAAAAGGCAGAGTTTGTGACCAGAGTACCCGAGGCCCGTTGTTGGCTGTATCTAACTTTATGCTATACAGTTAGAGCCAGCACTACAGAGTGGAGGATGTTATTAGCTTGAAACAAAGGTTCTATTAAGAGAAAAAAAATTAGGTTTTTATTTCTTTTTAAACAGCGCACAGTATATCATTAGAAGGCCCAATTAAAAATAAGATACTTTCCTTGCATGTGGTGATGTGACTAGGTAAAATTTGGTTTGTCAGTTTAAAAATATCAAACCATGTTTAGTCTGTTTTTGCTTATTTAAGGCAAATTTCTTTTTGTAGAGTTATGGTCTTTAGACATCTATGCAAGACACCTTGCATGGGAAATGTTGCCTTAAGGCGATGACAGTGAATAACTTTGCCAAGTTTTAAAATCTCTGAGGGTTATATATAAATATTTCTTTAAAAAATGTCAGTGAGCCTCTTGTGAGTATTCTCAACATTATTCAATTGTCATTTATGTTTTACTAACTGTACTAAAATATTTCTGAATTAGTTTTGCTACCTTGAGCTCAATAAAGTAATGCTATTGGCATCTTACTTTCAGTTCTTAAAGCATATTCCACTTATTTTGTATTCCAAATACTATGTTGTAAATGATAAAGAAAAATTATTCTTATCAATATGAGGAAAGATTTTCATACTCCGGTGAATTAATATTTTTCTGAAATATATGGTCATATCAGAAAAAATACAACTATCTGAAAAGAGGATTCTTCCAATTTTTCTATAAATATGTTCTATAAAGCAATTGTACTCTCCAATGCCATCTTGTGGCTTTTTAGGATTGATGAAAATGCAGTATAAACACAGGACACAGAGAGAAATAAACATGGGAAGAAAACTTTTGATGAATTATTGCTCAGTGATTATTTTACTTGATCTCAATATTTTCAAACATTTATTTTCTCTAAAGTATTGCCTTAGATTTTATAAAGAGTATATATATTTCTCCTGTATTGTGGTACATTTTTATAATAGAAATGTTCATTGAGATGTTTTAAGGAGATAAAAATACCATATTTTTATGATCTTAGCATCATGTCCTTTTGTGGCCCTGTATTACGAGAATTTAAATTATTTTGACAAGTGCATTCATATTATAGACTTACTAAAAATCCTCTTTTAATACATTGCTGTCATTAAGGTCTTGTCATTTTAATAATTCAGGTGTCAAAAGGAGGAAAAGTCTTTAAAGGTTTTAGTTGCTCACTAACATAAATAAGAGCTGCTGAGAAGAATATGGAAGTGAAGATCATGTGTGGATAGATGCGTGCTTCACGAGTTAGCTTTTCCTGCTGGTCTTTTGGACTGGCCCTGGAATAGGAGATGGGGGAGGGTCTACGTAGAATCAAGCTAAATGGAAAGCATTAGTCATCAGCAAAGTTACCTTGAAAAAGCAATTACTTTTTTCTGCATATCCCAAAGAATGAAGACCAAGAGAAATTATTGGTCGGCAATGTTTTTTTTTTTTTTTTTTTAAAGTGAAAAATTTTCAAAGGGTCTTAACTGTTATAAATGCTTTTTCAAATGAAAGGCATATAATACACCTCCCACACACGAAAATATTAACATGCTACCAATGTTTTCAAACTTTGATAATACTTTTCCAGTTATGAGTACTCATATAAAATATGTACAACTGTACTTGATTACATTTCTTTCTTTTAGGATTTTATGCATGGAACCTACTTCATCTTGTTAAAGGACAAAGTAACAGGTTATGTACACCAATGTTAACAAGCATTTATTGAATCCTAATATATACCAAGTGCTTGATAACATGATTCACATCAGCTATGTCTAGGCATAACAAAGGTTAAAATATTAGATATTTGTTTGTAGAAACTTGCCTTTTGTATTCTTTGTTTAAAAAACAAACTTATGGAAAATTTTATTAATAGAAACCAATGCAGTATGATTTATCTTTATTAATTTGATCATTTTTAGTTTTCTATACCTATGAATCATATCCTGAAAATTGTTTATGTAATTTCCTCATAACTTGCTGATTTTTTTAGAAACATATGGAGTGCTTATTTTTGTAACTGCATGCCTTTTTACTTTATAAAATCCATGTTTCTGTCATATCTTTGGAACTGGTGGTGCTATAGGCATTGTCCTTTCATATTCACTAGTCAGTTCTAGTTATTCTTTGTATTTAGCAAATGTTTTCAGACAAAACATACTGTAAACAAGTGACTGGACTGAATTCTCTGGGGGATTAAAAAGATGAACAATCTACCACCTCTGCTATTAAATACTTTGCAAAAAATCAGTGATACGAGTTCTCATACATGTATAGTATATTACTTTCCTATTGTAGTTGTAACAAATCACCACAAATTTAGTGTCTTAAAACAACACAAATTTATTATCTTATGGTGCTGAAGGTCAGAAGTTCTAAAATCCAGGTATCAGCAGGGATGCATTCCTTTAGGAGGCTCCGGGAAAGAATCTGTTTTCTCGCGTTTCCCAGCTTCTAGAAACCACCTGTATTACTTGTCTTGTTGCTCCTTCCTGAACTCAAAATCATCAGCATAGCATCTTCCAATCTCTCTAACCTTTACTTGTACTGTCACATCTCCTTCTTTGACTCTGACTTTCCTGCCTCCCTCTTGTAAATATCCTTTTGATTACATTGGGCCCACCACCTTAATCCAGAATAATCTCTCCATCTCATGATCCTTATTCACACCTTCTAGGTTCCTTTTGCCACTTAAGGTAGCAGTCACAGGTTCTAGGAATTAAGACATGGACATCTTTGGAGAGTTCAGTGTTCTGTTGATCACAGTGGTATATTAGAGTAGCTTTTACATAAAATAGTTTGATATGGATGGAATACATATATATTGGGGCACAGTATAGAAGAAGTGATGGGGGAATGTCAGGAGAAAAGGTGGAAAAAGATACATGGGAGCCATATCACAAGGACTTTGTATGACATGACAGAAATGCTAATATTATCCTCTAGGAAGTCAGGAACCATTGGAGAAATTGAAGCAGAACTTAGCAGGAATAACCTGACTGGATAGATTGGAAAGAGTTCTAAGACAAGAGCGTGGGAAATGAGGCCAATAGTCCAGGTAAGAAAGTCATGAATTGAGCCAGTAACAGCAACAGTAAAAGAAAGAGAGATGGATTTGGTTGCTAGTAAAAACTGGAAGTAATAAAAACTAGCGGGTAATTGTACAATGAAGAGAGGGAGGTGGAAGGTAATTCCAGCTGCTTTTATTAAGGTAAAAATTCTGTTGAGAATTAGTAACTAATGTTATATTTCTAGTCTATATTTTTCCTGGTCAAATATATTTTTGGGTTTTTCAAAATGATGTATCTTTTGCGGTGTGGATTTTGACTGACAAATTGTACATCTTAAATAAAAATCTGGGTTTGGGTCCACTTTAGAGTTCTTTCAAATGTCTTCTACCTTTGTGCCTATAATGAAGAATTATATCAATGGGTCTTGCCTTGATAATTTCAGTGAAGAACTTCAAGTTAACACAGGGAGAAGCTTTTTATTTTTTAAGGTGTCAGTCTTCTTTTAATATGTAGTGCTAAATTATGGTATACCTACATGCATACACACACATGTGTACATGTATCCACTCAAATATACACACAGTTAACTATTAATTCACAAAACACACTTTTATTGCGGCTCTCCTGTATGCCAGTTGCTGAGGACTCAAAAACAATAAGAATATGTGATTGTTGCATTTTAAAATATCTACGTTTTATTTACCTAACTAAATAGTATAAGCTCACTGAGTATAAAAGTATCTTATCCATTTTATATGTATACATATATGTGTGTGTATATCTATATATATCTTTTATAATCACTGTGCTTAAAAGAGTCGTTGCATAATCAGTACTCAGTACATCTTTGTATTTCATTTCTGGATTTAAGAACACTGACAAATCTCATCACAGCACTCTCTATTTTCCTGTGGCAGTGTATATGCATGTCATAACTCTTCTCTGATACCAGAAACTCCTTCAGTAATGATCTTTATATAGTTTAAGTTCATTACTGAGGCTTTACACATAGCATTCTTTGACCAATTTTTACATAAACAAATGAATAATTTTAGCTTACATGAAATACATAGTTTCATTAGAGTTTACATTTCTCTGAAAAGGAAGAATTAAAGCTTTATTTTTAGCTGCCAGGGTGACCTAACCATTCGTGGTTAGTGTGTATAGTCCCCTGCTGAAATTATAATAGCTGAAGCTGAAAGCACTGAGACGACACTGGAAAGTGAATCTTGAGATGGCATTTCTTCTTTAGCTCCAAAGGGCAAATTTTCAGTTACTTTGTTATAATAGGAATTGTGCAGCTTTTGCCTCCTTCTTATCTTTGGGAGATTTTGTCATATCTGTACATATGTAGGTCATTCCATGAAGGAGGAGTAGATACGCAAAAGGACTCCTGCAAAGAAGGGTGGCTGGAAGGAGTAAGGCATTAGCCAAAGCAACTGCTGAATGTCTCCATGTCACTCAAAACGGATCATAGCAAACCCTAGGAATGCTGGTGAATAGAAGTGGCCTACAACATTGAGGGTGTTTTATTTTAATTCAGAACGTAAATTAGTTCAATTTGGCAACTTGCACATTCATTCTGCCACTCTGTAACTGACATGCTGCTCTGCAATGAACAGTGGTGACTTACTGTTTGTTTCAAAGGCATGTTTTTTCTTTCTTTGGGAGACATGCTTGGTTTGTTTTGTTCAATTTTTAATGATACATGATTTTATTTTAAATTTCTTTGGAAATGCTTTGTATCCTAGGGTTTCCGGCTTTCTATGGATTGAGAGGAGGTTATTACCTTCTAAAGTTTTCAATTAGGAAAACAAAGCAAGTTTGGAAGCTCTGTTGGGACCTTGTAAACCCTCTCAAAGCATGTTCTGAATGACACAGTTTTTGTGCAACCAGCTCTAATTGTCTGAGATGAGACTATCTTCAGAAGCTAATTGGAGAGTGTCTCATTCTGCAGCATGTATGGAGTCAGCAGAATAGTAATTTTACTTTTTTGGGTTGTTTTTCCTTTTTGTTGTTGTTATTTTGTTTGGTCCACACTTCCTTTCAGTACCTAGTATTTTAAGGTAAATCTTTCTCAATTTAAAATTGCTTATCTCCAATGATAAGGCTTAGGATTTCCATATAGACCCTTCTCAAACTCTGCGTAATAATGTTCCTAAATCTTCAACCATTCTTTAGGCCTAATATGGAATTAGTAAGCCTTTGATGGATTTGTATTCTCTTTTGCTTTACCTGGATGTGGTATTAAATTCTGTTTCAATTTTAATGTTTGTGTTCTGAATTACAGCTGGTAGGTACAGAATAGTATTTATCACATTTTCTTATGATCACCACCTGAGTGATTATGGTGTTGACATATTCTGAATTAGACAAGAACATATGCTCAACTAAATTGATGCCTTACATAGAAACTTGCATATAATGAATTTCATTTGTGCAGTTATTTTAATTTTTGATTACACTTTTTGGTTTTCGTTTTATGTTTTCTTATGCTTCTCTAAAGCTGTTCCATCATGACTTAAAGACTAAGACTTCTCTGAAACTTGGAAATATATTATGCAGATCTCATAATTATCCTAACTAGAAGCCAGGTTCAGTATAATTAAGGAAAAATATTTAAACTTTATAGATGTATGCCATTTGTTCTCCTATTCATCCTACATTTGATTTTTAGTATATAGTCTTTCATAAGTGGGGAAAACAGAATTACACTGACACCTTTTGGATTTAATTGGAAGGTTTTCAGAAAAGCTCTTTTGGGTCAGACTATCGCTTCTACAAATGTTCTAGTGAGGACTGATGACTCTACAAGAAAACTCCATCAAATGGAAGGTAGAAGAGGAATCCCAAGTAGGAGGCGGCTGAGAATACAGAGTAGGAGAAGCTTCTGAGGCAGTGTTAAGTAATATTTAAGGACAGAGTAGAGACTTGTGTCTTCCTCTCTCTTCTTTCTGTGTCTAAGGCTACACTTTGCCATTATATAATTTTGACATCAAACAAAACCAGTTTTCCTCACAGTAGAATGAGGCAGATATTATGAAGAAAAGGATGGGAAATGTCAGTGGATTAATGGCTTCACTCAAACACGTTTCTGTTGTGAAGAAACCTTGAGACAAAGTTTAAGACTGGGAAAAATAACATTAAAATCAGATGTTTTGAGTTAAGAAAAATATCTACATGCTGTTTGAAATCATTTTAAATGGGAACACTTAGTTTATGCCACCATGTGGTTATACCACACCATCTGTAAATTAGTGTCCAATGACAAATTATTAAAACTTATACATTCAAACTCATGGTTAATTTTAATCTAGATGCCTAAACCTCTGGGAATTGCAACCATATAAAACTGAACTCAACTTGCATTAATACATGAAAAGTTAATGAGAAACTGTTTTCCTGTGTATATGAATATAAATGCATGTTTTTTTTCTATGTCATGTAATTTATACATTCTTTACATGCTTTATGGGATTATGTAGTTACATATTTATATGTTATAATACTTGAATTGGAATGAGTATTAAACAAGACACAGGCTTTTAATATGAAAATATTATATGCTTTAATATGAATAAGTTAAATATTTTTGAAAAACAAATTAGGTATTCGTTGGCAGCTTATAAATATGAAACGTTTTAAATTTATACTCACTTTAGCCAAAAAGAGGTTACATTACTGTTTGCAGTTATTATTGTTAGAAGAAGGAGGGTATTTATTTTTCTAGTATTGTTGCTTTTTTTCCCAGCATTTTTGGTTCAATGGGTAAAATGCTTTTACTTGGTGCTGTTTTTGCACCAAGTACATTGTTATTTTATGCACTGTAAATTATTATCTCAGTGGTTTAGCAGGCTAAACCCTAAATAAGAGGTGTCTTTTTTTAAGGAAAATATTTGGAAACGTGCAAATGAAAAGAGTAAATCTATTTTCTGTCAGGTTGTCCAAACTCTTCTTAGGATCTTAGAGCTAGTATTTGCTTTTTAATGGCTGTTTGGGGTGTGTTTAATTTAACAAGAATATGCCAGGGATTTATTAAACTATATAAGACAGTTCTTTTCTTCTAAAAGTAGCTCTAGTAATTTTATTTTTCATTTAATACCCATTGTTGAATGGTACATATAATATTTTGAGTTGTCTACTATGTGATACCTACTATTCTAGGAACTTAGGATAAAATGATAGATGCATTTCTCATGAAGAGTACAGCCTAGTGGGCTTAAATAAACAAGGCAATTTCATAATAATTCATGCTATGAATAACATAAAACAAGTTAGCATGGTAGTGAGTGGCAAAGCTAGTTACTTCAGATAGGGAGGTCTCTTTGCAAAGATATCATTTGAGTTGAGACTTGACTCTGAAAAAAGAGCCCATTAAGTGAGAACATGGGAAAAGCTCATTCCAAGCAGGATAGTGAGTGCCAAAGATATGCAGCAGTAGCAAACAAGACACATTTAAGAAATAGAAAGGTGGTCATTATGGATGACATGTAGTGACGAAGAATCATGCAGTGAGTCAAATTGTAAAGTTTTCAAAGGGTGGAGAGCAATGATTGGAGGAGTAAAATGGAAGGAAATGTTGGATAATTAGCCGTGGCCCCTTAGGTCATGGTTTAGAGTGTACATTTTCTTCTCAGTGTAATGGGAAACCATGGGAATCTAGCACATGGAAGACTGAGTATATGATTTACATTTTTTCAAAGAATTTTTTTTTTGGCTGTGGAGTAAGAAGCTATTTAAATCATCCTAGCAACAGATGACAGTTACTAGATCTTTGGTATTAAGTGGAAGATGGAGAGATAAAGACTGATTTGGGTACAGTTTGGAAGTAAAACCAAATAGGACTTGATGGCATACTGGATATAGGGGATGAGGAATATGTAAGGGATATATAACGTATAAAGAAGCACAGATGACTTCTAAGTTTTGTGAGTAACTGTGTTGATGGTGGGGCTATTTCCTGAGATAGGGAAAATTAGGGGAGGGAGAGGTTCCTGTTTTCGACATGCAGTATTAAATTTGAGATCCCTATTCAGTCTTCGAGTGGGTTTGTCAGGGAGTCTGCAGGCAGCTCAGTAGACAGGTTAGTAATGGATATTTAAATGGAAGGAGCCATTGTCATGTAAATCGTATTGAAAACCATTTGCCTGGATGAGATCACTCAAGCTAAGAGTAAGTAGATATAAGAAGTAGAGGTTGCAGGACGGAACCCTAGGATACTCAATAGTTAGCAAAGAAGTGAGATACCAGAAAAGTGAGAGAGAAAATATGAGTATGATTTCATGGGAGCTCAGAATGATTCAGTAATATGTAATTAAATGTAGTGCATAGAGCTGAGAAGTGAAGTAGATGAAGACAGAATATTGCTCATTGGATTTGGACATAGGTATAACTATCAATAATGTAAAACAGTGAATGAGTATGACAGAAAAGCATAGAATGATGGATAGGCGGAAGTCAAGGGAGCAAGCCCAGAAGTCTTATTTGCAATGTGGGCACTACACTGCAGCAAATTTAAAATCCTCTATTGAATGTAAAATGCATATGAATATTTTCTTAAAATGCCACTAGTTAGCTAAAGGTGAACATGTAGGCCAAATGGAAAAGCAAAAAGAACAGAAGCATAGAGATCAAACTATTTTAGGGAATCCAAACTAGTTAACATCAAATTGGTTGAAATTTGTTTCACAACCCCATATTTCTCATGCCCACTGTCCTATTAGATCTATTATGCTGTTATGTAATGAAGAGCTGTGTTAATTATTCCTGCCACCTGCATCTAATGAATTAGATGTGAAATTTCTGATAGGTACAGATGGCCATTTGAAAAAAAACAATCCACTGTTTTTCTTTTTTTTCTATCAGCTGGTCAAATCTCATAAGTTAGAAATGTTCAGACTATGAAATTAACCCCAGCATTCTTCATTTGTATAGATACTAAGTATAAATGACAACTTCTCCAAGCCAAATAACTTGTTTGGATTTAGAGTTTAAATACTATCCAATTAAGTGTATCATGCTGACACATTGTCATTTAATACTCCCTTTGGTAGAGGTTTAAGCTGTTGCATTATTTCAACTTAAATAATCTGATAACCCTCTCCCAGTTTAGTTCAGTTAATTTATGCAAATAAAATTAAATTTCAAAATGCATATAAAGTAAGAGCATAATAAAGTATGCACTGGGGAATCATAAAGTTGCCAATATTATAATGAAGCTCATGGAAAAGGTGTGACCTATTGTAATTAGTAATGTGTGCCTCTGACAAACTGTAAAACATGAATTATCCTGGTAAGGAAAAAGAGAGTATGTGATAATGGTGGCTAAAATCCTATTCATTTTGCATAGATTGCTACCAATATTCTGAAGCTGAGGGTTGTTGAAATTGGAATTTAGATGGTTGTATGGAGATGTGCTCTGGAAATTAGGAATACAGATAGACCCACACGGTCAGATAAAGGAAGGATGACAGAATAAAGAAGCAAAGACATGAATTGGTTACTTGAGTTGTGGAGATGAATGAAAAATAATTGAACAAGATACAATGATTAGAAATTGATACATTAAGCCTGGAGATGAATACAGTGATTAGGAATATGTTCAGACCCACATATGTACCAAATGCAACGGATGTCAGATATCTCACTGTGAAAGCAGGTGTTGAGATGTGTAAGGCTTAAGGTAACCACAAGCTGAGAGAGGAGCAGAAACATATTAAGAATTCTCTAAATAACAGTATTAAACAAAATAATGTTGCAGCCTAGAATGTCGGAGATTTTCTTTATAACTCCCTCATATAAGCTGAAATAACCTACTTAAGGTCGTTCAACTGGTTGTGTGGCTACTAGGTTAGACCATCAGAGATAGTGTGGTCCTCCTTGGATCAGTTGTTTAGGAGAATTATACATGATATAAAGATAGGTCACAACCATGTGTTAGAAACCAATCTTTGTGCATTACTCATTCTGAAGGATTCCAGGGAAAAAAAAAAAAAAATCAATTGCTGACTAAATAGCATATTTGAATTACAGAGATCAGCAACAGTATAAATATTGTAGGAAAATTTATATATAAAGAAACTTCTATGTGCCTTTATTAGTTTTGTCCACACAAAATGAAATAATGTGTATATACATATTTTTTTTCCAGACAAGCACCCAATTTAATTTCAGAAATCAGAAAACAAATAATTTAACCTTTCTTTTCAATTCAGTTATATTGATTTGCCAAAGAATTGCTCTCTGATAAATAATTTTTAAGTGTTAACTCTCTGAATTTTGTAAGATACATAATTTGGGTAAATTTAACTACATATTCTTGGATCCTTACCATTTTCTTCTCTTGAATATAAAAGATTTAGAATATATCTTGATGATTTTTTGCTTGTTGTAATTAAAATGTCAGACTTAAAGTTTTTAAAGTGTACATCTCTCTGATACTAGTAATTCTTTTCTCTTTTAAAAAACATGCTTATCCAGTATTTAATTTCATATGTCTAGATTTGCTTAGGCAAAAGGTAGAAGTGCCTGCTCTTCAGTTTGCACATAAGCTAATATAGTTTATATATAAAAATTAATGTGTATAATAGAAATATATTCATAAGTTAGAATGTGACATATTACTTAACATAAAACAAATAAAACAGATAACTCAGTAGTTTGAAAGGGAAGCTTAAAGCTAATACTATACATATAGTGTCATAACACTATCATGAAAATCTCTGTTAAACACTGTCTTCTCAGGCACATTCTGTTGACTCTTCCTACCACACTTGTCACATTACCCAGTTCCATTTTCATGACATCACCCAGGGCCCTCTGAAAGAATTTTCTGTATTCACATACTTGTTTAATGTTCCACTGTCCATATAAGAATGTAAACTCAGTCGTAGCAGATTTTTTTTTTTCTTGTTCACTCCTATATCCTGAGCATCTATGAACAATGCCTGGCATATGAAAGATGTTTGATAAATACCAATGAAATTAATGATTGAATGAAAGATAACATTTCTGCTTCATTGTATTTTTCATTAAAAAATTCAAGTTTCTCTCAACTGATTTCCGATATTTTTTCTTTTCTAATATATGCATGCAGCACTATGAATTTCCCTCTAAATACTGCTTTCACTGATCCCCTAAATTTTGGTTATTGACATTTGTTCAAAAGATTTTAACATTTTTTGGAGACGTCTTTTTTGAGTGTGGATGATTTAGAAGTGTGTTATTTAGTTGCAAATACTGGAGATTTTCCAGCTATCTTTCTGTTGTTGATTTCCAGTTTAATTCCATTGTGGTCTGAGATAATACATTGAATGATTTCTATCCTTTTAAATTTGTTAGGTTATGTTTTATTGCTGAGAATGTGTCCTATCTTTGTCAGTGTTCCATGTGAGTTTGAGACAAATATGTATTCTGCTATTGTTAGATGGAGCATTCTATAATGTCAAAGAGTTAAAAATGATTGATAATGTGACTTAGGTCATATATGTCCTTAATGATTTTCTGCCATTTTAATGTACTCATTACTGATATAGGAGCTGTTTAAATCTTCAAGTATAATAGTGGATTTGTCTGTTTTCAGTTCTATCAGGTTTGGCCCATGGAGCTTGATGTGCTGCTGTTAGGTGTAGACATGTTTAGGATTGTAATGTCTTTTTGGGAAATTGGCCTCTTTATTAAGTAATATACCTCTTTATTACTGATAACTTTGTACATTTGGAAGTCTCAAATGTCTTAAATTAATACATTAATAATCTTAAATAAACTAAAACTCCAGCTTGCTTTTCAAGCACTGCACAGTACAGTAGTTTCTGATCTTTCTGTTTTGCCTTTCTTAGTGTAGAATCTCTGCCCTGTGAATGAGTTGAGTCCAGAGTCAATCAGGACCCAAGTATTCTGTCCTATGAAGGCTGGGTGCAAGAGGAGATTACCTCAACTTCTTGGTTGCACTCATAGTGATTTTGCTTCTTGAAATTGGAATTACAAAGAAAGAGAAATGCTAGCAAATTACTCCTCCTGATGAGTTACGGTAATCTTTGATTGGGAAATAAAGCTAGAGAGTGCCCCATCTTCTTAGCCATATCCATCAGTAACTGAGCTTTTATCTAGCTGAGCTGTGTGGAAGGTTGTAGGAGGAAAGGAGCAGATAATGGTTCAAATGCCACAGACTCCCACTATTCTAACTGAATTTTAGTATGTTTTCTTGAATAAATGTTTTGTTCCCTTACTATATTCCTTGGGACAATTTTCTGGGCTGTGTGTGTGTGTGCGCATGTGTATAGTTTTTTAAAAACTGATTTCACAAGGTTTGCTTGTTTCACTAGGGAATGGTCCATAGAGCTCATCACACTGTCATCTCAGAAGTGGATCTTTCCAACTTTCTTTTGATTAGTGTTAGTATGATATATCTTTCTTAATCACTTTGTGTGTAACATATAGGAATATTCATGTTTAAAGTGGGTTTCTTGTACACAACACATCCTTGTGTCTTGATTGTCTTAATCCATTCTGACAATCTCCATTTTTTAATTGGTTTATTTAGACTAGGCCCATTTATTGTGATTATTGAAATAGTTGGGTTAATATTTACATGTTTGTAACTGTTTTCTATACGTTAGTTCTTTGTATCTTTTTATTTCCCCTCTTTTTCTGCCTTTTTTGGCTTAGATTGAGGGTTTATATGATCCATTTTATCTTCTCTCTTAGCATATCAATTATACTTCTATTTTTAAAAATCTTGGTGGTTGCCCTAGTATTTGAAATATACATTATTAGCTAATCTAAGTTTATCTTCAAATAACAATATACTGCTATATGCATGCTGCTGGTACTTTATAATAGAGTGGTCTCAAATTTTCCTTGTATTACCTATGATATTGATATTATTCATATAATTTATCCTCATACTATATTTACCTAATACATTGTTACTATTATTAAAGTTAGCAGTTATATAATTTAAGAATAATAAGAATAAAATACTTTATTTTACCTTCATTTATTTCCTCCCTTGATGCTCTTTCTTTATGCAGAGCGAGATTTCTAACCTATATCATTTTTCCTCTGCCTGAAAAAACATTTAACATTTCTTGCAGGACAGATCTGCTGTGATGAAATCCCTCAAGTTTTGTTTTTCAGAGAAATGCTTTATTTCTTCTTCACTTCTGAAGTATTTCACTGAATAATGAATTCTAGATTGATGTTTTTTTCTTTTTTTATTGTTACATGATAGATGTACACTTTTTAGGGGTACATGTGATGATTTGAATACATTCATATAACCAAATCAGGATAATTGGGATATCCACCACCTTAAATATTTAGCCTTTCTTTACACTAGGAACATTAGCATTATTCTTCTCTAGATATTTTGAAATGTACAATAGATTAATGTTAACTATAGTCACCCTACTAATTTACCAAACACTGGGCCTTATTTCTTCTATTTAACTGTGTATTTGTACCCATTAATCAACCTCGTTTTATCCTCTCTTACCCCACCCTGCTTGGCCTCTGATAACCGTTAATCTACCCTCTATCTTCATGAGATTCAGTTTTAGCTCCCCATATAAGTGAAAACATGTGATATTTGTATTTCTATGCTTGTATTATTTTACTTCATTTGATGACTTCCATTTCCATCCATGTTGTTGCAAATGACAAGATTTTATTCTTTTTTATGGCAGAATATTATTCTATTGTGTATGTGTGTGCGTTTAAGTGTGTGTATGTGTGTGTGTGTGTGTGTGTGTGTGTGTGTGTGTGTATATATATATATAAAATTTTTTTCTTAACCATTCATCCATCCATGGAACTTAGATTGAATCCATATTTTGGCTATTGTGAGTAGTGCTACAGTAAACATAGGAGTGCAGATATGTCTTTGATATATTGATTTTATTTCTTTGGCTTGTATGCCCAGTAGTGAAATGCTGGCTTATATGGCTGGATTATATATTTAGTTTTTTGGGGAAACTCCATGCTGTTTTCCGTAGTGGCTGTACTAATTTACATTCTCACAAAAAGTGTATGAGGTTTTTGCTTCCTCCGTATCCTCACCAGCATCTGTTAGTCCCTGTCTTTTGGATAAAAGCCATTCTAACTGGGTTGAGAAGATATCTCATTGTGGGTTTTTAAAGGTAATTCAACTTTTATTTTAGATTTAGGGGGCACATTCGAAGGTTTGTTATATGGGTATAATGTATGATGCTAAGATTTGGGTTACAAATGATCCCATCACCCAGGTACTGAGCATAGTACCCAACAGTTAGTTTTTTAACACTTGCCCTCCTCCCTCCCTCCTTCCTCGAGTAGTCCCCAGTGTCTGTTGTTGCCATCTTTATGTTCATGAGTATCCAATGTTTAGCTCTCACTTAAAAATGAGAGCATGTGATTTTTGGTTTTCTGTTCCTGTGTTACTTTGCTTAAGATAATGGCCTCCAGCTGCATCTACATTGCTGAAAAGGACATGATTTTATTCTTTTTTAATGGCTGCATATTATGCCATGGTACATAACATTTTATTTATCCAATCCACCATTGATGGGCACCTAGGTTGTTTCCATGTCATTGCTATGGTGAATAGTGCTGAAATGATCATACAAGTGCAAATGTCCTTTTGGTAGAACAGCTTATTTTCCTTGGGGTATATAGCCAGTAATGGGATTACTGGGTTGAATGGAAGTTCTACTTGAAGTTCTTTGAGAAATCTGCACAAGCTGCTTTCCACAGTGGCCGAACGAATTTACATTTCCACCAACACTGTATAAGCGTTCCCCTTTTCTCTGCAGTCTTGCCACCATCCATTGTTTTTGGACTTTCTAATATAGTCATTCTGACTGGTGTGAGATGGTATCTCAGTGATGCCTATTCAGTTCTCAGTAAATCTCAGCCATTATATTGTTAACAATAACAATAATGTATTTATGAATCCCAGTGTAAATTATTTGATATATGAACCTAAGATAAAGACATTTATTGAATTATACATATGTGAAATTTGGCCTGATAGCTCTTCATGAAACTTATAACCTCTTATCTGGAATTATTATGATGGTAAAGGGATCACCATTTTAAAATATATACTCAGTGATATTTCTAGAAATATATTATAAGCAACAATTGTATAAAGAAGACACAGGAAAAAAATCAAGTTTTTCTTATGACCAAGGTCTTCCCACTCTATCATTTCTAAGACCTCAGATACTGGATTTCATGCACTGTAACCTATGAGTCAGTAACAATCAATTCCCAATACCATTTTATTTGCAGTAGGTCCACCATGTATCAGGCAGACCTTTCACAGTGATAGTATACAGAAGCTACCATGCTGAGATAACAACAGTTTGCCATAATCTCGTGAAACACCACTAATAGGAGACTGTTACCAGAGTCAATATAATGCATAATGTGCTTAGAGACATTTCTGAACCAATTGTACCAGTCATACATCTGGCACAGAATAAATAAATGGAAATATTGACTTTGACACAGGAGACATATTTTAAACAAGAATACCCAAGCTGGATAAGAGTTGAGGTCAATTTTGGTAACTTTTTTTTTATATCCTTGTCTAAGTAGTGTGACTTTTGTCCCAAGTGCACATTACTAGTCACTTTGTCTTAGGATACAGGCAGGTAGCTAAATAATTAATTCTTATCCGACAGGTTCTGCTAAGCCTCCTCTAGAAGATGACCTTTTTTTAATGTTGACCTCACATATAGCTGAAGGATGGATGTGTCACTTACTGGCGAGCTCTTTTCTGTTTTGGTGGGGAGAGTTTAAGATCATTGGACTTGTAAATGGTGACAGGACTGTGGGTCTGGATATGATTGAGCAGTTTAGTAATATATATAATTTTCATGACTGTCTGAAAGCTCTAGACACCTTTTCACTTTTGATCATGATTTCAACTGTTGTTGCCTAAATTACAAACCAAATGTTAGAACAACAAATAATGATGCTAGAGGCATAGCTTAGTCATGCCAGCAAGCCAAATATTGAGTTTTGTGAGGGGACTTGTGAAAGACAACTTTGTACCTGTTTAGAACTAACTTGAAAGCATAGCTTTAGATTTACAAAAATTTAAGGACACAGGGATTGCTATTTTGTTAAGGCTTGTTTAGGGACATTGAACCTTCAAAGTCTCAATTTTGAAGAAGTAATGATTAATATCATTTGGGACAAGCAAAGATTTGAGAGATGAAAGGGTAGGTGACCTTGAATTTGTAATTTGTTTGTAGTATATCCAATTAAGAGCATGAAAAATCTCTGGTTAATATCAAATGTAAGTACTCTATATTGTAAAACTGGCAGTAAAGATGGGAAAATCTTAGTAAAATAGTTTTATCAAATGAGTGGCTTAGTATAAGAATTTGATTTAATTTATATATGTAAATTGTATTTTATATGGAAATACAACAACACAAATACATCAAATGTGCTTTCATCTTAGACTGAAAATTGGTTAATGCCTGAAAATTTTTGAAGTCCTGGTTGAGGTTTGCTGTTTCTCAGGTGACTTAGGGCTGAGGATTTATAACTTGATTCTAATAAATTCTGTATGTAAAATAGGTTAACTTTAAAAGGTCTCATGAAATTAAGTGATTGTAGGACTTACACTTAAGTTCCTGAGCTAAGTTTCTTCTGTCTTATAGTCTGACTGATGTCTTCAGTATGACCTCTAGCTTCTGAGCATCCATTATTTTTTCTCCTGTACGCTCTGGTTTCTCTAGTACTCTCTTGAGAAATTACAGAACAAGTATTTGTGAAATATTGGAAGCATGTACATAGTTCCTGTGTTATTTATATTGGGGATCAGTAAAAGTATTTTAAAGCTAGATGTCATAGTTTTATTCATCTGTCTCCTTAATATTTACTCCAAAAATGCAGGAACTCTACAAGAACCATGGAAGCATGCTACTATATGTGTGTTTATATGTGAGTTACAAGTCAGTCCCTCCAAACACCCCCTCCCCAGGAAATATACCTGGACATGTTCATCATCTTAAAACTACTCTGATATTATACTATAAAAATAATGAATTATTCCCTTAAAGAAGTATGGATGTGTCTGAGAAAATAAAAACCCATAAATCTTCGGATCCTTTAGAATTATTTTTGGAATCTTGATATGTCAGGTGATTCAAAATGTTTCTTATATATGTTCATGTTTGTGTGGTGCAGACAAGATAATGATATGGAGCAAGTTAATTTATTTATTTTTTCTTATTAACAATTTCTTTTACTGAATGGTATTTTAAGGTAAATATCTTTATTACAACTAAAAATCTACTAAAGAATATGTTGTAATATTAGCAAGATTTGCCTAAGCCTGTATAACCAAATTGGCTAAAACAATATATACGCTCTTAGGATAAAGTAAAGTGAAGTTTAAGCCATAGTTCTAGGGACTGAATAGTTGTATTGTTATGTATTCTAAATTTTTGTAATAAGAAATAGGAATTCATCACTGACTGGCAAGAGATTTTTGCTTGTAAATGCTTATAAACATTTTGCAGGTATTTAAACTCCCATTTAGTTATATAATCATATTTGTGGAAAATAATAAAATTCTATAAGATCAGAATTGTTCCAGAAACCTGGGATGCAGGGTTACTTTTAAAGGATAACTCCAGAGGCAAAATTAAATATACTTATTATCAGGTTTTATATACTCACTGATATATGTATATGTAACATTAAGAATTGCGTAAAGTTTTTTCCATTTATATCAAGGGAAACAAATTGGAGCTTTCAAATTAAATTTTTGATTTATTATATTTTCTTCCAAAAAATAAAGAACTTTTCTATTTTTACCTTTGTAATTACTGCATAAACATATTAATATATATATATACTATATTTACAAATGACAGAACATTAATGGAATTAAGATACTTTATCAGAGGGCAGTCTATGTTTACTCTATAAAATACTACCTACTCAAATTATCCTTTTATATTCTCAATATAAAAATTATGAAAACAAAATCTACAAAATGTATGAAGATATTAAACCATTTGGGGGTTTTGTTTTTACTTTGCTCAAATGGATACTTTATTCCACTGTGGAACCAGTGGGTTTTGTCCCTGATGTAACAGTGATATTTATGTAATTAAATGACCATTTTTTATATTTATATAGTTAAATGACCCTCAAGATAATCTATACCTGTTCCTTCCTTATAAGTGAGGAAACTGATGTCCGTGACGATGAAGTGACTGACTTAATGGTACACATCTAATTGGTTGCAGAGCCTGGATTACCACTTTTGATGTTTCTCGCTTACCTGAGCATCAGTGACGTATATCATTTGGTGCAATGCTGGTTTACACCACTCACTGCTTCATCTAGCTGCCTTGTTATTCAAATCGGAAGAACACATGATATCATGGGATTCATACAAATAGTAAATGTACATATTAGGAAATCAGAAATCATTTCAGATTTTTTAAGTTGGAAGAGTTTCAACTCAAGAAATTAGAGAACTATATAACCGTCGGAAAAACTGAAGAGATCAGGGAAGCTAGTATTTGAATTCGCGAAATCAGAATGTTGGATGATCAGGAAGCCATTGCTGGCGATATGCACCAAAGTGGGTGATACACAGGAGGAGCTCACTCAGGAGCTGCTGCAGTCTCCTCATCTATCATCTGATTTTGCTACAGCTGCCCTTGGAAACTAATGGCCCATCTTTCTCTTAAGCCCCAAGGAAAGTACAAATGCTTTGACTTGACTGAAACAGTTCTGGAATATACAAGGAAAGGAATTATAGAAAATATAGTTACAGGTTTCCCATTGTGATAGGGAGTACAAAGGGGCCATAATGATGCTGAGTTGACAACAGGCAACATATAATCCAGCATGAAATAATAACACTGGATGCTGTCAAGCAGAGAGAGGTGTTTGGTAAAAAAAAATAAAAGAAATATAGCTGAGCTCAAGGAAGCCTGCCTGTCTCTGTAGACTCTACCTCTGCGGACAGCACACAGCCGCAGTCCAATAGGGGAAGCAGCGGGGGCCGGTGCAGACGCGAACGACTCTGTCTGACAGCTTTGGGGAGAGCCGTGGATCTCCTAACGCGGAGGTTGAGATCTGAGAACGGACAGACTGCCTGCTCAGGTGGGTCCCTGACCCCTGAGTAGCCTAGCTGGGAGACATCCCCCACTAGGGGCAGTCTGACACCCCACACTCACAGGGTGGAGTCATCCTGAGAGGAAACTTCAAAGGAGAATCAGACAGGTACACTCGCTGTTCAGCAATATTCTATCTTCGGCAACCTCTGCTGCTGATACCCAGGCAAACAGGGTCTGGAGTGGACCTCAAGCAATCTCCAACAGACCAACAGACAGTCCTTCTGACTGTCAGACGAAAACTATCAAACGGAAGGACACCTATACCAAAACCCATCCGTACGTCACCATCATCAAAGACCAGAGACAGATAAAACCACAAAGATGGGGAAGAAGCGGGCAGAAAAGCTGGAAATTCAAAAAATAAGAGCGCATCTCCCCCTGCAAAGGAGCGCAGCCCATCGCCAGCAACGGATCAAAGCTGGTCAGAGAATGACTTTGACGAGATGAGAGAAGAAGGCTTCAGTCCATCAAACCTCTCAGAGCTAAAGGAGGAATTACGTACCCAGCGCAAAGAAACTAAAAATCTTGAAAAAAGAGTGGAAGAATTGACAGCTAGACTAATTAATGCAGAGAAGGTCATAAACGAAATGACAGAGATGAAAACCATGACACGAGAAATACGTGACAAATGCACAAGCTTCAGTAACCGACTCGATCAACTGGAAGAAAGAGTATCAGCGATTGAGGATCAAATGAATGAAATGAAGCGAGAAGAGAAACCAAAAGAAAAAAGAAGAAAAAGAAATGAACAAAGCCTGCAAGAAGTATGGGTTATGTAAAAAGACCAAATCTACGTCTGATTGGGGTGCCTGAAAGTGAGGGGGAAAATGGAACCAAGTTGGAAAACACTCTTCAGGATATCATCCAGGAGAACTTCCCCAACCTAGTAGGGCAGGCCAACATTCAAATTCAGGAAATACAGAGAACGCCACAAAGATACTCCTCCAGAAGAGCAACTCCAAGACCATAATTGCCAGATTCACCAAAGTTGAAATGAAGGAAAAAATCTTAAGGGCAGCCAGAGAGAAAGGTTGGGTTACCCACAAGGGAAGCCCATCAGACTAACAGCAGATCTCTCGGCAGAAACTCTCCAAGCCAGAAGAGAGTGGGGGCCAATATTCAACGTTCTTAAAGAAAAGAATTTTAAGCCCAGAATTTCATATCCAGCCAAACTAAGTTTCATCAGTGAAGGAGAAAGAAAATCCTTTTAAGATAAGCAAATGCTTAGAGATTTTGTCACCACCAGGCCTGCCTTACAAGAGACCCTGAAGGAAGCCCTAAACATGGAAAGGAACAACCGGTACCAGCCATTGCAAAAACATGCCAAAATGTAAAGACCATCGAGGCTAGGAAGAAACTGCATCAACTAATGAGCAAAATAACCAGTTAATATCATAATGACAGGATCAAGTTCACACATAACAATATTAACCTTAAATGTCAATGGACTAAATGCTCCAATTAAAGACACAGACTGGCAAACTGGATAAAGAGTCAAGACCCATCAGTCTGCTGTATTCAGGAGACTCATCTCACATGCAGAGACATACATAGGCTCAAAATAAAGGGATGGAGGAAGATCTACCAAGCAAATGGAGAACAAAAAAAAGCAGGGGTGCAATCCTAGTCTCTGATAAAACAGACTTTAAACCATCAAAGATCAAAAGAGACAAAGAAGGCCATTACATCATGGTAAAGGGATCAATTCAACAGGAAGAGCTAACTCTCTAAATATCTATGCACCCAATACAGGAGCACCCAGATTCATAAAGCAAGTCCTTAGAGACCTACAAAGAGACTTAGACTCCCATACAATAATAATGGGAGACTTCAACACTCCACTGTCAACATTAGACAGATCAACGAGACAGAAAGTTAACAAGGATATCCAGGAATTGAACTCATCTCTGCACCAAGCGGACCTAATAGACATCTATAGAACTCTCCACCCCAAATCAACAGAATATACATTCTTCTCAGCACCACATCGCACTTATTCCAAAATTGACCCATAATTGGAAGTAAAGCACTCCTCAGCAAATGTACAAGAACAGAAATTATAACAAACTGTCTCTCAGACCACAGTGCAATCAAACTAGAACTCAGGACTAAGAAACTCAATCCAAACCGCTCAACTACATGGAAACTGAACAACCTGCCTGAATGACTACTGGGTACATAACGAAATGAAGGCAGAAATCAAGATGGTCTTTGAAACCAATGAAAACAAAGATACAACATACCAGAATCTCTGGGACACATTTAAAGCAGTGTGTAGAGGGAAATTTATAGCACTAAATGCCACAAGAGAAAGCTGGAAAGATCTAAAATTGACACTCTAACATCACAATTAAAAGAACTAGAGAGGCAAGAGCAAACACATTCAAAAGCTAGCAGAAGGCAAGAAATAACTAAGATCAGAGCAGAACTGAAGGAGATAGAGACACAAAAAACCCTCCAAAAATTCAATGAATCCAGGACTTGGTTTTTTGAAAAGATCAACAAAATTGACAGACCGCTAGCTAGACTAATAAAGAAGAAAAGAGAGAGAATCAAATAGACGCAATAAAAAATGATAAAGGGGATCTCACCACCGACCCCCAGAAATACAAACAACCATCAGAGAATACTATAAATGCCTCTACGCAAATCAACTAGAAAATCTAGAAGAAATGGACTTCCTGGACACTTACACTCTCCCAAGACTAAACCAGGAAGAAGTTGAATCCCTGAATAGACCAATAGCAGGCTCTGAAATTGAGGCAACAATTAATAGCCTACCCACCAAAAAAAGTCCAGGACCAGATGGATTCACAGCTGAATCTACCAGAGGTACAAGGAGGAGCTGTGGTACCATTCCTTCTGAAACTATTCCAATCAATAGAAAAAGAGGGAATCCTCCCTAACTCATTTCATGAGGCCAACATCATCCTAATACCAAAGCCTGGAAGGGACACAACAAAAAAAGAGAATTTTAGACCAATATCCCTGATGAACATCGATGCAAAAATCTCAATAAAATACTGGCAAACCGGATTCAGCAGCACATCAAAAAGCTTATCCACCATGATCAAGTGGGCTTCATCCCTGGGATGCAAGGCTGGTTCAACATTCGCAAATCAATAAACGTAATCCAGCATATAAACAGAACCAAAGACAAGAACCACATGATTATCTCAATAGATGCAGAAAAGGCTTTTGACAAAATTCAACAGCCCTTTATGCTAAAAACACTCAATAAACGGTATTGATGGAACGTACCTCAAAATAATAAGAGTTTATGACAAACCCACAGCTAATATCATACTGAATGGGCACAAACTGGAAAAATTCCCTTTGAAAACTGGCACAAGACAGGGATGCCCTCTCTCACCACTCCTATTCAACATAGTGTTGGAAGTTCTGGCCAGGGCAATCAGGCAAGAGAAAGAAATCAAGGGTATCCAGTTAGGAAAAGAAGAAGTCAAATTGTCCCTGTTTGCAGATGACATGATTGTATATTAGAAAACCCCATCATCTCAGCCCAAAATCTCCTTAAGCTGATAAGCAACTTCAGCAAAGTCTCAGGATACAAAATTAATGTGCAAAAATCACAAGCATTCTTATACACCAGTAACAGACAAGCAGAGAGCCAAATCATGAATGAACTTCCATTCACAATTGCTTCAAAGAGAATAAAATACCTAGGAATCCAGCTTACAAGGGATGTAAAGGACCTCTTCAAGGAGAACTACAAACCACTGCTCAGTGAAATCAAAGAGGACACTAACAAATGGAAGAACATACCATGCTCATGGATAGGAAGAATCAATATCGTGAAAATGGCCATACTGCCCAAGGTGATTTATAGATTCAATGCCATCCCCATCAAGCTCAATGACTTTCTTCACAGAATTGGAAAAAACCGCTTTAAAGTTCCTATGGAACCAAAAAAGAGCCGCATTGCCAAGAGAATCCTAAGTCAAAAGGACAAAGCTGGAGGCGTCACGCTACCTGACTTCAAACTATACTACAAGGCTACAGTAACCAAAACAGCATGGTACTGGTACCAAAACAGAGATATAGACCAATGGAACAGAACAGAGTCCTCAGAAATAATACCACACATCTACAGCCATCTGATCTTTGACAAACCTGAGAGAAACAAGAAATGGGGAAAGGATTCCCTATTTAATAAATGGTGCTGGGAAAATTGGCTAGCCATAAGTAGAAGCTGAAACTGGATCCTTTCCTTACCCCTTATACGAAAATTAATTCAAGATGGTTAGAGACTTAAATGTTAGACCTAATACCATAAAAACCCTAGAAGAAAACCTAGGTAACCATTCAGGACATAGGCATGGGCAAGGATTCATGTCTAAAACACCAAAAGCAACAGCAGGAAAAGCAAAAATTGACAAATGGGATCTCATTAAACTAAAGAGCTTTTGCACAGCTAAGAAACTACCATCAGAGTGAACAGGCAACCTACAGAATGGAAGAAAATTTTTGCAACCTACTCATCTGACAAAGGGCTAATATCCAGAATCTACAAAGAACTCAAACAAATATACAAGAAAAAAACAAACAACCCCATCAAAAAGTGGGGAAAGGATATGAACAGACATTTCTCAAAAGAAGACATCCATACAGCCAACAGACACATGAAAAAATGCTCATCATCACTGGCCATCAGAGAAATGCAAATCAAAACCACAATGAGATACCATCTCACACCAGTTAGAATGGCAATCATTAAGAAGTCAGGAAACAACAGGTGTTGGAGAGGATGTGGAGAAATAGGAACACTTTTACACTGTTGGTGGGATTGTAAACTAGTTCAACCATTATGGAAAACAGTATGGCGATTCCTCAAGGATCTAGAACTAGATGTACCATATGACCCAGCCATCCCACTACGGGTATATACCCAAAGGATTATATATAACTACTCTACTACAAAGACACATGCACACGTTGTTTATTGCGGCACTATTCACAATAGCAAAGACTTGGAATCAACCCAAATGTCCATCTGTGACAGACTGGATTAAGAAAATGTGGCATATATACCATGGAATACTGTGCAGCCATAAAAATGGATGAGTTTGCGTCCTTTGTAGGGACATGGATGCAGCTGGAAACCATCATTCTTAGCAAACTATCACAAGAAGAGAAAACCAAACACCGCATGTTCTCACTCATAGGTGGGAATTGAACAATGAGATCACTTGGACTCGGGAAGGGGAACATCACACACTGGGGCCTATCATGGGGAGGGGGGAGGAGGGAGGGATTACATTGGGGAGTTATACATGATATAAACGTTATGCACATGTACCCTAGAACTTAAAGTATAATAAAAAAAAAAAAAAAAAAGAAATATAGCTAAAGCCAATGCCCTACATTTTTAAAAGAACAAATTTGGGACAAATTGAAACATTTTAACTTGATTTGAAATTTTCTAACCAGGAATGATTAGGCATTTACTTGATTTAGATTTAATTAATGCTTGTA
Source organism: Trachypithecus francoisi (assembly GCF_009764315.1). Lineage (NCBI taxonomy): Eukaryota > Metazoa > Chordata > Mammalia > Primates > Cercopithecidae > Trachypithecus > Trachypithecus francoisi. Next base: position 109,208,168 of record NW_022681471.1, on the reverse strand, counting down.
CATGTATACATATAAAAGTTGGAGAAGTTTCATGATAGTTCTTCTTGTTTGTAGGGTGTTTCTCAAACATTATCTGTATTACTTTGTTCCTAGATTTTTTAAATGGAGAATATCCATTCAGTATAATATTCAAAGGTTCTTGGGATTAGGATGTGTACAAAATTGAGGGTCTATTACTCAGCCTACAGCAGAAATTGTACTTCCAGTATGAGTATGTAAAATTATCAAAAATCTTTTAGGTTTCCAAAAGATGTTTCTCAATGTACTAGAACATTTTCTAAGCAATATTTTCAGTGTACACGGAAATCCAGATAGGTATGGTAAAGCAGTACATTGTGATGTGGGTTACTTTGAATTGAGGCATTTTGCCTAGACAAAAAGAAACTTTTTTCCTTTGTAAATAAAATTACCAAAATATTTCCTAGTCTTATTTGATCTGTAAGCTTCACCACATCCCTGGCTTTCTTAAGCCCTAGTGTAAGGTGAGTGATGGGTTGTGCATGTAAAGATAATGCATACCACAGTGTAAGGGCCAGAATTGGGTGAAGTTTAGTGATGGAAGGGGTATTTCTTACAAATTGCTTCAGTTAGCATCTTTTTGGTCAGATCAAATAGGGTTAAATTATGACAGAGATGAATATGTTTATTATTTAACCAATATGCACAGACACAGGATCGGCTTTAAGCATGGTCATAGTTCGAGTTAGAGGTTTTGCTAGCATTAGGTCTCTAGCTTGATTCTTCTGTGATTATGTTGGCTCTGTTCCCTGCTTTCCCCTCCCAACATCCACTTAGTTTGTTTTGGGGTGATATATGACTGACTTGGAAGATACTAAACTGTACACAGGAAGGGTTCCCTCAAAGAGCTCTTCATCATGTACACTCCAGAACTCCCCTAAAAAGAATTCATCTGCATTCTCATAGTACCTTGTCTGCAGTTTTTCCATAACCTTCTTTAAATCAAATTTTTTGTTAGTTCCCTGTATACACATTGATAATGACTTTTTAAACCGGGGTTTAGAAAGCAGTTGCCTGTGGAACACATGTGGCACACAGTGTGTTTTTGTGCAGCCCACAAGCTAAGAAAAGTTTTTCCAGTTTATAAAAGGGGTGTAGAAACAAAAGGAAAAGAATGAGTGACTCAGACTTCATGTGGCCTGAAAGTCCTAAAATATTTACTATCTGATCTTTTATAGCAAAAGGTTGACAATCCCTGTGTTAGACTATCAGACACAATGAACTGTCTTATTCCTGACATGTTGCTGTTGTGCCTGATGCAATTATTTCCACATAGTGCTGTCATCCTTAAATTGTTCTTCCCATCTACCTTCCTTGGTCAAGCTTTTCTGTTTTATTCGGGGAGGACATGTTTTCATGGGATATCTTATTAATTCAGGAGGGGAAGACTTGTGGGAGATGGCTGGTGGACAGAGATGAGATAAAAATTCTCACCAATGATAAAGGATCTGGGAACTAAAAGAACCTTGAACAATACCCTGCCCAACTGCATATTGCTACAGAAGAAGAAATAAGGACAAGGGATGGAAGGAATGTACCCAAGGGCATAGGTCATAATCAGCTGCTAAGGCATCATCTGGAACCTGCATCTTGGTCCAGTACCACTTCCACCAACCCCTGTTATTTTTTGTGACACAGCATCTTGTCCTATAACCAACTCATATATATACCAAGCTGCTGTATTCATGCGAGGACCATCCCAGACTGTTCTTTTAACCCGAGAGTTTCCCAGAATTCCATAGTTCCTCCTGAAAACAGTGAAAGTGATCAAGAACTTCCTTAAAAGGATTTTCTCTTTCATTGTGTTTCATTTTCTTCAACCCATCTCATAATACCTCTAGAGATTTCTGTAGTCCTTTAATGCTATGTCCATGTTCCTTCCCAGTAGTTATATTTCAGTGGCCCTAGCCTCAAGATGTCTTCGGCTGCTTTCTAGGATATTATCTCATTTATTTATTGAATAAAGGTGGTGACAAAAATATACCACATCTCGGAGGTAACTTATGTGATTGTTCATTCAAAGATTGCTAATGGCCTGTTAAAGCCCTTAGATTTATTAATGTCCTCATATCTCATTCTCCTTGATTGCTCTCTCATTTCAACTATTAACCGGCTTTGTAACTATAGCTATTATGGTTCTTCAGTCTCCAACCTGCCTTCTGATTTTTCTGATAGCTCCTTCCCCCTTCTTAGTTCTGATTTTTTCTTCCACCACTTAAGTATGAGAATTCTTAGTATATTTATTTCCTATTACTGCTATAAACATTATGGCTAAGTGACTTAAAACAACACAAATTATTGCCCTAGATTTCTAGAGGTCAGAAGTCCAAAATGGGGTATATGGGTTAAAATTAAGGTGTCAGCACAACTGTGTACTTTTGTAAACTCTAGGGAAAAATTCATTTTCTTGTCTTTTCTAGCTTCTAAGAGAGGCCTGCATTTTTTGCCTTGTGGCTCCTTCCTCTATCAGTCCAACCTCTGTTTCTGTAATCACATCTCCTTTTTCTGACTTTGACCTTCTTGCCTCCCTGATCACATTGGGAACACTGGAAGAATCCAGAATAATCTTCCCATCTCAAGTTCCTTAATTTAATCACATCAGCTATGTCCTTTTTGCCATGGAAGGTAACATGTTCACATATTCTAAGGATTAAGATGTGTACACTTTTGGGGGCCACTATTCTGCCTAGTCTACTTAGATTTCCACCACTGGATCTCAGTTGCATTTTAGTTTTCAATCTTACTGGTATTCTCTGCCTCTTTAAAAATGTAAATTGTCTTACAAAAGTATGCCTTGATTCATAAAGGTTATTTCTTTGTATTTCAAACTTGTTTTCTGTAAAATTATTCCAATCTATTCTTACTTTACTTTACCTACACCTCAATTTAGGCTCCTATTACCACTTGAATGGATTCTTCTCAAAAAAATATCATTTGACCCCCTGATTTCATCATCTGAACCATCTGGATATTCCAAAAGAGTAATCTAAATTACTTTTCAAAGTTTTTCTCTTTACTTCATGTCTTATCAACATACTTTATTCTCTCGCATTGCTATACTTTTTCTTTGGTGTCTGAAATTCATTCTTTGAAAACTCGAGTCAAAATTTCTAGTCATTATTCAAGGTCCGTTTCTCAATGGTGACTTCTTCAAATTAATAATTATTTATACCAGAAATCCTATGTGTCTCAGCCCCTTTTAAATTCTGCCCTTCCCCCTATATAATTTTGTGATTGTATCTGGCAGTAGTCATTTTTCTTTGCTTTGTGTTTTATGTAACTGTGTAGTGTTCTGTCCTATCCTCCTACCACACCACCCAGGGAACAGAAAACACATCCTGCCCAGATTCATATCTCCTAAGTCCTGCTCTGATGGTTTGTACTGGAAAGTATAAATAATAGCATTACTGTGATGTTATTTAAAATTACACTGTATACTGGCTGTGCTGATTTAAGATATGTGATGAAGAATTCACCTGCCAGCCAACTATACCTAAATGACTGTCTCCTGAATTCGTTTCATTAGGAGACTTTTTCTGTTTTTAAGAAACACCTTCTGGCATAGCTTCCGAGTCGTTTTTGAAAGCCCTATTATAGTTATGTTGGATAGATCAAGTAATCCAGGGTATGTTATGCAACATACCCTTTCTGTATTTGTGTATTCATTAGTTGCATTCATATTAACTGAGAAACACTGTGCCAGTGTTATGCAGTGTATGCAGATGTGTATGCCAAGGTGGCTGTCTTCTAAAAGCTTCCAGGAGTATATGTTCCACTGTGACTTTTCCAACAGCAGAATTCTAGCATTTAGCATGTTTGTGAAACTCCTAGAGGCAATTAACACATTATGTGACAGAACCTAGCTCCTTAATGGTATTAAAAATGCTTTTATGAGGCCAATGAGAACCTGATATATAGCAGGATAATTCTTTAGAACTATCTTTTATTTGACATTTATTAGAAATGAAGTTGCCATGAAAAGGCATGGTTGTTTATATGCTGCTATAAGATAGTCATCTCAGCAGACATTTTGATCAGTCATTACCTTTGACAGAGAATGGCACAATAGCATAAGAGCCTGCAGAGCTTTCTTTAAAGATGGTTCATATAATAGTGGCATCGTGATACTTGGAGTATTAATCCAATATTGAGTAAAATTCGCTGCCCCGAGTGCTTGAATATCTATGCAGATTTTGGAAAATGTCATTTTCTGTAGCTTTGACAGATGTGTAAATAACTGTTTCCCCAAATTTCATAATTGCCCATGTCATTAATTTTTCCTTTTACTGTGTTAGAACATTTTACTCTTTACACTCAAGAGGATAAATTATTATTGAGGTTCCATTTCATTGGAAAGCATACACCTGCATATTTCAGAATCTTTTAACATTTGAATGTATAATATATAATCTAATTAAGTAAAGTTTCGGGTATTGAAAATGTACTTTTGAATAATCATGTTGGCCTCCTGATAATAAGCAGGGAATAGTAATTGATTAGATTAGTATTCTATTTTTTGAATATAGTAGCAAAGACACAATAAGGTTTAATTGCATTCCTGTAAACATATGGATAGTTCAAGACTTACTTCTTTGTAAATAATATAAATAGGTAAGACTCTGAAGTGAATGATGCAGATTTGATATAGTAAGACATTTGAATTTCAGCTTCTCTGAGCACTGATACTATTTCATTATGGAAATACAAACTTATGGAAATGCTGAGGAAGAATGAATGCATATTTATAGGCATAAATCACCAATATTAAGCTGTTATCAAAATCTTTACCTAAATTTGTTGGTTGCAAAGTTCTATAATAGACTTGAAAATGTACAGTGTTCAGTGGTTCCAAGATGGCCAAATAGGAACAGCTGCAGTCTACAGCTCCCAGCATGAGCGACTCAGAAGACGATGATTTCTGCATTTCCAACTGAGGTACCGGATTCATCTCACTGGGTCTTGTCGGACAGTGGATGCAGGATAGTGGTGCAATGCACGGAGCATGAGCCGAAGCAGGGCAAGGCATCGCCTCACCTAGGAAGGGCAAGGGGTCAGAGAATTCCCTTTCCTTGCCAAGTGAAGCTGTGACAGACGGCACCTGGAAAATCAGGTCACTCCTATCCTAATACTGCACTTTTCCAATGGACTTAGCAAACGGCACACCAGGAGATTATATCCGGTGCCTGGCTGAGAGGGTCCCACACCCACGGAGCCTCGCTCATTGCTAGATCGCAGTCTGAGATCGAACTGCAAGGCAGCAGCGAGGCTGGGGAGGGGGGTGCCCGCCATTGCTGAGGCTTGAGTAGGTAATCAAAGTGGCCAGGAAGCTCGAACTGGGTGGAGCCCACCACAGCTCAAGGAGGCCTGTCTGCCTCTGTAGACTCCACCTCTGGGGGCAGGGCATTGTTGAACAAAAGGCAGCAGAATCCTCTGCAGACTTAAATGTCCCTGTCTGACAGCTTTGAAGAGGGTAGTGGTTCTCCCAGCACGGAGTTTGAGATCCGAGAATGGACAGACTGCCTCCTCAAGTGGGTCCCTGACCCCCCAGTAGCCTAACTAGGAGGCACCCTCCAGTAGGGGCAGACTGACACCTCACAGGGCTGGGTACCCCTCTGAGATGAAATTTCCAGAGGAACGATCAGGCAGCAACATTTGCTGTTCAGCAGTATTTGCTGTTCTGCAGCCTCTGCTGCTGATACCCAGGCAAACAGGGTCTGGAGGGGACCTCCAGCAAACTCCAACAGACCTGCAGCTGAGCATCCTGACTGTTAGAAGGAAAACTAACAAACAGAAAGGACATCCACACGAAAACCTCATCTGTACGTCACCATCATCAAAGACCAAAGGCAGATAAAACCACAAAGATGGGGAAAAAACAGAGCAGAAAAGCTGAACATTCTAAAAATCAGAGCGCCTCTACCCCTCCAAAGGAATGCAGATCCTCATCAGCAACGGAACAAAGCTGGACGGAGAATGACTTTGACAAGTTGAGAGAAGGCTTCAGATGATCAAACTTCTCCTAGCTAAAGGTGGAAGTTTGAACCCATCGCAAAGAAGCTAAAAACCTTGAAAAAAGATTGGATGAGTGGCTAACTGGAATAATCAGTGTAGAGAAGTCCTTAAATGACCTGATGGAGCTGAAAACCACGGCACAAGAACTACATGACGCATGCACAAGCTTCAGTAGCTGATTTGATCAAGTGGAAGAAAGGGTATTAGTGATTGAAGATCAAATGAATGAAATGAAGCAAGAAGAGAAGTTTAGAGAAAAAAGAGTAAAAAGAAACGAACGAAGTCTCCAAGAAATATGGGACTGTGTGAAAAGACCCAATTTAAGTCTGATTGGTGTACCTGAAAGTGACGGGGAGAATGGAACCAAGTTGGAAAACACTCTGCGGGATATTATGCAGGAGAACTTCCCCAACCTAGCAAGGCAGGCCAACATTGAAATTCAGGAAATACAGAGAACACCGCAAAGATATTCTTTGAGAAGAACAACTCCAAGGCACATGATTGTCAGATTCACCAAAGTTGAAATGAAGGAAAAAATCTTAAGGGCAGCCAGAGAGAAAGGTCAGGTTACCCACAAAGGGAAGCCCATCAGACTAACAGCGGATCTCATGGCAGAAACTCTACAAGCCAGAAGAGAGTGGGGGCCAATATTCAGCATTCTTAAAGAAAAGAATTTTCAACCCAGAATTTCATATTCAGCCAAACTAAGCTTCATAAGTGAAGGAGAAAGAAAATCCTTTACAGACAAGCAAATGCTGAGAGATTTTGTCACCACCAGGCCTGCCCTACAAGAGCTCCTGAAGGAAGCACTAAACATGGAAAGGAACAACCAGTACCAGCTACTGCAAAAACATGCCAAATTGTAAAGACCATCGATGCTAGGAAGAAACTGCATCAACTAATGAGCAAAATAACCAGGTAACATCATAATGACAGGATCAAATTCACACTTAACAATATTAACCTTAAATGTAAATGGGCTAAATGCTTCAATTAAAAGACACAGACTGGCAAATTGGATAAAGAGTCAAGACTCATCAGTGTGCTGTATTCAGGAGACCCATCTCATGTACAGAGAAACACATAGGCTCAAAATAAAGGGATGGAGGAAGATCTACCAAGAAAATGGAAAACAAAAAAAGGCAGGGGTTGCAGTCCTAGTCTCAGATAAAACAGATTTTAAACCAATAAAGATCAAAAGAGACAAAGAAGGCCATTACATAATGGTAAAGGGATCAATTCAACAAGGAGAGCTAACTATCCTAAATATATATCCACCCAATACAGGAGCATCCAGATTCATAAAGCAAGTCCTTTGAGACCTACAAAGAGACTCCCTTACAATAATAATGGGAGACTTCAACACCCCACTGTCAACATTAGACAGATCAATGAGACAGAAAGTTAACAATGATATCCAGGAATTCAACTCAGCTCTGCAGGAAGCAGACCTAATAGACATCTACAGAACTCTCCACCCCAAATCAACAGAATATATATTCTTCTCAGCACCACATCACACTTATTCCAAAGTTGACCACATAGTTGGAAGTAAAAGCACTCCTCAGCAAATGTAAAAGAACATAAATTATAACAAACTGTCTCTCAGACCGCAGTGCAATCAAACTAGAATTCAGGATTAAGAAACTGACTCAAAACCGTTCAACTACATGGAAACTGAACAACCTGCTCCTGAATGACTACTGGGTACATAACGAAATGAAGGCAGAAATAAAGATGTTCTTTGAAATCAAGGAAAACAAAGACAAAGCATACCAGAATCTCTGGGACACATTTAAAGCAGTGTGTAGAGGGAAATTTATAGCACTAAATGCCCACAAGAGAAAGCAGGAAAGATCTAAAATTGACACCCTAACATCACAATTACAAGAACTACAGAAGCAAGAGCAAACACATTCTAAAGCTAGGAGAAGGCAAGAAATAACTAAGATCAGAGCAGAACTGAAGGAGATAGAGACACAAAAAAACCCTTCAAAAAAATCAATGAATCCAGGAGCTGGTTTTTTGAAAAGATCAATAAAATTGATAGACCACTAGCAAGACTAATAAGAAAAGAGAGAAGAATCAAATAGATGCAATAAAAAATGATAAAGGGGCTATCACCACCGATCCCACAGAAATACAAACTACCATCAAAGAATACTATAAACACCTGTACGCAAATAAACTAGAAAACCTAGAAGAAATGGATAAATTCCTGCAGACATAGATTCTCCCAAGACTAAACCAGGAAGAAGTTGAATCCCTGAATAGACCAAGAGCAGGCTCTGAAATTGATTCAATAATTAATAGCCTACCAACCAAAAAAAAAGTCCAGGACCAGATGGATTCACAGCCGAATTCTACCAGAGGTACAAGGAGGAGCTGGTACCATTCCTTCTGAAACTATTCCAATGAATAGAAAAAGAGGGAATCCTCCCTAACTCAGATTTTATGAGACCAGCATCATCCTGATACCAAAGCCTGGCAGAGACACAACAACAAAAAAAGAGAATTTTAGACCAATATCCCTGATAAACATTGATGCAAAAATCCTCAGTAAAATACTGGCAAACCGAATCCAGCAGCACATCAAAAAGCTTATCCACCATGATCAAATGGGCTTCATCCCTGGGATGCAAGGCTGGTTCAACATACGCAAATCAATAAACTTAATCCAGCTCATAAACAGAACCAGAGACAGAAACCACACAAGTATCTCAATAGATGCAGAAAAGGCCTCTGACAAAATTCAACAGCTCTTCATGCTAAAAACTCTCAATAAATTAGGTATTGATGGGACATATCTCAAAATAAGAAGAGCTATTTATGACAAACCTATAGCCAATATCATACTGAATGGCTAAAAACTGGAAGCATTCCCTTTGAAAACTGGCACAAGACAGGGTGGTTCTCTCTCACCACTCCTATTCAGCATAGTGTTGGGAGTTCTGGGCAAGGCAATCAGGCAGGAGAAAGAAATAAAGGGTATTCAATTAGGATAAGAGGAAGTCAAATTGTCCCTGTTTAAAGATTACGTGATTGTATATCTAGAAAATCCCATCGTCTCAGCCCAAAATCTCCTTAAGCTGATAAACAACTTCAGCAAAGTCTCAGGATACAAAATCAATGTGCAAAAATCACAAGCATTCTTATACACCAATAACAGATAAACAGCCAAATCTTAAGTGAACTCCCATTCACAATTGCTTCAAAGAGAATAAAATACCTGGGAATCCAACTTAAAAGGGATATGAAGGACCTCTTCAAAGACAACTACAAACCACTGCTCAATGAAATAAAAGAGGACACAAACAAATGGAAGAACATTCCATGCTCATGAATAGGAAGAATCAATATCGTGAAAATGGCCATACTGCCCAAGGTAATGTACAGATTCAATGCCATCCCTGTCAAACTACCAACGACTTTCTTTACAGAATTGGAAAACACTACGTTAAAGTTCATTTGGAACCAAAAAAGAGTCCGCATTGCCAAGACAATCCTAGGCCAAAAGAACAAAGCTAGAGGCATCACGCCACCTGACTTCAAACTATGCTACAGGTTTACAGTAAGCAAAACAGCATGGTACTGGTACCAAAACAGAGATACAGACCAGTGGAACAGAGCAGAGCCCTGAGAAATAATACCACACATCTAGAACCATCTGATCTTTGACAAACCTGACAAAAATGAGAAATGGGGAATGGATTCCCTATTTAATAAATGGTGCTGGGAAAACTGGCTAGCCATAAGTAGAAAGCTGAAACTGGATCCCTTCCTTACACCTTATACAAAAATTAATTCAAGATGAATTAAAGACATAAATGTTAGACCTAAAGCCATAAAAACCCTAGAAGAAAACCTAGGCAATACCATTCAGGACATAGGCATGGGCAAGGACTTCATGTCTAAAACACGAAAAGCAATGGCAACAAAGGCCAAATTGACAAATGGGATCTAAATAAACTAAAGAGCTTCTGCACAGCAAAAGAAACTACCATCAGAGTGAACAGGCAACCTACAGAATGGGAGAAAATTTTTACAATCTACTCATCTGACAAAGGGCTAATATCTAGAACCTACAAAGAACTCAAACAAATTTACAAGAAACAAACAAACAAAAAAAACCCATCAAAAAGTGGGCAAAGCATATGAACAGACACTTCTCAAAAGAAGACATTTATGCAGCCAACAGACAGATGAAAAAATGCTCATCATCACTGGCCATCAGAGAAATGCAAATCAAAACCACAATGAGATACTATCTCACCCCAGTTAGAATGGCGATCATTCAAAAGTCAGGAAACAGCAGGTGCTGGAGAGGATGTGGAGAAATAGGAACACTTTTACACTGTTGGTGGGACTGTAAACTAGTTCAATCATTGTGGAAGACAGTGTGGCGATTCCTCAAGGAGATCGAATAGAAATATCATTTGACCCAGCCATCCCATTACTGGGTATATACCCAAAGGATTATAAATCATGCTGCTGTAAAGACACACGCACACGTATGTTTATTGTGGCACTATTCACAATAGCAAAGACTTGGAACCAACCCAAATGTCCATCAATGATAGACTGGATTAAGAAAATGTGGCACATAGACACCATGGAATACTATGCAACCATAAAATAGGATGAGTTCATGTCCTTTGTAGGGACATGGATGCAGCTGGAAACCATCATTCTCAGCAAACTATCGCAAGGACAAAAAGAAAACACCGCATGTTCCCACTCATAGGTGGGAATTGAACAATGAGAACTCTTGACACAGGAAGGGGAACATCACACACTGGGCCTGTTGTGGGGTGGGGAGATGGGGGAGGATAGCATTAGGAGAAATACCTAATGTAAGTGACGAGTTAATGGGTGTAGCACATCAACATGGCACATGTACACGTATGTAACAAACCTGTGCGTTGTGCACATGTATCCTAGAACTTAAAAGTATAATAAAAAAGCACAGTGTTCAGAAAGTAAATTCTTATTGATTTGCCCGATGCAAATAATGTATAGTTATGTTCATTCAATTATTAAAGAAAATTGTGTCATTTTTTTTCCTATCTTGTAGGGTTGGTATATATCACTTGGAAATGTGAGACAAACAAAATGAGTGTAAACCCTAAGAATATCCATTGGTGGACTAAAATGTAAATTTTAGTTTCTGTATTCTCATGTATCTTTAAAGGGGTTTAATTTATGTAGTAATTGTTATATTAAGTCATTACTGTAGATAAAACTGAATCACTACTATAGACTAGTGCTCAGCTCTGGAGGTACAAAGGTAAACAGAATAAACGTGGTCTCTGCCCCCATAAAATCTTTAGTGTGAGGGGGTTATGGACAAATAAAAATAAGGCTTCTATTTACATTATAAGTTCTGTCAAAGGTGGTGTGTGGTTACTGTGGCTACAAGATTATATTGGTGGATACTTTAGCCTGGATTTCTTTTTTGATCAGAAATAATAAACTTAATTCTTTGTACTCAACAATATTTGCTATTTAACAAATAATTACTGGCTCTATGTAAGATAGACCTTCACAGAATACATGTAAAGGTATTTGACTTGGGGAACATTATGTTTAAATACTTTGTAATATATGTGTGTATATATGCACATATATATTTGATAGCATACTTCATATATACATGAAACAATGTACAGTTTATATACGAAGTATGCTATTAACTATATATGAGACAATGTAGGTGTTTCATGTACACTCATGTATGTGAAAGAATGTACATGTTTATAAACAAAGTACGCTGTCATATATATATGTGCATGCATCTATATTTCATGTACATGAAACAATGTACAGTACATACATTGATTTATACTATTGCTAATTTATTAAGTATCCACATTTTAGCCTCTTAGACCTACTCTGAAGTTGACTTAACTTTCAAGATGAACAGTCATTTTTGACACCCTGCCATCCCGTTGCAACAGAGAAAGGCGTCCTGATTTTTGTGATGCTCTGGCACATAATAGATGCCTCGATGTACAGTGTTCTTATGGGTAGGCTATATCGTATTTTAAAACATGATAATACCAGAACAGAGTCAGGATCGTGAAGCCATCTTTTTAGGGGAATACATTAGCTAGTTCTAAAACCTTTTACCTGTAGAATCCCTATTCTTGCTCCCAGATCCTATACTGTTATTGCAGACATGGATGTTTTCGCTCCATTAGCACTGAAGACAAGCTTCCCCTACACTGTAGTAGTAATAATAGGGAGAGAGAACCAGTACATCTTGTGTGAAAGTTTCTTTGCATATTCAGGGAGTTTGAGAGGCAACCCAATTACAAGAATTAGGTCTATACTCTTAAATATGCTGTAAAGATCATTAATTATCTGTGTAAATATTGGAGAGGATCAGCATGGATAATTAAATTGAATTTATTTGAACATAGGCAGTTTTCACATTGGCTGTGGAAGTTGCTATTTGTGCAAAATATATGATTTACTATAATTAGGACACTTTCTGAGAAGTTTTTTTTTCATGTGCCATATTTTCATGCTCAGAAGAAATATATATAAAGCATAGATATTTTCTTCAGCTACGTATTTTTATTTAAGTAATCTCCATTATTTTAAATTCCTAAACATTTATATTATTTATAAACCTGAAGTAATCTCATTCTTAACTAGGGTTGTAGGCTGGGAGTGTCAGAGCTATATATAAGAAAATTTGCTGTCTTTTTACTCGTTAGTCTAATCAAGACTAGAATAGACTAAGTTGAGTGTTTACTCATATCACAGATGGGACTAAAAATAGAAGATTTCCAAATTACACATTTAGTATAAAACAGGAAGTGATTTTGATGTAGGCTATATAAAGGTTTTCTTCTGACTTTGCTAGGTTCTTTTTTAATTCATATAAAGAACTCTCAAGTGTCTTGATCTTTTTTCTAGAGTTTGAACAATTCAATTTTACCTTTACCTACAATGGCTGTGAAGAGGATATATATTATGTGGTAGTTATTTGTACATTTAATTAATTTCTCCTGTCAGTAGAACTGAAAAATTTTATTCATTTATTTGTACTTACAGCAAAGATAAAGTTAGAGAAGTAATTAAAAGTTGGGTGTTTTGCTTCCCACAAATATTGGATGTCATTAACATTTTAGTATCTCTCTGTTAGCTTAATTAAGAGTTGAATTATTTTAAGCAACAGTTGTATGTTTTAGTCATTCTCAAAATTTAATCTACCTGTGAAAGTCCACTTTTTTTCTGTGGTATTGCCTCAAATTGTTTTCTCTCATAACACTTTTATAAGTACACTTTATCTCTCCTTAGCAGTATAATTTTGCAAATGTCTTGAAAGTTTCTGATTTGTATGTGTCTCCACTAGTTTACTCTTCTTTTTTTGACCTGGCACTAGATCTTAGAATGGTCTGTACATTTAGTAATGCTAATCATTTTGCTACTTTTAGAGCTATATCCTAGTTTCATTGTTCTAAATTGAAAGATAAATTTAGAATTCATCTTGACAATGAGTTCAGACAAGAAGAACATCAAAGTCAACATTTAGTGTGAGGAAATTGAATATAAAGTAGTGCTTTTAATGAAATCCTTATATGTGAACATCAGTCTGTATGAAGTCCCATCTCAATGAAATATCTAACAATGGCCTGTTAATAGTTTCACTATCATTTCAAGTAATTTTAAAATATAACACATTTCTAGCATTATAAAATAATTTAGAATACAAAAGGCTCCTTTCCATGTGCTTATTGCCATTTGTATATTTTCTTTGGAGAAATTTCTTTTCAAATTCTTTCCCCATTTTTTAATTTCATTGACTTGAAAGTTTTTTTTTCTGTTGTCTCTAGATCATTTATTGAAAAGATTATTATTTCCCTCATTGAATTGTCTTAATAGCCATATGAGAAATCAATTGACTGGGATTTCTATGATCTCAAACATTTATCATTTACTTGTGTTGGGAACATTTCAAATCTTCTTGCTATTTTGAAATATAAATGTGTACAATATTATGTATCAATCAAAAATCATTGACTATAAATGTGAGAGTTTATTTTAGGACCATCGATGTCTGTTCTTTTGTTAATACCACACACTCTTGATTACTGTTGCTTTGAAATTGGGAAATATGAGACCTCCAGTTTTGTTCTAGTTTTCAAGATTGTTTTTGCTATTCTTGGTCACTTGTAATTACAGATGAATTTTAGGCACATCTTGTCGGTTTTGGTCAAAGTGGTGCTCAGATGTGAAAAGGATTACCTTTTGGTAGGGATTGCTCTGTTGATCAATCTGAAGAGTATTTCCACTGTAGTAATGTTAAATCCTTTGATCCATGAAAGTGGATTTATTTAGGTCTTTAATTTCTATTAACAATGTTTTGCAGTTTTCAATATACATATTGTCCTTCTTTTAAAAATTTATCCATGTGATTTATTATTTTTGATATTATTGTAAATCAATTTGTTTTCTTAATTTCATTTTCAGATTACTCATTGCAAGTGTATGGAAATCAAATTATTCTATATTAATTTTCAATACTGTATCCTTGCTGAACTTGGTTTTCAGCTCTAATAAGTTTTTCATGTGTATGTATAGATTCCTTAGTGTTTTCTATATATAAAATGATGTCATCTCTTAATGCCAGTAGTTTTTCTTCTTTTCCATTATGGTTGCCTCTTACTTTTTTCTTATCTAATTTCCTTGGCTAACATTTCTGGGACAGTGTTGAATGGAAATGGTGAGTGTGGAAACTCTTGTCTTCTTCTGATCTTAGGATCCAGCCCTTTACCATCTACTATGATGTTAGTTACAGTTTTATCATAGATGTCCTTTATCAAGGTGAGGAAGTTCCCTTCTGGTTCCAATTTATTGAATGCTTTATCATAAAAGGGTGCTGAAATTGTTTTTTTTTTTTTTTTTTTTTTTTTTTTTTTGAGATGGAGTCTTGCTCTGTTGCCCAGGCTGGAGTGCAGTGGTGCGATCTTGGCTCATTGCAACTCTGCCTCCCGGGTTCAAGCGATTCTCCTGCCTCAGCCTCCTGAGTAGCTGTGATTACAGGCACCTGCCACCACACCCAGCTAATTTTTGTATTTTTAGTAGGGTTGGGGTTTCACCATGGCCAGGCTGGTCTCGAGCTCGTGACCTCGTGGTCCTCCCACCTCAGCCTCCCAAAGTGCTGGGATTACAGGCGTGAGCCACCGTACCCAGCCTGGAATTTTTTCAGATTTTTTTTTTTTCATCTTTTGAGATGGTCATGTGGTTTTGGTTCCTTATTCTATTAATATGATATATGACACTGATTGAATTTTTTAGATATTAAACCTTGCACTCTTGGGAAATATCCCTGTTGGTCATAATATATGCTTTTTATATACCGCTGAATTCTATTTCCTATTCTTTTCTTGAGGAATTTGCATTTATATTTATTAGGAATATTGGTCAGTAGTTTTCATTTCTTGAATTGTCTCTGTTTAGCTTTGGTATCAGAGTAGTTCTGGCCTCATAGAATGAGGTAGGAAGTTTTTCATCATCTTTGATGTTTTGGAAGAATCTTTTAAAGGTTGATGTTAATTCTTTTTTAAATGTTTGGTAGAATAGACCAGTGAGGTGTGGGAGGTTTAAATTTTATTTGTGTCAAGTTTTAAGTTACTGATGCAATACCTTTACTTGTTACAGGTCTATTCACATTTTTTTTTTTTTTTTTTTTTTGTCCTTCAGACTGAATAAGTTGAATTAATCTGTTTTCATGTTTGCAGGTTCTTTCTTCTGGCAGCTCAAATCGGCCATATTGTATCTCTGGAGAACTTTTTGCTTTCGTTGTTATACTTTTACAACTCCAGAATTTAAATTTGCTTTCTTTATTTAATTTTTATCTCTTATTAATATCTCTGGTTGATGAGATATAATTATTAGGCTGTCCTTTATTTCTTTAGCTATGGTTTTCTTTAGTTACGTGAATATTCTTGCAATCTCTGATTTCGAGTCTATCTATCAGGTTCAATACTTGGGCTCCCTCTGCAACAGTTATTATTGATGACCTTGTTCTTGTGTATGGGCTATACTTTTCTATTTTGTGTGTATGTGTCTCAAATTTTTTTTTGCTCAAAATGGGACACTTTAGATAATATAACATGGCTACTTTCGAAATCAAGTCTGTCCTCCTCCCTGAAGCTCCAAGGTTTGTGTAGTTGTTTTTTTGTTTAGCAACTTTCCTTAACTAATTTTGCAGAGCCTGTATTCTTTTTTAAGGCACAGCCACCGAAATATCTTCTTGGCTAATTCATTGCTCAGGTAATGATTGAGCATTTTAAAAAATGCCTTGAACCAATAATTCTCCCAACCTTTGCCCAAGCTTTCTCTCTCTCTCTCTCTCTCTCTCTCCTCTCTCCTCTCTCCTCTCTCCTCTCTCTCTCTCCCCTCTCCTCTCTCCTCTCTCTCCCCTCTCTCTCCCCTCTCCCCTCTCCCCTCTCCCCTCTCCCCTCTCTCTCTCGTGTTTAAGCACATTTTCAATATTCTGGCAATTTACAACTCTGCCTTAGCCTTTTCTTCCAACTTGTGTAGACTCAAGGGCAGCCAGAGGTGAGAGATTAGGGTGATCTCAGGTATTTTCTGGGCATGGCTATAGCTCTGAACTTAATCATAGCCTACTATATCCCCAGAAATATTTCAGAGTTTTGAGCTTTATAAGCTTTATAAGCTTTGAGCTTTATAAGGCCTCCTATGACCATCTCATTTTATAGATTTTTCTTTTACATTTTTTTGTCTATCTTCTTGTTTTTCCCATGTGGCTTCACCACTTAAGGCAACTGCAAGGCTAAATAATTGAGACTCATAGTTTTTGCCATATTAGGGATAGAACTTTCCTCATTGAGCAATTCTGAGTCAGGTGAAATAAAGAGAAAGTCTTGAATGGAGTTTTTCAGCCAGCTACCAGAGGGATTAAAAAATAAAGAATAAATAAAGTAGTTCTCTGGGAATGGAGCTTCGTGACAAGTTCCAAACCCAGTTTGTCCTCTTTATTGGCTCCTAGGCTATTGTTTTTTTCAAGGCTAATACAAACTTGGGGAAAGAGGGATGGAAACAGAAAGTTAAAATATAACAATGTTTGTTATTTTTACAGAATGTCAGCCATTTTTCTTGAATAAATGCTGTTCAGATTGTTGCTAGATTTTGATTAGTTTTCAGAGTTCTGGAAAAGTTGATTTTGATAATTTTCTAGATTTTTTTTATTTCATGGAAATATGAATTTCAAAGTTTCATACTCCACTATTCCAGAAGTCCTTCTCATTTGAATAGTTTTGTTTTCTTTATGATACAATATTTTGACAATTTTGTATTACTTTGTACTTGTTTTTTAAAAAGCTATTAATGGTTTCAGTTTTTAAATAATTACAATAGTGCTTCATATGCTTGAAGTACTTTTTAATTATTTTATATTGATATAATAATTGTACATATTATGAGGATAGTATGTGATATTTTGATACATGTGTACAATGTGTAATGATCATCAGGGTAATTAGCTAATTCATCACCACCAACATTTGTTATTTCTTATGTTAGGAACATTCAAAATCTTTCTTCTAGACATTTGACAATATATAGTAAATTGTTAATTCCTGTCACCCTGCAGTGCTGTAGAACACTGGAACTTATTCCACCTGTATCACCGTATTTTGTATCTGTTAACAAACCTCTCCATATCCATCCTCCCTCCTACCCTTCCCAACCTTTGGTAATCACTATTCTCCTCTCTACTTCTATGAGATCAACTTCTTTATTTACTCGAAGTACTTTTAAAAGTTTAGGACTTAAGTATTTGAAGAACTTGGCTTGCTTTTTGTTTTTATTCTACTCAATACTTTTTTTTTTGAGACAGAGTCTCGCTCTGTCGCCCAGGCTGGAGTGCAGTGGCCGGATCTCAGCTCACTGCAAGCTCCGCCCCCCGGGCTTATGCCATTCTCCTGCCTCAGCCTCCCGAGTAGCTGGGACTACAAACGCCCACCACCTCGCCCGGCTCGTTTTTTTGTTTTGTTTTGTTTTGTTTTTTCTATTTTTTAGTAGAGACGGGTTTTCACCGTGTTAGCCAGGATGGTCTCGATCTGCTGACCTCGTGATCCGCCCGTCTCGGCCTCCCAAAGTGCTGGGATTACAGGCTTGAGCCACTGCGCCGGCCAATACTTTTTAATATAAAGATTTGCAGTCCCCCTAAATGCTCTTTTCAGAATCTTAATATAATTATTCATTTCTTCCTGAAAACTGTTTCTTTCCAAAATTAAACATTTGTTGTCATTAAAAAACCAGAAGCAGAAGAACTGGAAAATCCCTCCAAGTTCATCTGAACTTGAGAAAAATCAAGTCTAACTTACTATGTTGAAAAGTACACAGTTTTATTACAATAAACTTCAACAAGTTGCCTTTATATGGAAAAGAAATAACCTTTAAAATACATTTAAAGTCTTATATTGGGTTGGTTAAGGAGTTTTTTTGTTTTTAAAGCCTTAGTATTTTATTTTTGTATTCAAAGTATCTTCCAGCATATCTCTTAAAGTTTTTACTTATTTTCATCAATTTTTTTTTTTTTTTTGATTCAGGGGGCATATTTGCAGGTTTGTTGCCTGGCTATATTGTGTGATGCTGAGAATTGGGATACAAATGATTGTGTCATCCAGGTACTGAGCATAGTACCCAACAGTTAGTTTTTCAACCCTCCCTATCCCCTTAGTAGGCCCTAGTGTTTATTGTTACCGTCTTTATGTCCATGGGTACCCAATGCTTAGCTTCCACTTATAAATGAGAGTATGTGGTACTTCGTTTTCTGTTCCTGCATTACTTCACTTAGGACGATGGCCTCTGGCTGCATCCATGTTGCTGCAAAGGACATGATTTCATTATTGTATAAAAAACCATACAGCTGCATGGTATTCCATGATGGATAGGTGCCACAGATTCCTTATCCAATCTACCATTGATGGGGCACCCAGGTTGTTTCCATGTCTTTGCTATTGTGAATAGTGCTGCGAAAAACATGCAGGTGCATGTGTCTTTTTGATAGAATGATTTGTTTGTTTCCTTTTGGGTATATACCCAGTAATGAGATTGCTGGGTCAAATGGTAGTTCTGTTCTAAGATCTTTTAGAAATCTACAAACAGCTTTCCACAGTGGCTGAACTAATTTACATTCCCACCAACAGTGTGTAAGTGTCCACTTTTCTTTGAAACCTTGCCAACATGTGTTGTTTTAACAGTTGAATAATAGCCATTCTGACTGGTGTGAGATGGTATCTCATTGTGGTTTTGACTTGTGTTCCTCGATGATTCGTGATGATAGACACCCTTAGATCAATACCAATTCAATCTAATTTCACATATCTATATTTACTGAATGTTATGATGTAATTGAGTTTCTTCACATCTCCACAATCCTTTCTAAAATTTCTAAGATTTAACTACCTTCTATAGATTTCAAGTACAACATGTAATGTAATAAGTGATAGCAGATGAATGAAAATTAAAACAATTAGGCCTTTTCCCTAATATTTCATGAACAACTAATGAAGGAGGAATAGACTTTGATTTAAAATCTTCTGGTGACTTTTATATAATATAGTGGTTTGAGAAACTTTCAGTATTTATGGGTTCAAATATCATTTTATAATTTTAGTGTTTTAGACATGAAGTCTTGCCCATGCCTATGTCCTGAATGGTACTACCTAGGTTTTCTTCTAGGGTTTTTATGGTATTAGGTCTAACATTTAAGTCTCTAATCCATCTTGAATTAATCTTCATATAAGGAGTAAGGAAAGGATCCAGTTTCAGCTTTCTACTTATGGCTAGCCAGTTTTCCCAGCACCATTTATTAAATAGGGAATCCTTTCCCCATTTCTTGTTTCTCTCAGGTTTGTCAAAGATCAGATGGCTGTAGATGTGTGGTATTATTTCTGAGGACTCTGTTCTGTTCCATTGGTCTATATCTCTGTTTTGGTACCAGTACCATGCTGTTTTGGTTACTGTAGCCTTGTAGTATAGTTTGAAGTCCGGTAGCGTGACGCCTCCAGCTTTGTCCTTTTGACTTAGGATTGTCTTGGCAATGCGGGCTCTTTTTTGGTTCCATATGAACTTTAAAGCAGTTTTTTCCAATTCTGTGAAGAAAGTCATTGGTAGCTTGATGGGGATGGCATTGAATCTATAAATCACCTTGGGCAGTATGGCCATTTTCACGATATTGATTCTTCCTATCCATGATGTACCATATGACCCAGCCATTCCACTACTGGGTATATACCCAAAGGATTATAAATCATGCTGCTATAAAGACACATGCACACGTATGTTTATTGCGGCACTATTCACAATAGCAAAGACTTGGAATCAACCCAAATGTCCATCTGTGACAGACGGATTAAGAAAATGTGGCACATATACACCATGGAATACTATGCAGCCATCAAAAAGGATGAGTTTGTGTCCTTTGTAGGGACAGGATGCAGCTGGAAACCATCATTCTTAGCAAACTATCACAAGAAGAGAAAACCAAACAGCGCATGTTCTCACTCATAGGTGGGAACTGAACAATGAGATCACTTGGACTCGGGAAGGGGAACATCACACACTGGGGCCTATCATGGGGAGGGGGGAGGGGGGAGGGATTGCATTGGAGTTATACCTGATATAAATGATGAATGATGGGTGCTGACGAGTTGATGGGTGCAGCACACCAACATGGCACAAGTATACGTATGTAACAAACCTGCACGTTATGCACATGTACCCTAGAACTTAAAGTATAATAAAAAAAAACAATATCATTTTATAATTTTAATAATGCATTTATGTAAACATTAAGTTAATGTTTTCTGAAAAGTACAGCAAGTATTTAATGCAAATAATCAATTTCAAATTATTTATTGAGATGAATTATTTATTGAAAATCTTATGTAGATTTTGAGTGAGTAATTCGTTTAGTTTTCATAAGTGTATGCATATGTGTAACTCACATCCTGATTAAGATATTGCATTTCTATCACTCCACATCTTTACTTCATGCTCCTTCCAGCCAATCCCTACACACCAAAGGTAAGCTACATTCTGATTTCTATTACCATCAGTTAATTTTGACTGCTCTAGAACTTCATATAAATGGAATTACACAGCAAGCAATTTTTGGTGTGTGTCTTCATTTATTAAATGTAATGTTTTAAAAATTCATCCCTCTTGTTGGATATGTCGGTTGTTCATGTTTATTTCCTTATTGAGTTTTTTCACGTAAACACATAGTAATTTTTCACTCATTCTTTTGGAATGGAGATTTTTTGGATATGGCTTCAAATTTGGGACTTTTTTTTTTTTTTTTTTTTTTTTTTTTTTGAGACGGAGTCTCGCTCTGTCGCCCGGGCTGGAGTGCAGTGGCCGGATCTCAGCTCACTGCACGCTCCGCCTCCCGGGTTCACGCCATTCTCCTGCCTCAGCCTCCCGAGTAGCTGGGACTACAGACGCCCGCCACCTCGCCCGGCTAGCTTTTTGTATTTTTTTTAGTAGAGACGGGGTTTCACCATGTTAGCCAGGATGGTCTCGATCTCCTGACCTTGCAAATTTGGGACTATTATGAAGAACATTTAGGCTATGATTTTTCGAAAGGGGCATGAATTTAAACGAAAAGTCTTCTTACAATTCTTTAGAAAATGGGTAATGTGTGAGTGTGTGTATTATGCATTAATATACTTACAAAAATATATATACACACATGCTAAATGTCTAATAATAATAGTAATAATAATGACAAGTAACCTTTGTTTTTATTCACTGTGAGCTGGTCTCTTGCATAAGTACCGTACATGTTTCATTCCATTTACTCCTCACAACAATTTGTAAAGTAGGTAAATTATCATATTATCTCTGAGAAGTGAACTGCGCATTTTGGAAGATAAGTGATTTGCCTAAGATCATGTGCCTAGGGAGTGGCCAACTGGGGATTTGAAATCTGGTTCGTACACTGTCAGGCATTGTAGTATGCCTGCTACTTCCTAATAGTTAACATTATTTGCGCTCCACTGTGTGCCAGATATCTGCACGACACACACAAACACACACACCGATAATACAGTGTGGAAAGATAATCTGTGTAAAGATTAGCTAGGGTGCACTGGAAGAATACCCCACGCAGATGTCATTTCCTCTTCAGAGGATTACACAAGGCAAAGGCCACCAAAGTGACTTATTAGAGGCAGAAACCAGTCAAAAGAGGTATAGTGTTTGACCCACAAAGGGCTTAAAACTTATGTTCTATTTGCTGCCAACATTTAAAAATCAGTATATCACATGTTAATATCTGGATTTCTGGCATCCTCCTAGACATCATGATATCTGAAAACCTTGCCCATTGCCATGGTCTGAAGCTGACCCTCAACTACTTCCCTTGGGCCTGCAGCCAGCCTTGATGACTTACGGTTTCTGAAGAGAGGCAT
This sequence comes from Trachypithecus francoisi, assembly GCF_009764315.1. Lineage (NCBI taxonomy): Eukaryota > Metazoa > Chordata > Mammalia > Primates > Cercopithecidae > Trachypithecus > Trachypithecus francoisi. Next base: position 109,185,678 of record NW_022681471.1, on the reverse strand, counting down.
ATGAGTTTATGTATATTGAATAATTTTTTGAGAAGTGGCTTTAAGCTTTACCTTAAAGAATTTCAATAGAGATTTCAGGCTGTGTGAGGGAATAGTATAATGCAAGGAAACAATGACACTTGCTGGGTGAGCTGAAGGAATTGGAATTAGGTGGAACTATCTTGATTGCCCAAAATCCAGCACAGTGTGGGGAACTAATCAGAATATGAGATCTGACCTTAATATCTTAGGAAATTCTATATTTTGAAAGCTTTCATAGAGGAATGACAAAATCAGAGCTTTAATTTTCTAACAGGCTAAATGCAGCCTAAACATTGCTTAATCCTAGAAGCTGTCATTTAAGTGTGGTTATTTGAATTCAACATATAGGCTGAAATGCATTAAACTGCCATTTTTTGTAGGTTAAAAGAAATAAAGTAGCAATAAGTACATGCAGTTTGACATTACAAGTTTGCCTAGTAGCACTTTAAATGAGTCACTAATTTAATATATTATTTATTTTATAAAGTTCATTTATACTTTCTGAACCAAGGCAATGGAACTGGTACAAATATATACTGTAATGCCTCCCTATTTGTTGTTTTCTTTAAATCTTTAAAATGCGTTTTTATATTTGTTTTTGGAGATGCTGAATTTCCATAATATTTATTAGAATATTATATGTATTGAGATGATATATTTCACTGTTAGGGAGAAACCATTTGTGTTATATAAACAAACAATAAAGTTGTCTAAAAATAGAAGATCCTCTTGGAAATGTTGATGCCTAAAAGACAAAATTATGTGGATGAACATACGTAAGCTTCAGTGAGCTTTTCTTGTACTAGGCATTTAGCTGTCTTGCAACTGTTAATCAGCACAGGCCTTAAAACAGCTGCTATCAGATTAATTAGAGGAATCCAGGAAATAATTCAACTGAATGTAGCATTCATGTAAGTGTGTTGAAGGCAATTAAGAGTAACTATAGTCATTACTGAGACTTCCAGGAAGTATGCCAAAGGGCTTGAAAGTTAAAATGCCTTTTGCTTCCCATTTTGTATATATGATAGAGAGGCAGAGAGAGAGAGAGAGAGAGAGAGTCAGTCAGAAGTCAGTCCCCTATATAAACACACACTAATAGCAATTAAAAATAAACAAAATGGAAAAGCCTGAATTACAGGGTGGTAACTCACTTCTCTCTTTGAAATTAAGGGCCAGGGAAAACAAGACCGTTTGTCTAAATTCATTTAGAAAGAAAAGGGTTTATATGAAGATGCTGTGGCAGATACAATTATGTTTCATTTTCGTAATCCTAGTTTTCATAGCCAATGGAAGTCTTAAAATAAAGGAAGTTGATATTTCACCAAGGTCACACCATCTACGAGAAGGAAACTTAAGAAAGTTTCCTTATGTGGGATCTAAATTCTTAAAAACTTTATACTTACCATAACGCAAGCATGGTTGCTGTGGTCATCATCAGCACCAGCATTGTCATCATCAGCACCACCACCACCACCACCACCACCACCACTACCACTGCCGACGCCATGGATTATTATTATTATCATGACACAAAGGCTGATTACCTGGCATCTCATCTCATTTCTGCTGTTCTTAGGTTTCTTGCCTATTTTACTGAATGACAGTATGTTACTCTAAACTCAGAATGGCAAAAAATGTAGGTCTTTTTAAACCAATTTTGCCTGTGGTTGGCACCTTGAAAAACAATGGGAGACCATGGAAGAGGGAGCCGAGGATGGGGGTGGAAGATAAAGATTTAAAAGAATAAGTATAGATATTCTTTTCTCTTTAAATTTATTTTTAATTGACAAAAATTATATGTATTTATGGCATTAAATATGTTTTGATATGTATATACATTGTGGATGGTTAAATCAAACTAATATATGCATTACCTCACTTGATATCATTGTTTTGCTATTTAATAGGTCTAAAAGCTGAAGTCAGAGAACTTGATTTATTTATTTATTTTTATTTATTTATGAGAATTTTGGTGTGTGACTGCATTTAGCTATGTGTTACAGTCTTTTACCTACTTCCAAATCTCTTCTTAAGGATGAGCCAGAAGGAGAGGCTGGCTGACATTCCTCATTTTTGAAGCCTTGGCTTTTAAGAAAGGGGTCTTCAGTGCAGCAAAAGGCCTACTTAAATTCCGTAAAAAGATGTTCATGTTTTTCAGGAATGTTTATCTCTATTTAGAAAAGATAAAATGTAGTTTGGGAATAGCGGAAATGATTGATTAGAGTGTTAAACATGGGACAAAAGATAGATGGGCAATACGTTCCTGTGTTTTCATGCCCTGTCCCTCATAAACAACAGGGCAGGAAGATGATAGTTCCCAGCAGAAGCAGGAGAGGCTTCTGGATCATGAGGCGCTGTTCTCTTACAGAGGTGTGACCACAGTTACTAGGTCTCATTCCTCTTTTTTTTTTTTTTTTTTTTTGAGACTAATTTTGATTACCAGGCCTCTGGTTTATCAAGTGTCAAGCCCACCACAGTCCCATCTTTTCCTTATCTCCCTCTTCTATATATATCCCTGACTACCGCCACCTTTCCCTCACCCACATACCAATACCACACACCATCTTTTCTCTTCAAGCCACATCTCTTACCCCTTGCAAACTGCCTTTGTTTTCACCCCAGTTCAAATTTCCTCTCCACAGTAAAATGTTCTCCCCGTACTCTGACTTCCTTGACCTTATATTTTCCTAGGTGTTATTATCTTCACCAAATCACCAAGTGTAGATTATGTATCCTTGAGTGTTCATGGATTCATGTAGTTAGCTCTACTTTAGCACTAGAAACAAATGCCCTGGAATCACGCTAGGAAGAATATTAGTTGCTAGGTGGAAATAAGGAGAAAGAAATATTTTAAGGATGGAAACTGTATCACAGAACTTCAGTTTTCAAAAAAGGGAAGGAGTCTTAGAATCCATCCAGTCTAAATCCCTCATTTGAGAGTTCCAGAAACTGAGAGCCAGAGGGCTTGCACATCTGGTAAGTAATGGAGTATATTCTTTTGACAGTAGGTACTAAAAATTAGGTCTTGTAATTCCCTGGCCAGTATACTTTCCACAACACTACACAGAATCTAAGCTTTGGGTTATATTATTTGAACAACTTGAGCAAAAATGAGATACCAGATTTTGACAGCTGGAAATAATAGGAAGTAAAAGGGGTTAGTATTCCCTAAACAAAAAATAGACAAAACAAGATGCAGAGGAGAAAATGAGTGTGGTCCTGTTAGGGAAGAACATATGGGTCAGTACACGACAGAGTGCCAAGACTGGATAAAAGGAGTCTTGGTGAAGACAATAAAAGGAAATGTTTTTCTGCTAAAGAATTAAAAGTAATATTAAAACAAACTCAGGTTTTTGTCTTCCTTTTTTTTTTTTTTGTTATCACCATGACCTGGCAATTCCAAACAATGCCAGTGATAAACTATTCCTCCTTGAAAAAATAGTTTTTAATCTAAGTTCTAAATAGTATCTGCTGTTATAATCAGTATTTAATGATATATGTATAAGCATTAAATTAACACATATTTATTATATTCTTGAATAAACATTGAATTCTACTTGGAAGTTTACTAGGGGAACTCCTAATTGTAATGGTATCTCTGACACATGCACACTCAGATACCCACATTAATTTTGAGAGTAAATTTATAAAAGTTTCAAATGATTGGAGCTTGCTTCAGAAGGACTTCATGTCTCCAGCACCCATGGCACTACGTAATCCTGCATTTAAACAGAAGCTTTGAAATAAACCATGTGAACACATTGATTATAAAGGTGAGGAAAAACAACTTGCGTTAGAACTCAAATTAGAACTTCGTTCTATTGTGTTATTCTGTGTAAACATTTGGAATTTTTATATGTGCTTAAAGTTTACAATAATGAAACAGTGCAAATGAGTTATAATGTTTTCAGTAAATCAAAATTTTAGGTTATAAATTTTCCAGAATTTTAGTAATATTTCTAACATTGAAATTTGACCTTCTTGATGCTAGAACCTATACCAAACTGTGGTGGACAGAATTTACTGTATCCTAAGCAAAATATGCTTAGAAGCAAAATTAATATTACCTATGTTTTTTCTTACAGTTGTAATTTTGTAAATCTGTTAATAATTAAAATTAATGAAATAATTTTATTACATTTAGATTGACTTTAAAATATGGCTATAAAGCATCATTTGTTTAGTGAAACGTAATATAAATAATTGGACACTATTTTCAAATAATATTTTAAAATAGTAGTTACTTTTAATTATATGTGATACCAAATTTTTTAATAAAATGTTTATTGAACAGCTACAGTGTTCAAGGCATTGAGCAAATACATGTTGACAGTGAGAGCTACAAGCCATATCTAAACATCAAGGATTAATCCATCATGATGATGAAAAATAGATAGCAACTATTATCAGTACATATTTTTAAAACATTTATGACTACTCTTTTTAAATGGGAAATAATTTATTTCAGTTTTTACGTTGCATATTTCAACAACTTGTCTTCATAAAGGAAACTCAAGATGTAAGCCTGACACCCAAAGAGAGCTGGAGGGAATTCATTCATTAGGAAAATGTAAGGAAGAAATCATGACATCAGTTACCTATGTTTAAAAAAAAAAAAATCGGAAAAGCACCAGTAAGTAAAGGGGCATTTTAGAATATATAGTAGAGTTTAAAACTGTTAAATATTTCAGCATAAGTATTTTGCTTTGAGAGATAAGAAAAAAAGACTACACCAAGTAAGAAGTGCTAGTTGCGTCTCTTTGAGTGCACCAAAATAATATGAGGCACTGGACTCTTGTTATTTGTCACCTGAAGATGATTCATGGGAATAGAATTCTAACTCAATGGAAACAGCCACTTTATATAGGAGTAAATATCACAAAACACATTTTTAAACTTATTAAAGAATTTGCAAAAATACTAGAGTTCACCCATCTTCCTCTGATAGTGGCATTTCATATAACCATAGTACATGAACAAAATCAGAAAATTGACATTGGCCCAATACTGTTACCTTAATACAGACCTTATTCAGATTTCACCAGCAAGCACATTTTTTAACACTAGCACTTTAAAAGGATTTAAAATATATATATCCTGTTTGTAAATCTTATTTTTTGTGAGTCCATAGTAGGTGTATATATTTATGGATTATGTGAAATACTTTGATGCAGGCATGCAATGCATAATAATTACGTCAGGGTAAATGGTGTATCTGTCATGTCAAGCATTTATCCTTTTTATTACAAACAATGTAATTATACTAGTTCAGTTATTTAAACATGTACAATTAATTTAATTTTGCATTTAACTATTTTTGTGGATAAAAGTATTTAAACTAAATTTAATTTAGTAAGTATATATTTCTGTATTCATTTTCTGAATATGAGATATAAGGTGTTTGGAATTTATCTCTTTTTTCTATGTCTTAAAAGACTTAAACTACTGTATCTAAGTTGTACTTCCCAATGGAGTCAGAATCCCTGAGACTAGAACCACTGGAAGCTATAATGAGACAGATACGGTAGTACCTGGAGTTGTGGGGAAACCTTAGGTTATATCCTCCAAATCATCTTAACAGCAACAAGCATGGAACCTAATTTCCAATGGAAATATGTTTTATATGTGGTCTTGCAAAATAGTCCTGTTTATGAACAATTCTATTTCAGTATAATAATAGACATACTGAATATTAAATCTTAAATGTGAGCAGAGAATTTCCAGAGGAAAATATATTTTCAATATAATATGAAAATAGTGTCAATGTTTGTCAAAATGTGACTCTTTGAATATTCTAATATACTAAGCTTGAAGGAAAACTATAAATCTTTCTGAAATGTCTTTTCCAATTTTTATTGTAGCAAAGTATGCAATACTTAATATTCCCATAGTCTACCAGTAGACAAATTTACACTTACTATGTTCACCACAAAGTCTTTTATGACTAGGAGATTGAGAACTTCTTATAAATCTTATACCATAATGCATAACTTAGCAGAATAATTTACATAAGAAAAATTCAACTCAAAGACTAAACAGATACCAAGAATAACATATTACATATCTAAAATTAGAAAGCACACGGACACATTTTCGAGATAATAGCAAAAGCTTTTTAGTGCACAAATAAAGTTAGTAGAAGAAAAGGTAAAATGATACATATTTTTAACATTACAGAATATTACTAAGAATACATTGCCTAAAATTGATCAACATAGAAAAGTCTTATGCTCACAACCCCTCTATTTTAATATAAATTTAAAAAGAGAGAAATAGTGATAAAATTGATAATCATCATATAAGCAATGATTTGCACCTTTGGTACACATCATAATTGCTTAGGGAGTGATTTTCAAATACGCCAGAATAAAACCTGATAAGTGGTAGTTTGAGATAAATAAAATAAAACACATAGTTTTCTATAACAAGCAAAACGCCAAGTATGGTATCATTGGTTTCTGTATGGTGTATTTTATCCAGGACTGGCTTATAGTTAAGAGTTAAAATTATGATTACATGGTCACATGTATTTGACTTTAGACACTTTTAAATTTAGGTATATAGTTTAAGTAGAGATTCTTATGAATATGGAAATAAAATAATGTACAATGGTATGATAATCTGATTTGTCTAAATTCTGAGTTCTAGACATGCCAGTGAGCTACACTGGTAGTAGAACTCAAAAGTGGATAATGTAGGGAAAAACTAATGAATTGATTTCTTAAATCTTTCTCAGCTAATGGTCCCTTAGTAGCTTACCCGGTTTGTCACGTCTCCCATGGTATTTATCAATACTTATGAACATTTTAGAACCTTTCTAGGCATAATTTGGAACCTAAAATGTTCACTTATGCATGTACTTCAAGGATAAATATGTTTTGATTATGTTATTTGAAGGACCTGGCAAGAATGGAGTCCACAGCTGAAGTAACCAGAGTTGGGGGAGTATGATATAAACTTCAAAAAACAGTTTTAAAATATGGCTATGTAAAAATAACTTTTATTACCTTTATTTTATGAATGATTCAACCTGTATAAAAAATATAGTTCTGTGGAAAAAGCATTGATATTAGAGAGTTCTGTTCTTTAATCTCTGCCACATTTTAGCTAAACATCTTTTCTTTGACCTTGGCCAAATTCCTTAACTGTTGAATCTCCTGGAGTGCCTGTGAGACTTTGAAATGCACCTCAAAACAGCCTAACACATGGCAGACATTCAGCAAATGTTCCATTCTCCTATCCCCTAATTATCACACAACACAATTACTTTTAATCTATACATATTGAGGAGCTTTGCATGTTGTGGACACTTTGTCAATATTTGTTGAATGAATGAAATTGTGAATTAAATTTGCTGTATTATAAAACTGGTATCTTTTACTTAGTAAAAGCTTGGCAGTATGAATTGATAGAAAATGAATAAAGTCTATTTATTTGGTGATAATGAAGATTATTGGGATAAGTTTCCAAAGCAAGTTATAAAATGTTACTCCATTAAACTGTTAAAATGGGATTTGTTTTCCTGCTTTTTGCCTCATACAGAGTAAGTATGGCTCTGTTTCAAGATTCTGGTGTATTCACGATGACCTCTCAAGGTCAATTCTGAATCACAGAGAGAAAACGTTGAAATGATAAAGACATGGATACAAGAAATGCAAGCAAGTTATAGAACATTTTATTTACCCATTTTTTTTCTAGCTCAAGCAATTTCGTGTCTTATGTTTATGGAAAAAGTTGAAATAAAATTTTCACTTTTTTCTGTTAAATATTAAGAGTCTGGGAATTAGTTATGCAGCATCTATTTATTTATTTTCTGTCTTATAAAAATTATCTTAAAGGGCTTGACTTAATTTCTATACCATAAAGAAAAAGTGTGTAAGATAATCCATAACTAGTCAGCATCATTTTCTCATATAATTAATGAGCTGAACATAAAAGATAGGTGAATCTACAAAGAAAATGACCCAGGTACCATCCATTAAAGCATGTGCTGCTATATGTGCAAGATGTCCAGGGTATGGCTTCCATAATTATAAACCATTTAATATGTCTCAATTATTATTTCAATTGTTAATTCCTTGTCACTGGATTGGTGCTTTAGTGCATCATTTATTGTGGATATTTTGGATAAAATGAATCTTTGGATTTTGTAAAAACAATATTTCAAATTTGTATGTGTCTTTGAAGTTTAAATAGCATGTTATAAAAATTGAAAATTGACTGTAAGAGTTTCTACACATTCACATTTTATGTAGTTTATTTTTTATTCCATATCTTGATTTGTGAAGAAACAAAAACCTCAACTTTGCTTGGTGGCAAGAACGAGGGGATTAGAACATGAACACACAAGATATTCAGAGCACTGCGTTTGTAAGGCATGCCTTATTTGAATTTCAGGTGCTTGCTCATTAACATGAAATTTTAGTCAGGTAGTATGTATTGGGAGTTTGCTACTTGAAGATCAATAGTTTGAATTCTCTGCCATATTGTTTCAATAGCCTCTTAACTGATTTCCCTGCTTTCTCTATTTATCTCCCTGCTGCCTAGCTCTTTGAGCTCATCTCCTAACACTTACCCTCTCTCTAGCCTTAGTAAATGCCCCCACCCACATCCATTTGTGGTATCTTTTCATTTTCTCCCACCAAGAGGTGGAGTTTAAGCTCCCCCTTTTTGAATGGCATATGACCTTGGAAATTCGTATGGTGGGAAATTCAAAATTCCCACCAAATTCCCACCAACCTTCCCAAATAAGTGGGAACGTAAACACCCACATTTTGAATTCGAATGGGAATTCAAATTCAAATTTGATGGGGGTTTACGCTCCCACCTTTTGAATGCTATGTGACGTTGGTAATTTGCCTTGACAAATAGAATGTGGTAAGATTGACATCATGCCATTTCTAGGTTTAGACCTTAGGAGACCTTGAATGCTTCCATTTATTCTCTTGGAACCCTGCTATCAACAGATGATGAAAGACTTAACGTTTTCCTCACCCCTTTCGACAGCTGGCCAATCATCAGACATGAGTGAGGCCATTGTAGAACAACAAATTCCCTAGTTTTGGCTAGGTTTCCTCATAGGTCTGGGTTAGCTGTTGTGGGTACTCATGTCTTACTTTAAGACATGGTCATTTAATACCTCTGTATTGTTATTCCTCTAAGAAGATATAAGAAATCCTCTGGAAGATATGACATTAATGGACTTTCCTGAAGTTTTCTGTGACTCTTTATGTCTCTTGAGGAAGAATCTTCAATAGAAAAAAAGTATTTGTCTCTGTATTTTTATGGTTGAAAATGTGACTTAAACTAGCTACAGTGAGGAAAGAACATGTTACTTGATTGAGATATGCTGTTTCCTTTAGAAAAGAGAAATGTAGTTCTTATTGATATTGTCTTACTGGCATTGTGTACAGTTTGATAGCATTCAGTATTGACTCTTTAGTGTCACAGTTCTTGAAAAAGCTTTGATTCTTGTTTTAAGATTACCTATATCTTGAGTGATTTTGAAAGCAAGTGCCAAGAAAAGATGTTCTATTGATGTGTACATGACAGGTGAAATATCACAACTTTTCAGAAACCTTCTCTGTGAATTTAATTCCAAAGACAACCAGAGTGGAGGTGGAAGTAAAAGATACGATTTGTCATGTTATTATAAGTGCATTACAAAGGTAAAGAATCATAGCCCATGCAGGAGGAATGATGTAGGGTCTTGTTTATTAGACATTTTCCCCCAGGGTTTACATAGCTTAGGGATTATGCAAACAAAAATAAAATATATATAGTCCAAGATAAGCAAGCCATATTGAAATTGATATGTTTGTATGGTATTAAATATTGTTAGATTTTTTCTGAAATTCTCATTTTTAATATATTTAACACACATTACTTTAATTGTATGTATTAAAAATATAAACATTTATCAAAATAATCAATGATATAAAATCTCTCCTTATATGATTTAAAATAATCTAGCCATGTCAGATTAAAGGAAACTATTCTGTACCTCTATATCTGGTCAACTCAGGATTTAGCCAGTAGGGCCCAGGGTATTTTTAGTCTAAATAATATGCATTTATATTTAAATCATTGATATGAATCTAATGGCAGCTTGTTGAAACGTCTACTGAGTGCTTGACTTTCACAGACAAGTAACACATTTTTTACTGTAGAATTTTATTTGAACAATACAAGGTCAATCCTCATATATAAAGTATAAATAAATCGGGATTCTGTTGCATGCTTATAACATGTATTCATATATCAGAATTTTATGACGTTAAAAAGATTTTATTTTCTTAAAGATTATTTTCAGAGTAGTTTCAGGTTCCCAACACAGTTGAGAAGAAGGTACAGCGATTTCTTTTACACCCCCTACCCTTACATATGCGTAGCCTTTCTCATTATCAACATCCCCCACCAAAGTGGTACCTTTGTTACAATGAATGAGCTTATTGTGTTGACACATCATTATCACCTAAAGTCCATAGTTTTCACTAGAATTCACTCATGGTGTTATACATTCTATGGGTTTGGACAAATGTATCCACCATTATAGTACCATATGTATTTTCCCTGCCATAAAAATCCTCTGTAGTTCTCATATTCATCTTTCCATCTGCCTAGCCCCTAGCAAATACTGATATTTTCCTGTCTTCACAGTTGTGCCTTTTCCAGAATGTCATATAGTTGGAATCATGCAGTATGTAGCCTTTTCACATTGGCTTCTGCGTTTAAGTTTCCTCCATGACTTTTTATGACTTGATAGCTGATTTCTTTTTAGCACTCAATAATATTCCATTGTTGGGATGTACCAAGGTTTATTTATCTGTTCACCTTCTGAAAGACGTATTCGTTGCACCTGAGTTTTTGCAATTATGAATAAAGGTGCTATAAATATTCATGGGCAGGTTTTTATGTCAAAATGCAGTTTCAACTCCTTTGGGTAAATTCCAAGGAGTATGACTACTGAGTCATATGGTAAGAGCATGTTCAGTTTTGTAAGAAACTGCCAACTGTCTTTTAGTGTGGCTGAACTGTTTTGCATTCCAACCTACAATGTATAAAAGTTCCTCTTGCTCCGTATCCTTGCCAGCATTTCTTGTTGTCAGTGTTCTGCATTTTGGCTATTCCAGTAGGTGTGTGGTGATATCTCATTGTTGTTGAAGATTTCAGTTTTAGTCACAGAAATCATATAGCATTGGAAGGAATGTTAGAAAGCATGTGGTTAAAATCACCACTTAATGTATAAACTTACTCTGCAATACTTCGTTTTAAGCCATCATCTCATCCAGAATCCTTTTAAGACCATCTATGGAATGCTTCTTGTCATGAGATGCAGAAAAGCTGTATGCTACCAAACATCAGAGGGCCCCAGGGCTCAGTCCTTGGACATCTTTTCTTTGTGCACTCACTGCCTTGGAGATCTCTTCCAGTATCATGGCTTTAAATACCATTTTTATGCTGGCAATTCCTGAATTTTCATCACCAACCTGGACCTCTCCCCTGAACTCCAGACTCATGTATCAATCTGCTTAGTTGACATCTTTATTTTTTGTCCAAATGGGTATGTCACACTTAACAACCCCAAACAAATTCCTTACTTTTTCTCCACACCTGACCCTTCACATTCTTCCTCAGTAGTAACCTTATCCTTTCAGATGCTCAAGCCATGACCTTCATTTCTCTTAACTCATCTTTTTCATACACTCCAGTCTATCAGCAAATTCTTTGAACTCTTCCTTGAAGAGTTGAAAGGACTCAAAATTTGACTAACTCCACCACACCTGCTGCATCTTAGTCCAGTGCCCTTGTCTCTCACCTGTTTTATTTCAATAGTCTTCTTACTGTTTTCTCTGCTTTCTCCCTTGTTCCCTTTAACTGTTTTATTCTGAATGTGGCAATCAGCGTGATTCCTTCACTTACCAATTGTATGATAGTCTTCTCTATTCAGCCTGTACTTATAATGGTCTTTTCTCTCTCTCAGAATAAAATCCCAAGTCCCTACAGTTGCTCACAAGGTTCTCATGCATAAACATCTGGCTCCCCAATGCCTCTTAGTATATCTCTTACTGTTTTCCCCTTGTTTGCTCAACTCCAGGGCAGAAGGCTCCTCTGTTACATCAGACACACCTCGTCCCACGTCAGTGCCTTGCACTTGCTGTTCCTTTTGCCTGGGATGCTTTCCACACAGCTACCTCATGGTTCATTCCTGCTCCACTCCCTGTCCCAGTCAGCTCCTTCAGGTCTTTTCTCAAACACCACTGCTTAGTGAGTCTTACTCTGGCCACTTGATTAAACTTGCAACCTACTTCTTAACTCTTATCACCAATGACTTCTTATATATATTTAAATAATTTCTTGTTGTCTGTCTCCCTTCACTTCAAATGAGGAGTTTTGTATGTTTCGTTCACTGTTATATCCTGCATGACTACAAAAGGGCCCTGCTTTATATACATCATGGAATACTATGCAGCCATAAAAAGAACGAGTTCACATCCTTTGCAGGGACTTGGATGAAGCTGGAAACCATTATTCTCAGCAAACTAACACATAAACAGAAAACCAAACACCACATGTTCTCACTCATAAATGGGAGTTGAATAATGAGAACACATGGACACAGGGAGGGGAACATCACACACTGGGGCTGTCGGGAGGTAGGGGGAAAGGGGAGGGAGGGCATTAGGACAAATACCTAATGCATGCAGGGCTTAAAACCTAGATGACAGGTTGATAGATGCAGCAAGCCACCATGGCACATGTATAACTGTATAACAAGCCTGCACATTCTGCACATGTATCCCAGAACTTAAAGTAAAATAAAAAAATTAAATGAAATAAAAATTAAAAAGTCCTCTGCTTAGTAAGTATTGATTGACAGGGTGAATTTTTTTTTTAATACATTTTAAATATTAGGGAATTCTGTACTTGTAGGGTTTTTCTCAACAGTGAAAGCAATCAACAACTTCTTTGTTTTTAATTTGGGTTTTCTATATTTAACAGATTCATCATTTTATTTTTTCCCTCAGTGAACTTGTTTATTAAAAAGAAATCTGTCGCTAGCCAAAAGCTGTCTACCCTTTAGCTACTCAGCAATATTGGTGCATAATCATGGGTTCTTGGGATGCTTCCAACTTTAGTTTGACCTTTACAGATTAGCTCTGAATTAGGGACCACTGCTGGGTGAGAAGTAACGTGTAAGAAGGAGACAGATATTCCAACACAATCTGGAATAATTAGAAGGACAAAGACAACAAGGAAACGAGACTATTTTCAGTGCTTCAGGCCTCAATTTTATAACTGCTGACACAAACCTGCTATTAAAATAGTCACATTTCCTCAAATATTGGACTTTCAGATGCAAATGGAGCAGTCAAATAGTTCTGTTAACATGACCTAATTTTCAGAGCTAGGTGTTATATGTGCTTTCAGTCTGAGTCTGTAGACCTTTAGACCTCTGATTCTTTCAGCCCTAAGCTGATAGTATTATTGTCTAAAACCTAGCAATTTTCTCTGTAAACTTTATCATTTTGCATTTTATAAAATCCTTTATACTTACTTACATAGAGCTTGAAGTTTTACTATCCTAGGGAGGAGTACAAGGCAATTCCAAAAAAAAAAAGGCCTTGTGTTCAAAGCAGAATGTTTCAAAAAGACTCTACTGCTGCAAAGGGGAAAAATCACCATTGTTTTGTTGGCTGAACATGTTGGAAGTATCTCAAAGAAGTACAATTGAATTAATTATGTTTTCATCTCTGTGTACCCATTAAGTCTGAGAACATGCACTTCACTGTAGCTTTACCTCTTCTGGATTACATGAGAAGCTGCAAGATTATCAAGATGTCAGACATTCCTATTGGGATAACATGACATCTTTACTAAGGCTTCTGTGGGTCTGATGTTCTTCCTCCTAGAAAATCATATGAAAGATACTTCAAAAGTGCCACATACCCACTTGAGCTTATTTTTAAATTCTGATTTAAAAAAGTATTTTACTACTTAAAGGGACATTTTAAAAGTGTATTAAACATAGATATAAGACCCTGACTTCACAAATTAGTCAATTTCTCTACGAACGTCTAATTAAACCTTGTGTCTTACCAGGGTACATAGATGTAACCAACCTAAGCCAGCCCGTTTGACAATTTGCAGTATCAAAGCAAAATGGAACTCTCATCTTATACGTATATTAGCACATAGGTGTTCTTTCTTGCTCATCTTTAATCCCTTTTTAGAAACCATAGCATAGTAAGTAACACATCTTATATACTGCATATTAGACACATTTCTGTTTATCTTTGTCCCTGTCCTATGAATCTTCATTTTGATTATCTGAGCAGTGTTGCTGATTTGCTCTGTTGGCTTTATTCAACTAATGCCAGTGCTCCCTTATTGGACTAAGATCTTAAAACTACTGTGTGCTTATGTGTATTGAAGGTAGTTACTGTCTGCAAGTGAGGAATACGTTTGATGGAACTGATTAATTAGGATGATTTTCTGTTTTTGTGGTCAATTGAAATCTTTTGTTAATTTTAGTTTTGCTAATTTTAGCTGAATTTTCTACAGTAATTTTTATTTATCTGTAAATATTCGATTTCTACAAATTGGAAGAAAAATCACTCAAGGTTGTTTACCCAGTTGGAGCTCAGATTTTTATTAAAATATTGTAGTTAATGCCTATAAAAGCATAGTGACTGGCTGAATGCATTGTGATGCTCACGAAAATGCCCTCTCACATCTCCTACCACAAGAAACACAACTGACTACTGGGCTCGAGATGCTGTTTTCTGGATCCATCACAGCTTTAGTGTTGAGGCCCCGCTCTTCTAAGGAGCTGCTTCTAGTCAGTGACAGAGTGCCGCAGGGGTACTAAAACGGACCCATTCCTGAGGGTTGTGGGACTCCACTGATGGCATTGTGGACTCAAGAATCCCCATGAACTTGACTGAAACTTTCTTACACTGTACTATGGTGTAAAGCTTGTTTTCCTTCCTCCCTCTCTTCCCCCTGTTCTTCAAAGAGGTTAGACCCACATCGAGGTGAGATTGGTCTCTCAGCCTCCTCTGGCTTCCTCCTGTTTTCTTTCATAGGTGTTCTTCTCTGACCCTGCCTCTAATAACTCTTGGGTTTGTCTAACCTTATCTTTGTGTCTTCTTCTCCAGGCGGAGAACCTGGATTACCACATGCAAAAAAGATGCTTTTGTCCAAATAATTTCATATTTGGGCTCTTTATTCATATTTGGCCACAAGTTTTAAAAACCTGATCTGCAGTCTTAAACTTATATATCCCTATGGGTTTTTTTTTTTTTTTTTTGGAAGCTGTTAAATAAGTCTGAATATTCTCTTAATTTATGTTGTTGAACCTAGCATTCACTTCTTTTTAATTTGAACTCCGCCAACCAGTATAGAAAAGTATAGTCTCTTCTACATCTGCCAGTCAAAGGTCGTTTGTTTACCTCATTTAGCAAATCAAGACAACTTGATGATGCTTTACTAGGTCCCCTACAATGTTGAAATGTTGGAAAACACTTTCACAGGCTACTAGGTCCTATTATGCAATTTTGTATCAGAGGTTCAGGCTGGAGTTAAGGACTCGCACTTGCCTTGGAAGACTTGACACCCTGCTATTTAGAATGAGTGGTGCTTTGTTTTGTTGTGCCTGTTGTCCAGGATCAAGGCAATGAGACATTTACCATCCCGCTGCATATCATTTTGGCGTGTATCCTTGTGAAGGGTTGTAGGAGACAGCAGTTATCAACTCCTTAACTGCATACATATTTTGCAAAAATAGAAATTTTACTTGTGGATAGCCTTCCAGAGCTGTTATGGTGACTCATTAACAATCATTTCTAACACCTGGATATCAATACAAATTATTTGGGAACTTTGGCAGTTAAGTATTACCTAAATCTTGGTGGAAATTCCTTCCTTATTAAACTATTTTCGGCATACTAACGGCTTGCTCCATACATCCACAATTAATATTCCAATTTTATTAAAAACATCTGAGAATGCTGATTTTATAATGTCAACTTTAAATCTGGAGAATCTCTGAGCATGAAATGGTACAGTAGTTACCATCAAAGGAGCAGCTGAAGGTCAGCCTCTGAGGTGCATTAATTCTTCCAACATTAACTCTTGTAAAAATGACACTTTATTGTTATTAAGTAGAGATTCTTAAAAGGCCCATTAACTCTGGTGGCTACAAAGTGGCACATCAATTATAAATTTGTTTTATGTAAATGGAACCCCCAAATGACACCATCAACATATTGCTTTGTACCTAGGATCAAAATAATCAAAGCCACTGTTTGAAAACGTATTTGCTTGATTTCTCAGACAGAATCTGGGCATAGCTGAGCAATCATATCTCATGCATTGAAGACAAATTGCCTCATTGAAATTTCTGTTATAGTTTAAGAAAATTATCTTCCTGAATTTGACACACTGAGGTGGCTGAGAATGTAGTTATCCAGCAACACCTGCTTAAAATGCCAATAGGAGGTATGTGGTAACTTTGTTCCACTCAGTTGCTGCACATGACCTTTGGAATCCTCGCAGCTGCCTTACAGTAGAGAACAGGGATGCACACAGGGATTTTCAGAGAAGCACTAAGTAAAATTTGAAATGAAGCTAAATTTAAGAAGTGAATGATACTTAGACCTTTTGCAAGGAAAACCCAGAGATTTAAAAATAGACAATAGCATGACAATTTATAAAAATGAATCTTTTAAACAATATGATATGTAGCATTCACAATAGCTTAAAATATTTTATTCCCAGGAGCAACCCAATCCATAACTGTGGTTTTTTTGTTTTGTTTTGTTTTGTTTTTTGCTAAATGTTAGATGCTGATATTTGCAGTGCATTGCCTTAAATTGGAAGATTATAACAAATTGGTATATTTTATGGTTTACTGTCTATATTATCTCACAGCAGCTTTGATTCACTTCCATATTAACCTTGATAATTTGCTTCTTTGAACATTCAGGATCAAAACTACTTAATATTATTAAGTTGGCAAGCCTGCATTTTGGCATTTTACCCCACTCTACATTTTCTTGGTACTGCTTTTTCTACCCTCTTAATTTTTACACATGGACATAACTCATGTGCATCAATGTAAGTCAGTGTGTTATTTGCCAAGAGATATTCTGCATGAGGTCTTTAATAAGATAATGAAAGAATGAAAGGCATTTTCTTGTTGGACTTACAGTCATCAGAATCCACAGAAGGGTAAATTATGGCCAAAGCTTTACAGGGTAATGACTAAGCATGCAGAATTGGTGCCTGAATGCTTGCCTTCAGATATTTGCTGTATGATTTGGGGGAAGTTCCTTAATCTCTTTGTGCTTTCCTTTTTTTTTTACTTGTAAAAAGTGATGTATAAATAGCATTTAGCACAATCCGTCTAGTACACTGAGAACTCTTTATTATTGTGGGCTTCTGAATATCCTGATATAGATAGACATAAATGCAAATCAATCACAGAACAGTGCTTGGCACATAGGAAATACTCAATAAATAACAGCTACCATTAAAAATAGAGGCAGGGGATTGATCTGGATTTTCTAAATCCTTGAAGTTCTAATAGTTTTGTATAGCGTGGGGTGGCATTAGCAGAGCAGTTTACAAAAGAGAAAACAAAATTATGAATGCAGAATGTCTATAGCAACTTCAATGCAATTGCATAAAATAAATTATAAATACAAATGCCTGCAGTTTCCATGGGGAAAGCTCAGGCTAGTGAAGTGGGCCTAAAATTTAGGTGTCATTGGCGTCCAAATAAATATACCTTTGAAAAGGAACTTTTCCAACCCCATTGAAGTTATCTACCTCTCTTATGGATTAAGTGTAGAAACATTGTGAGGAGCAGGGCCAAGGTTAATAAGCAAAGATTTAGGACCAAGTTTTTATACCTTTTTAATCCTGTTCCCCATTGTAACCGCCTCAGCGCGAGTGCGCGCACGCGTGCGCGCGCGCGCACACACACACGTTTCTAACAAAAATATGTTGTTAAAGTATAGATTCTCACTAAACATTTGTTAAATAAAGGCAGCCATAATGTATGTTTGTTAGCCTCCATTAGTGTGAGGAAATAAAGTAGGGCTACTTTATAATCAACATGAGGAAAATAAAGAGTAAAAGAAAAATAATGCCAAAACAAATATGATTTATTTGTTTATCCAGGAATTATTTGTCAACTACCTACAGATATATAGATCATTAGGATAGGGTAACCGCCTTCAGGAAGTTCATAGCTTAAAAAGAATTATAAGATGTATGAAAGTTTCAAAGTGTGGTTAAGGACTGTCATAGAAACTCTGTAAGATGAGAGTGTTTAATTTTACTGACTGTGGTTATTAGGAATGTTTTAAAGAGAAGGTACAATTTGATAATATCATCACAGTGAGGGTTTCATTGAGTTGACGATAGAAGGGCACGAACAGAAGATATAGAAATGTGAAACATGGAGGAACACTCAGACAACTCCAAATATTTTGAAATAAGTAAATCACTGCGCTTTCCCAGAGGTATTGCAAGAGATATGGTCAGACCAGAGCCTGATTATATACCTTAACAAGGAGTCCTGATTTTCTAGATTCAGTGGTGTGAAACCAGAAACCTAAAGGCAATTCAACTGGATGTACACTTTAGTAAGATCACACTAGGAATATAATGACGAGGACTAGAGGAGGAAAGACAAATTAAGAAAACACCAGCATGTCAGGTGAGAGAAAATGAGTAGTAGCAATAGGGCTGGGGAATGAGGAATACATAAAAAGAGGAAGAATAAACAGGATTTGATCATCAGTTGGACTTCAGGATGAAGGAGAGAAAGGAATCTAAGATACCTCAAAGTTTTCTGGTTTAGAGAATATAGATGTGAAATTTAAGAAGATGTGAAATTTAGATTTGATTATACTGTATTTAAGGAACCTGTGGGATGTCTAGGCATAGATATCAGAGTTAGAGGGTGGGATTGGGGATGTGGTTAGAAAGATATATTTCAGCAAACAATTAGTAGTTAAAATCATTGGAATGCATGTGATGACAAACCAGTAATGTGTGGAGTGGGAAGAGACCAAACGCAGAATCCTAGGAATCCAGTTTAAAGAGCAGGAACAATTGGGGTAGGGGCAGGGGAGAGAAAGAGAATTGTTAGGAAAGTAAGACAAAACTCAGGATAAGAGAGCTGTGTTATGGAAATCAAAGATAGAGTTGTGCTATGGAGATATTAAATAAAATGAGGTCATCAGTGACCTTGGCAAGACCAGTTCCTAGGAACAGAATGCACACAAATCTGATGATTGTTCTTGGAAAGGGACAGACATGAGTAACTGGAGTCAGCAAGAGTAAATGGTTGCATTAAGCAAATGAATGAAGTTGTCTCAGTTCCTCTTTTCTTGTAGTGTTGTGCCTAGCATATTTGACATGCACAGCATATCTTTTTTTTTTTTTTTTGAGACAGGGTCTCACTCTGTCACCCAGAGTGGAGTGCAGTGGCATGATCTCAGCTCACTGAAACCTCCGCCTCCCAAGTTCAAGTAATTATCGTGCCTTATCCTCCCAAGTAGCTGGGATTACAGGTGTGCTCCACCATGCCTGGCTGATTTTTGTATTTTTACTAGAGATGGGGTTTTGCCATGTTGGCTAGGCTGGTCTTGAACTCCTGACCTCAAGTGATCTACTGCCTCAGCCTCCCAAAGTGCCAGGATTACAGGCACGAGCCACTGTGCCCGGCCCAATGTATCATTTTTAATTACTTCCCTCCTGTCTGCAACATTAGTGTTGGTAATAATGATGAAATAAGCACTAATAATGGCTAGAAAAGAAAAAAGAAAGATCCTATAATCATTCTAAGAAAATAAATTCGTGAATAAATTAAATATTACAGTACACCAAAGAAGGAGGAAATAATGGAATAATACCTTTTATTTTTCCTTTAAATTTATTTTTATTTTTAATTTTTTGTGGGCACATAGATTAATATATTTATGGGGTACATGAGATGTTGAAATAATACCTTTTAGTTTCATTAATATGTTTTCCGAACAAAGACAAAAAACTTATACCCACCTATTGATCTTTTGCAGTCATTTCTAGTTGTTTCTAGTTTCAATTTATTTATAGTTCATTATAAGACATTTACTTCTAGTGCACTATAGTTTTCTAGTTTAGAGCCTTAACTCCTACAAAGTTGCCAATGACTTTGTCTGGAGAGCCCTTTTTATTAAGTTTCATTTTGAAAAGCTTCATTCACATCAGGAAGCAGATATACAAATAGGAAAAGTCTTAATTATAAGGTAAGATTGGAAGAGTTTTTTTTAAATCCTACCTTACAGTAAATTCTGGAAATTGCAATACAGTCCATATCTTTGTTTCTTTGGGATAAATTATAGGGGCTTTCAAATGTCTCTGTGTCAAAGAATATTTAACACAAAATCTGCAAGTGGTCATGTAAATTGTTAGCAGTGAGGGAACTCAAGTTCTGTTTCTTGGTCGTCATAATCATGGTGAGATTATTGTTTATTGTAAATCTACCTTTAAAAGCGAAATTATGTAATACCTATGGTTTGGAGACAGCAGCTGCATCCAAAGAGACCTTCAATGACTTCGAGACATTAGGAACTCCTCTGAAATGAACCTATGTAGGCAAATCTGTGTTTGTATGGGTTAGAATATGTGACTGAGAGTTCTCCCAATAAACTTCCAGGTAGAATTTAATGTTTACTCAAGGATAAGTCATAAAAATGAGTTCATTTGAAGCTTATGCAAATGTTATTAAAACTCAACAGGAACCACAGCAATTGCTTAAAACTTGTAACAAAGGAGTTTTTTTTTTTTTCCAAAAGTAATATTTTAACACAAATACACTGTGTTTTATTGTGCTCTACTTTATTGTACTTTGCAGATACTGTATTTTTAACAAATTGAAGATTTGTGTCAATCCTCTTGTACAGTAAGTCTGTCGATGCCATTTTTTCAACATCATTTGCTCACTTTGTATCTCTGTGTAACATTGGTAACTCTCACAATAGTTCATACTTTTTCATTATGATTATGTCTGTTATGGTGATCTGTGATCAGTAATCTTTGATGTTATTATGAAATTGTTTTGGGGTACCACAAATCATGCCCACATAGGAACTTAATAAATGTGTGTGTTCTGACCACTCTACCGACTAGCCACACCCCTATCTTCCTCCCTCTTCTTGGGCCTCCCTATTCCCCAAGGCACAAAAATACTGAAATTAAGCCAATTAATAATCCCACAGTGTCCTCTGTGTGTTCTAATGAAAGAAATAGTAACAGGTCTCTCACTTTAAATCAAAAGCTAGAAATGATTAAGCTTAGTGAAGAAGGCATGGTGAAAGCTGAGATAAGGTGAAATCTAGGCCTCTTTTGCCAAACAGCCAAATTATAAATGCAAAAGGAAAGAGCTCAGAAGAAATTAAAAATGCTACTCCAGTGAACACACAAATGTTAACAAAGCAAAACAGCCTTATTGATGATATGGAGAAATCTTGTGTAATCTTGATAGAAAATCAAACCAGCTACATCATTCCCTTATGCTAAAGCCTAATCCAAAGCAAGATCCTAACTCTGCAATTCTAAGAAGTGAGGAACCTGCAGAAGAGAAGTATAAAGGTAGCAAATGTTGGTTCATGAGGTGTAAGGAAAAAAAGCTGTCTTTATAACATAAAAGTGTGAGGTAAAGCAGCAAGATCTGTTGTAGAAGCTGCAGCAAGTTGTCTGGATCTAGGTAAAATTATTGATGATGGTGGCTACACTAAACAGTAGATTTTTGGTGTATACAAAGCAGCCCTCTTGGAAGAATATGCCATCTAGAACTTTCATAGCTAGAGAGGAGAAGTTAGTGCCTGACTTCAAAGCTTCAAAGGACAGGCTGCGGTTCTTGTCAGGTGCTAATACACATGATGATTTTAAGCTGAAGCAAATGGTCATTTACCATTCTGAAAGTCCTAGGGCCTTTAAGAATTATGCCAAATGTATTTTGCTTGTGCTCTATGCACGGAAGAACAAAGTCTGGATGACAGCACATGTATTTACAGCATGGCTTGCTGAGTATTTTACATCCATTGTTGAGACCTATTGCTCAGAAAAAGATATTTGTTTCAAAATATTACTGCTTATTGACAATGTACCTGGTCACTCAAGAGCTCCCATGGAGATGTACAAGGAGAATAATGTTTTCATGCTTACTAACACAACATCCATTCTGCAGCCCATGGATAAAGGTGTTATTTTTCAAGTACTATTATTTAAGAAATACATTTCATAAGGCTATAGCTGCTATGGATCTGCTATAGCTGTGATAGATCTAAGCAAAGTAATTTGAAAACCTTCTAGAAAGGATTTACCATTCTAGATGCCATTAAGAACATCTGTGATTCATGGGAGGAGGTCAAAATATCCACATTATCAGGAGTTTGGAAGAAGTTGATTCCAACTCTTGCAGATGATTTTGAAGTCTTAAGGCTTCAGTGGATTAAGTAACTGTAGATGTGTTGAAAATAGCCGATAATCTACAATGAGAATTGGAGCCTGAAAATTTGACTGAATTGTTGCAATATCATGATAACATTTTAACAAATAAGGAGTCACCTCTTATGGATGAGCAATGAAAGTGGTTTCTTAAGATGAAATCTACTCCTGGTGAGGACGCTATGAACGTTGTTGAAATGACAACAAAAGATTCAGACTATTACATAGACTTAGTTGATTAAGCAGTGACAGATTTGTAGAGGATTGACTCCAAATTTTAAAGAAGTTCTACTATGGATAAAATCTTTTCAAACAGCATTGCATGCTACAGAATAATCCTTCATAAAAGGAAGAGTCAGTGCAGCAGACTGCATTGTTGTCTTATTTTAAGAAATTGCCAGTCACCCCAACCTTCAGTAACCACCACCATAGTTAGTCAGCAGCCACCAACCCTGAGGCAAGACCTTCCACCAGCAAAAAAATTAAAATTTGCGGAAGGCTAAGATGATCATTAACATTTTTAACAAAAATGTACTTTTAAAATTAAGTTATGTACATAGTTTTCAAACACAATGCTATTGCAAACTTAATAGACTGCAATATAGCATACACATGACTTTTATATGCACTGAGGAACCAAAAACACTGTGCAACTCGCGTTATTGAGGCATTTGTTTTATTGCAGTGGTCTGGAACTGAATCTGCAATATCTCCAAGGTATGCTTGTATTATTTAGAACTGCCAGCACATGGTGATAACAGAAAGCGATTGACTTTTCAGTGAATTTTTTCATTATTTAAAAAAAATTATCTGCAGAAGATACATTTGTTTATTGTCTGCTCCCTATGCCTGGTCTTTGGAAAAAGCCTCTTTTTAAGCAATTAACCTTCTTTTGAAAGTTAAGCTTTTTCTTTGATAACGTTTAAATAATAATATGTTAAGGATCACCTATGTCTTAAAATACTGAATGATTGCAAACATATATGTGATCTTTACTAAGATTACTTACCCGTGTTTTCCAGTTCTGCTAGAAAACCAGTGAATCATTCTTTGAAGGGTAGACAACATACCTTATAGGTTGGATATTATTTCTTATGTCATTTATAGTACACAGAAATCTATTTTTAAACATACAGTAAGAGTTAAACATACATGCAGATATAATATGCAATGATGGTCTCCTACAAAAAAGATCTTAGCTATTGATTGATTGATTGAGATGGAGTCTCACTTTGTCGCCAGGCTGGAGTGCAGTGGCGCAATCTTGGCTCACTGTAGCCTCCGCCTTCCAGGTTCAAGCGATTCTCCTCCCTCAAGCCTCCTGAGGAGTGGGGACTACAGGTGCGTGCCACCACGCCCAGCTAATTTTTGTATTTTTAGTAGAGACTGTGTTTCACCATGTTGGCCAGGATAGTCTGGATCTCTTGTCCTTGTGATCTGCCCACCTCGGCCTCCCAAAGTGCTGGGATTATGGGTGTGAGCCACTGCGCCTGGACAAGATCTTAGCTATTTAAAAGATATATTTCAAAATCTCTCCTTACCTACTATCTATCTTTGTTTCCTTAAGACATTGTTGTAATGTAAATTTGAAATAGGTTATGGTATTTATGTTTTTAAATCATTTAATTTTTCCATTGAGTACCACTCTATGGAAAAATTATTATTGATATACAATAATATATAATTGTTAATAATTATATAACATTATTGATATGCAAAAGTATTGATATACAATAATGTTTATTACTATTATTGTATATCAATTATAGATTATATGCAATGGTGGTCTCTTACAAAAAAGATCTTAGCCATTTAAAAGATATATTTCAAAATCTCTGCTTACATAGTATTCATCTTTGTTTACTTAAGATTATTGTTATAATATAAATTTGAAATAAGTTATGGCATTTA
Source organism: Trachypithecus francoisi (assembly GCF_009764315.1). Taxonomy (NCBI): domain Eukaryota; kingdom Metazoa; phylum Chordata; class Mammalia; order Primates; family Cercopithecidae; genus Trachypithecus; species Trachypithecus francoisi. Next base: position 109,161,237 of record NW_022681471.1, on the reverse strand, counting down.
TGTTTTAAAATAATTTAGTTTTTCCATTGAGAGTACCACTCACTTCATATTAGTAAGATTTCTGTGTGTTTCTTTTAAAGAATTATCCAGGCGGGCGCGGTGGCTCAAGCCTGTAATCCCAGCACTTTGGGAGGCCGAGACGGGCGGATCACGAGGTCAGGAGATCGAGACCATCCTGGCTAACACGGTGAAACCCCGTCTCTACTAAAAAAAAAAAAAAAAAAATACACAAAAAACTAGCCGGGCGAGGTGACGGCGCCTGTAGTCCCAGCTACTCGGGAGGCTGAGGCAGGAGAATGGCATGAACCCGGGAGGCGGAGCTTGCAGTGAGCTGAGATCTGGCCACTGCACTCCAGCCTGGGTGACAGAGCGAGACTCTGTCTCAAAAAAAAAAAAAAAAAAAAAAGAATTATCCAGAAGCAGACTTCATTGTTGCCTTATTTTAAGAAATTGCTGATACTAGCTAGATATTTACATAAATTGCTTTGACTAAACTGGAATTACCTTGTTATTGTTTTCTAGTCAATTGTAATGCAGAAAAAAATAATTCAAACTATTAATATCATAGTGAAAAGCATGGGCTCTCATAGGAGATTATCAAGCTGAATTTCCATATGTGGAAATTTCCAAGTTAATTAATTTCTATGCCTAATTCTATTCATCTGTTAAATGGGGCTAATGCTACATAGCTCATTACTTTGTGTTGAGGGTTAAGGGTAAAAACACACAAAGTTCTTATAATAATATCTAGCATATTGTAAGCCCTCAACATATGTAAGTTATTTTAGGAGATAATATATAATAATTATGTATTTATTTCCTTCTCTTTTTTTCTTTTCTTTCTTTCTTTTCTTTTTTTTTGAGACAGAATTTTTGCTCTTGTTTTCAGGCTGGAGTGCAGTGGTGCAATCTGGGCTCACTGCAACCTCCACCTCCTGGGTTCAAGCCATTCTCCTGCCTCAGCCTCCCGAGTAGCTGGGATTACAGGCACACACCACCACACCAGGCTGATTTTTTGTATTTGTAGTAGAGATGGGGTTTCACCATGTTGGCCAGGCTGGTCTCGAACTCCTGACCTTAGGTGATCCGCCCCTCTTAGCCTCCCAAAGTGCTGGGATTACACGTGTGTGCCACCGTACCGCGCCTGGCCTATTTCCTTTTCTTTGCTTATGTTGCAAAGTGAGAAATGCCTCATATTTCATGAAATTGTCCCTAGGACTTTACCAATCTAAGAATTTTTTTGTCTGAGAAAGGCATTCTGAAAGTCTAATCTAGATATGCTTTAAATCAATATCACTTTAAACATTTACATTAGCCATGTTTTTTACAGTATGAGACTATCATAATATATAAATTATGTTAACTATGTTTTATTCTTCCCTGTTGTAAAAATTATTTAATAAATATATTTGTAAGATTATTTTTCTCGATAATACTACTGAAAAAATAGATTTCATCCAAGCACAGTGTTAACTAGGTAAGAAACCAACCCACTCTATTTTAACAGCAGCATTAATATATTTCCTTAAGAAAACAAGACAGTCACTTATAGTATAACTAAGTAAGCTAAGAATGTCAAAAGGGCGTTCAATATGTCTTTCTTCAACATAAAAAGTGACGACAATTGATCAGTCTGACTTTCACAAGAGGCTCCCTAGGAGAGAACAGCGTACTGATAATAGTAAGGTCAGGAAGCCTATTTAGTTGTTTTATATTCTGTAGCTCTCTGACTGTCCCAGTAGTTACAAGCCAGCATGTTTGACACATAGCTAAAATTCAGGATGAATGCAACACACAAAAAGAGGGCAAAACATGGTGGGACCAATAAGGAGAGATCATTTCTTATTATAAAGACATTAACTGTTTTCAAGATGGGTGACTTGGAGTTTTGAGCTGAAGGGTTGGCTAGAAGAACACTTCAGTTTAGAAAGAGAAGTGTACCCTGTAATGAACTGCAGCAGACTCTAAAATGAAATTGCTGGAAGCTACATAAGAAATAGAAAAAACCTAGAAACACAATGAAGAACATCCCGATTTACAGCATCCCTAAAGGCAGCAGAGAGTTGACCCCATTACTTTCATTGAGCAATTTGTTCCATCTCTCCTCACTAGGACTTCTAAAATAGAAAGATGCACAACATCCCTTAGTCTGTTCCACTATCTCAAAAGGGCCCCAAACTTTATTTACTAAGGTTTTAGAACTTTATGTTTTACTATTTTTAGTATTTGTTAAATTTCTATTTTTTTTTCTTTTTTTTCCTTGACCTAGATCATACAATAATATACTTAGAGGACATTTTTCTAAATGCAAGTTGCTAGAAATGACTTGGCAAAGATTAGTACAATTCACAGTGTCCTGCAGCAATAGAATTAACAAGGAGTTTTTTTATTTTTTTAAATAAGACTGATTAATTTTTTGATGATTTTGAAATAGAAATGCTAAGAAGGAAATTTGAAGAAATAATTTTAGATAACATATCTAAAGTGTTACAAGCATTTTATGAAACACTAGCTATCAGATTAGTCAACAGCTTTGGTTTTTACCTTCAACAGATATTCTTTAAAACATTGTGTGCTTATGTATATCTTTATTTAGTCTTTATGTGAGCACTCATAGGGGACTATTGTATAATGCTTTCATTGGTAGCAACATTTGTGCTTTGTTTCTGAAGTCTTTTACTGTACTAGTAATTTTTGTCTTTGCTGAAACTAAAGTTTCTACCAGAAAAAGTTTAGTTGGATCCTGATTTATAAGCAGACATAACCAACAGCATGAGAGTCCCAGAGAATATCATGTAATCTTCAGTTGTTCAATCTGATGATTCAATTGGGCAAAGAGTTCCAGTTATGTGAAAAGTATTTACCAGGTTAATGGATCTGTGCCAAAACATTCATCGAGGCTCAACTTCAGGCCACTCCCTGTGTTCATTGCTGGAGTCAGATGTGTAAGGTAGACACTTGCCACTGGATGGGTCAGGCTCTAGTGGGACCAGGTGCATTGCAGGAGGAATGCATTACTTTGCCCAACAGCTTATTAAGACTTTGAAAGGAAATGTTTTCATTATATTATTTGATGTTTTATACATTTAAGCATCCTGGCTAGCTTTGAAGATTTCAGAGTAAAAAGCCAAAATTTGGAGATTGATATCTAATATTTAGAAACGACTATGCTTCTGTTTCCTCTCTGTGATACTACTAAAAGCAATAAACCAAATATTTATTAAATAATTAGTTCACAGGAAATTATGCCTTTTTTTTTTTTTTTTTTGAGCTGGAGTCTCACTCTGTTGCCCATGCTGGAGTGTGGTGGAAACGATCTCTGCTCACTGCAACATCTGCCTCCCAGGTTCAAGTGATTCTCTCACACAGCTACTTGAGTAACTGGGATTACCAGCATGTCCCACCACACCCAGCTATTTTTGTGTTTTTGGTAGAGATGGGTTTCACCATGTTGGCCAGGCTGTCTTGAATTTACGACCTCAAGTGATCTGCCCTTCTTGGCCTCCCACAGTGCTGGGATTACAGGCATGAGCCACTGTGCCTGGCTCAAACCTTGTATTATTAGATTAAACTGGGGACCTGCAAACGTTTTATAGAAAAAGCCAGATAGAAAATATGTTTGGCTTTGCAGGCCACATAGTATCTCTTGCAACTACTCAGGTCTACCTTTGTAGCATGAAAGCAGTAATAGACAATATGTTTAAAAAAAAAAAAAAAGAGTGTAGTGAGTGTGGTTGTGTTCCAGTAAACCTTGATTTACAGAAACAGGTGCTTGGAATGATTTGGCCTACGGCCCCCCCCCCACTTTTTTTTTGGTCACTCCTTGAATTAAGTAAAGAAAGTGACAGGTTGCCTGCTAGAAAGGGTTTGTTACGAGGATTATATGATTTAATATATATGAGATACTTAGAGCCATGTCTGCGTGTAGTAAATGCTGTAAATGTGTTATTTCTTATAATACCTTTTAGAGAAATGTAGAAAAAAACACATCTAGACCATTTATAGGAATTACATCTTGACTATATATTTCTTTAAAACCTAGATTAGTGACTACTACTATACCTAGATTTCAACTTATCAACCAACCAAATATACTGTGAAGGATTTGGTGGATGAAAACCTTCAGATGATTGAGTGTTTTGATTGCAAATTGTAGCCTCTGAGGCAGTGTAGCCTCTGAGGCAATTGTAGCCTCTGAGGCAGACATGAGATGGCTGTCGGTAGGGCAGTGCTATGAATGTCATTAAAGTTTTCCCAAGAGCATTCTGGTCTGTCCAGTGGTAGTAGATATACTAGTAGGAAAGCTATTATAGCATTTCCCTGGGAAATGATGGTTGTTAGACTAAAGTGGCAGCAGTGACAATAGTGGGAAGAGGTGATTGCGGATACATGCCAAAGTAGAGCTAATAGGAATTGCTGTTGAGTTGAATGTAGAGTGTTAGAAAAAGAGGTTGAGTCAAGGATGTTTTTTATTTGTATCAGGTAGATTCTGGTGTCGTTTACCAAGATGGGAAGGTTTATGTTGACAGGCAGTTGTTAAGAATCATGAGTTCAGGCCAGGTGCAGTGGCTCATGCCCGTAATCCAGCACTTTGGGAGGCACAGGCGGGCAGATCACCTGAGGTCAGGAGTTCGAGACCAGCCTGACCAGTATGATGAAACCCCATCTCTACTAAAAATACAAAAATTAACTGGGTTGTGGTGGCACGCACCTATAATCTCAGCTACTCAGGAGGCTGAGGTGGGAGAATCACTTGAACCTGGGAGGCAGTGGTTGCAGTGAGCCGAGATCATGCCACTGTACTCCAGCCTGGGTGACAGAAGGAGACCCTGTCTCGAAAAAAAATCAAAATCAAAATTAAAATTAAGGGTTCAGTTTTAACTATGTTAGGTTTGTGAGACCTTCTCTATATTCAAATGGAGCTGTTGAGTAGCCAATTAAACATTGGAATCTAGAATTCATGGAAGAGATCTGAATTGCAGACATACATTTGAGAGGACTCGGTATGTAAATGGTATTTAAAACCATGAGTCTGTATAAATATCATCAAGATAGTGAGTGTAGACAGAGAAGTCCAAATACTAAATCTTGAGGTATTTAAATTTTAGTTGTTTAGTGCAAAGAGATGAACTTTCACAGAAGACCAAGGAGTGCAAAGCGAGTTAGAAGGAAAGCTAGCAGAGTGTCACAGCCCCCAAGCCAAGTGGAATATGCTTCAAGATGAAATGTGTGATCAATTGCCAAAAGCTGTAAAGAAATTGAGTAAGATGAGAACTGTCAAAATTGCTCATTGGATTTAGAAAGATGCAAGAAAATGTTGACCTTGAAAAGAAGAGTTTCAATAGAGAAATTAAAAACTACAATTAATGAAAAATATAGGAGGTGAGGAAGTGGAAACCAAGAGCATAAACAAATATTTTACTGAGTTTGCTATAAAAGGAGCACAGAAATGCTCTTGTAGCTGAGTAAAGACATGGACTTAGGAAGGTTTTTTTTAATGGGTGACATTATAATACGTTTGTATGCTAATAGGAATGTTCCAAACAGAGGGAGAAATTTATGATGCTGCAGAGAAAAGGAAATATTCAAATAGTAAATTCTGCTGTTAAAAGGAATGAATTAATGGCATTTGCAGCAACCTGGAAGGAACTGGAGGCTATTATTCTAAGCAAAGTAATTCAGAATGGAAAACCAAACATTGTATGTTATCACACGTAAGTGGGAGCTAAGCTATGAGGATGCAAAAGCATAAGGATGATACAGTGGACCTTGGGGACTCTGGAGGAAATGGTGGGAAGGAGGTAAAGGACAAAAGGCTACAAATTGGGTTCAGTGCATACTGCTCGGGTAGTGGGTGCACCAGAATCTGACAAATCACCACTGAAGAATTTACTCTGTAACAAAATGCCACTTGTTTCCCCCAAAAAACTATGGAAATAATAAATAAATAAATAAATTCTTTGAGTAGGCATGAAGAATGGAATCCATTGCGCTAGTGGAGGGCTTGGAATCAGATAAGGACAATAATGGCCATCATTTATTATGAGTCACTTACATATATTAACTCATTTAATTCTAAAAATAACCCTGTAAGCTATATTTTATTATCACCTCCATTTTCTTTTTCTTTTTCTTTTTTTATTTTTTATTTTATTTTTTATTATACTTTAAGTTCTAGGGTACATGTGCATAACGTGCAGGTTTGTTACATATGTATACTTGTGCCGTGTTGGTGTGCTGTACCCATCAACTCGTCAGCACCCATCAATTCATCATTTATATCAGGTATAACTCCCAATGCAATCCCTCCCCCCTCCCCGCTCCCCATGATAGGCCCCGATGTGTGATGTTCCCCTTCCCGAGTCCAAGTGATCTCATTGTTCAGTTCCCACCTATGAGTGAGAACATGCGCTGTTTGGTTTTCTGTTCTTGTGATAGTTTGCTAAGAATGATGGTTTCCAGCTGCATCCATGTCCCTACAAAGGACACAAACTCCTCCTTTTTTATGGCTGCATAATATTCCATGGTGTATATGTGCCACATTTTCTTAATCCAGTCTGTCACAGATGGAACAGGCAACCTACAGAATGGGAGAAAATTTTTGCAATCTACTCATCTGACAAAGGGCTGATATCCAGAATCTACAAAGAACTCAAACAAATATACAAGGAAAAAACAAACAACCCCATCAAAAAGTGGGCAAAGGATATGAACAGACATTTCTCAAAAGAAGACATTCATACAGCCAACAGACGCATGAAAAAATGCTCATCACCACTGGCCATCAGAGAGATGCAAATCAAAACCACAATGAGATACCATCTCACACCAGTTAGAATGGCAATCATTAAAAAGTCAGGAAACAACAGGTGCTGGAGAGGATGTGGAGAAATAGGAACACTTTTACACTGTTGGTGGGATTGTAAACTAGTTCAACCATTATGGAAAAGAGTATGGCAATTCCTCAAGGATCTAGAACTAGATGTACCATATGACCCAGCCATCCCACTACTGGGTATATACCCAAAGGATTATAAATCATGTTGCTATAAAGACACATGCACACATATGTTTATTGCGGCACTATTCACAATAGCAAAGACTTGGAATCAACCTAAATGTCCATCTGTGACAGACTGGATCACCCCCATTTTCTATGGACAGAAAAATAAACATAGCAGGTTAAGCTAGTAATTGGTAGAGGTGGTTTCCAAACTCAAGTAATCTCATTCCAGAGTACCACTCTAGAGAGTTATATGTTATATTTTAGATTTACACATTATAACTGGGAAAAAAGGCAGACTGCACAGATAAAGTTAGGGAATTTTTTACATTTCGTCATAACAAGATGATACAGTATAGTTCTTATTGATTCTATTTTTCACTAAAGTTAAGTGCAAGATTATCATCTGAGAATGAGAAGGAGGAATGGGCTACTGAGGGATGGGCAATTTGAGAGTTGAAGAAAGGTTGGACAATTTAGGGGGAGAGCAAAAGGTATGAAATATTTGTCAAGTACAGGAGTAAAATGGCCATGGAAAATGACCTGTAAAATCTGCCAGTGCCAAGGTCTCTTGAAGATTTTTGTCATTATTTTAAAGTGAGATGCATCATCATGTGAGGCAGATAGCTAGTTTCTATCCATCTTTGCTTCAAGGTGTAACCACTGAAATATCAATGGTGGGACTGACAGGTAAGCTAGAGGAGTAGAGCATGCCTTTTGTTTTCATATCTGTCTTCCTTTTATCTGGCATGGAGGTGTGATGGCTAGAACTTTGCTAGTCATAATTGACCATGGAGATAAGTACCACACTAGGAGTGGTAGAATATTGAGCCAGGTGGCAAAAGTTTGTTCTCTGATGACGTCATTGAAGTACCACAGCAGTCCTGGACTTTTCGCCTGCAGACATCTCTAATGGGAGTCAGAAATAAATGTGTATCTTGTCTAAGCCTGTTTAGGAGTCTCTTCTTCTTATGGTCAGACTTAATCCTAACTTATTCCAGAATTTGTTCTCAGAAGGGGGTTGCTAAAGGGACAAAACCTAAAATTATGACTTTGGTTAAATGGAGGCAAACAGGTGGTTAGCAGCAAGACTCAGATGTTGCAGTTTCTCTCAACATAGGGCACTGTTTTGATGGACACATGGCATACAGGGAGAATTATTTTAAATATGCTTTGGATTTTTTCAGATGAGTAAAATAGAGAAAAGCAGATTCCGCAGTTTCCTTTAGTAACAAATTTCAGTGTCTAGCAAACTTTACTTTCAGGGATTGCTTTCAGGTATGTCACTTAATATTTGTACTGCTTCATCTAATTTCCATTTTTTTTTTTTTTTTTTTTTTTTGAGACGGAGTCTCGCTCTGTCGCCCAGGCTGGAGTGCAGTGGCCGGATCTCAGCTCACTGCAAGCTCCGCCTCCCGGGTTTACGCCATTCTCTCGCCTCAGCCTCCCGAGTAGCTGGGACTACAGGCGCCCGCCATCTCGCCCGGCTAATTTTTTGTATATTTTAGTAGAGACGGGGTTTCACCGTGTTAGCCAGGATGGTCTCGATCTCCTGACCTCGTGATCCGCCCGTCTCGGCCTCCCAAAGTGCTGGGATTACAGGCTTGAGCCACCGCGCCCGGCCATTTTCTTATATACTAAACTCAAGGGACACATTTAGTTAAAATTTTTAATAAAATTTCATACTTGTCAGATATTTCAAATATTTTACTTTACTCCTGTCTATTATAGGAAATCCCAAACTGGCTTATATTTACCTTCTTAAACTTTGATATGTTCTCACAATCTCTTTATTTTTCAAAAATTTATATCAGTTTATAACAGTGTAACTACAAAAAAAGTATAGTCACCAAAGTAAACAATGACATACTCTTTGTCAAATCTTAGGGTCTGTTTCCATGCTCTTGGCTCTTATTTCTTCTCTTGCCTTTTTCCCCTAAACTGAGAGCCAACATCATCATGGGCATATCAACTAGAGACAGATCAATTTGTGCTGGAATCCATTTAGTCATTTACCAGTTAGTTATGTACCTTTAGCTAGTCAGAATTTCTTTCTGATCCTCAGTTTTCATCCATAAAATGAATTGTGTTAAAGAGTGAGTGAACTAATTTTGTATACTCACATTTAGTTTATACTTTTTTTCAAACCTTCCTTTCTTTGTTTCAATTTACACCATGCACCACCAACATTAGTACCTATTGATATTTGCTAGGGTTTTACGTCTTTGCCCCTTCTCCATTTCTGTAACCACTTCTCAAGCCTTCAACATGGCACTCCTTGCCAGGAATCGTTCTTTGCTACCTGTCTTCCTACCCATTCTCTAGTTTCTTCTAGAGATTTCTTGCCCCTAAGCAGGTCTCTCTTCTTACTGCCTCCTTCGTGCCACCCACTTGCACCATTTTCCATATATTTTCTCTTGCATCAATTTTCCATTGCATGTAATAATCTCTGGTTCACCAACCTGTATTTGTAACTCTCAAGACCATATTTAGTCTTCATCATTGACTAGCTTCATCACAATTGAGACATCACTTACATTAAGTTCCTCTTTGTATGTGTGTAATTTATCCTCTTATACTATTAAATTTCTTGTATTGATCATTGATTCTATTTTAGGCTTGTCTTAATTATCCATTTAGGATGTAAAATCTTCCTTGTCTTCATGATCCGCTGATGGTGTAAAACTTCCTTCGTTTAAAGAAAGATAAAACTCTCCGCTGTTCCCTGTCCCGGGCTTTGCAGTAATATCATTATGAGGAGAATTTATTAATTTATGTATGCTGCATTTAATATGTAAAAGCCTTTAAATAAATGAAGATTGGTACTACAGTGTCCTCAATCTTTGCTTTCTTAAACTCAAATAGTCTTAGTTACTTTAAAACTTTTGCCTAGTGTTATTTTTGTGTGTATGTTTCCTCTAAATTCAAGCTTGTATATTCTTCCTTAGTTGAGATCCAGAATCAGCCTCACTGCCATCATATAATCAGATTCATGCAGAGTGGATTGGGGAGTTTAATTCCCAGCATCTCTTCTTACCTTTGCTTCCATTTAAAAATTTTAGTATTAATTATTTCTAAAATTCAAGGTCCTCATTTATTATAATTTATATCATTATTGAATTATTAGTGGGTTGTTATTTATTTGCTATACATTATAGTCAAGCCTGTAGCTGAATAAAGTATACCTTGATATATTGGAGTACTTATATAAACTGCATAGCCACTAAGAGGCTAAAAGAAAGTAAGTAAAGTGGGATATGATAGTAAATGAAAACTTATTGGAGTAGAAAATGAAACAAATATTTAGGTTATATTGTATTCCTTTTAATTAAGATGAAATTCATATAAAATAAACTTGACCACTTTAAAGTTAACACCAATGGCATTCAGTGTAGATTTTATTTTACTTTATTTTTAACAACTTTTTTGAGGTATAATTTACATACCATACAATTCACCCTCTTAAAGTTTAAATTTTAATAGCTTTTCATATATTTACAACATTGTGCAACCATCACTGCAGCCAATTTTAGAATATTGTATTTAACTCCCCCAAGAACCCATACCTTTTAGCAGTCATTCCTTATTTTCCTGTATCCACTATCCCTAGGCAACCGTTAACCCACTTTTTGTCTCCATGGATTTGCCTATTCTGGACATTTCATATGAATGAAATCATATATGGCCTTTTGTATCTGGTTTCTTTCACTTAGCCTAATGTTTTCAAGATTCATCCATGCTATAGTGTGTATTACTACTTTGTTCCTTTTTATTGCTGAATAATATTCCATATTATGGGTATAACATATTTTATTATCCATGTTATGCCATATTATGGATATACATTCATCAGTTGATGTTCATTTCTGTTGCTTCCATCTTTTGGTTGTTGTGAGTAGTACTGCTATAAACATTTGTATGCAAGTTTTAATTTTAACACCTGTTGTCAGTTTTTCTGGGTGTATACCTAGAGGTGTAGTTGTTGGATTATGTTTAATATGTAAACATATTCTATGTTTAATATTTTGAGGATCTGCCAAACAAATCCTTTCCTGATTTCTAAATTGGGATATTTACTTTTTTAACTGTAGGCATTACATTCCTCATATATGTGACCACTAGTTCATTGTACCTTACCAGGTATTTCCTGATTTATTTTGTGCTTTGGTTTCATCACTAAATAACAACTTCCTTGAACTTTTAACTAAAATTACATCATTTATAGAATAGAAATATGAAAAGAGTTGTATGATTCTTAGACATGAACACTTCCATAATTAAAGATATTGTTACCCCCATGGTAACACATTGAAAGAAAAGGAAAATTAGATTCCTAACATTCTACTAATTTTATTTTCTTTATATATCTCTTCCATGATGCTGCAAAACACTTGGGCTCAATTTAAATGCCCTTGTCTGCTTACTAGTGGGAGGCATCTGAGAATTCAACTGTGCTATGTTTTTTCTTGATCACCTATGTGTTCTACTAACCCCTCTGTTAACTAAATGCTTTTTTGATATAGTCAATGTTATTTATTCCAAGGGGAATCTGGGGAAAATATTGAAATTTACTAAGTGCAGTAGAAATAACCACAGTAGGTAATGTCCATTATTGCATGGGAATTGTACTCAAGTTAGTCCAATATGGAGTGATGGTTTTAAACCTTTTAGTTAGGAATTAAGTAAACAAATATTTGTGAAGCACCCACCCACTAACTCATACAGTCACTGAACTAAGGAGAGAAAGTGAAAATATTAATTTGTGGCTTAATTATTAATAGCATATTTTAAAATGTAAAGGTTTATTATGGTGTTAGTTGGAGTTTATCATTTATTACATATGCAAGTATGAAAGGAAAGAATTATAGCACTAAGCTGGTAAGAGAAAAACAGCTTCATTCTGTTCAGAGTGAATAGAAGGAACATAACCGTAAAAGGAATATAAACAATAATTCCGAATAGGAGAGAAATAATTATTTTTAAAGTAATTCAAGGACATGGCTTAATGCAATGAGATAACATAGACCTGCTAACCTAATTCCAGGTAACAAAGTACATCTCGTTATATTGTATCTTTTACAGTTTCATAGTTTGCTATTTTATAGTAGGAACAAGATAAGCTTTAACGACCTTGTTTTCCTTTATTCTTCCTTTTTTGACCCTGTTAAATTTAGGAAAGCACACACTTGGCTCATAAGAGCTTGTCTGGATAGAACAGTGTGTTTCCAAATGCAGCAGCAACCCACCTTCATCAGAATCTCCTAAGAGGGATGTGATTGCAAAAATATAATTTTTCTTAGCCCTACATCATGACTCTTAGATCAGAACCTCTAAGAGTTCTGAGCTGAGTTATGATGTAGGGCTAAGGTAGGGCCCAGGAATGTACATTTTATCAGTGACCTCCGGTGATTAGGGTAGGGTCCAGGAATGTACATATTATCAGCACTTCCAGGTGATTCTCATATCTGCTAAAGTTTGAGAACCACTACACTGTACTGTATACCCGGCTGTAGTGACTACGATTGAGCAGAATGGTTAAAAGCATGGGGTTTGGTGTCAGGCTTATTGAATTTAAGTTCTGATTCTGTTACCTCGTTGTGATCAAACCTTGGACAAGCCTCTTACATTCTTTCAGCCTCCACTGTATTCAGCTATAAAGTTTAAGATAAAAGGTGATTGTAATCTCTGTTTGCCTAAAGAGTACAGACTATATTTTTAAACATAACATTGCCTTATTATTATTATTATTATTATTATCATTATCTGGGATAAGATCTTGTTCTGTCACCAAGGCTGGAGTGTAGTGGCATGATCATAGCTCACTGCAATCTCGACCTTTTGGACTCAAGCAATCCTCCTGCCTCAGCCTCCTGATTAGTTGGGACTACAGGGGGCCACCACTACCATGCCTGGCTATTAATAAAAAATTTTTTTTTGTAATAACAGAATGTCCCTATGTTGCCCAGGCTGGTCTCAAACTTCTGGGATCAAGCATCTTACCGCCTTGGCTTCCCAAAGTGCTGGGATTACAGGCATGATTCACTGTACCTGGCTGCTGCCCAATTATTAAAAGAATCTTCCTTAATTCTTAAAACTATCCCACTTTAGAGGATAAATTATATGATCTAGCATAGCTATATAATCATTATTGTGATGATTATATGACATCACTTATTTGATTTGATACAATGGCACATAATACATAATTTTAAAATGTCCTTATAAATAATGCTATTATTAAAAATCAGGCCAACTCTGGGCCCACTGCCTAGGAGTTAGCCCTTCTCCTTAAGGAGCAGTGAAAACAAACAAGCAAACATATTGATTTTTTTTTTTGTTTTAACAGAGTACTCAGGATTGTCTACTACTTTAATTGCTTTTAAAAATTGATTTCCATGGAAAAGAGGTTACTGATTATTGATTGTTGGCTAGTTTTGTCCTCCATGGGTACAGGTCTTTAAGTCATTTTGTCTTCATTGTTTTTACTAGCTTGGCCACGCCAGTTGGCATAGTCTTATGCTAAAAGGCATTTTGTAGTAAAGACTTTGGGAAAAAGACGTTCAAGAGAAGGATAATAAAAGTTTGTACAGGGGAACTATGGTATTATACAAATACAGTCTATAAGCCCCATTATCTACGAAAGATAGATATGACATTTTCCTTCTCTTATTAGCTTCATGATGAAAAACCTTGCTATTCTGCCTTCAATTTGCTTTTGACTTTCAAGTAAGTATGTTCCAACAAGGAGAGAGAGGTATTTAGGAGTTTTTCTAGTATATAGATGGGAATCCTAGACTCTCTATTCAGACTGCTCTGCGCCTAAGTTTTTTTTTTTTTTTTTTTTTTTTTTTTGAGACGGAGTCTTGCTCTGTCGCCCAGGCTGGAGTGCAGTGGCCGGATCTCAGCTCACTGCAAGCTCCACCTCCCGGGTTTCCACCATTCTCCTGCCTCAGCCTCCCGAGTAGCTGGGACTACAGGCACCCGCCTCGTCGCCCGGCTAGTTTTTTGTATTTTTAAGTAGAGACGGGGTTTCACCGTGTTAGCCAGGATGGTCTTGATCTCCTGACCTCGTGATCCGCCCGTCTTGGCCTCCCAAAGTGCTGGGATTACAGGCGTGAGCCACCGTGCCCGGCAGTTTCTTTATCAATAATCTCCTAAGTGGTGCCATAAGGATGTGAGTTAATGTACATAGAGTTTTCAGCAGCACATCTTTGTTCTCAGTTATTGTTTTCTAATACCATTATTAAGAAGAATATTGGACGTAGTCTTAAAATTGTGTGAGCAGCAGATTTTAGGGTAATATGGGACTTATTTGGCTCATTGGCTTTTCAGCCACCTCGTTCAGATTTTTTGCTTCTCCTGATATATATATATATATATATCTTCTTTGTGAGATGGATGGGGGAGAAAGAAAGAATATAGTTTAAGGAGAATGAGGAAATCACAATATCTGAACATTTGAGGGAGAAGAACTCAATAATCAAGGGCCAAGTGACACAGCAGATATACTGTGTTTTGCAGTGCCTGACTGTCAACACATGACAATAAGTGGTTGAGATTTTCATACTCAAGGCCTTATTCATTGCTTTTTAGAAAGTGTTTTTGTTCCATTTCCAATGAAGACCTCATTCTCAATGAAATGTGGAAAATGTAGTCAACATGAAAATACATACATTCATAGTAGCATAGCATTAAGCCTGAAGTATCCACCATCATTTTATTCACATACTACTGGTATTTAAAATATAGAAAATAAACAGAAATATAAACTTCTACAGGTATTGCCTGCATAAATTACAACCTTCATGGCTATAATATGTCCCAAATATATGTTTCAGATATGTGCAAATGATGATAAATGGAAGAAACATTCAAGCATCAGTTATCTAGGAGACATGATACACACTAGGTTATCTTGAGTTAATTATTTCATGCCAAACTTAAGTGACTATGTGAGAACCATATGTTTGGTGTGTAATTCACACTTTCAATAATGTTTGTATCAACTGAAATATTTTTCAATGAACCAGCATCCTTATAATGAACATGGTGTTATTATAAGGAAGCTGGCAGTACAAGTGGTACTTTGTGTTTTCTCATTTCATGCTTTCATTTAGATTTAAGATGTTCTTGGTTTCATTTCCAAGTTGGCATGAATTAGCAGTAAATAGGAATCTGCTGGCTTGTGTTACATTTGCTTTTCTGATACCTCTAAAGAAAGAATGGGAAGAATTCAGAACAGTAATCAGTTTTAATTGAGGTTATCCAGATAGAAGTCTTTCTTCTATCTAAATATCAAGCCAAATTTCTTGGTATATAATCAGAAGGAACCATGTTGATTTCTCTACTTATTGATGGGTGTAAGCTTTGATTAAGGCGTCACAGGGAAAGAAGATGGTAATATTCTCATAGATTAATGATTGTGGATTTTCAGCAGTTAAGAATTTTATTCAATCTAGAAAACAACTTCTAAGAATCATTAATAGTGCAATTCATAGAAGTAAGGTTGATTAAAATTATGAATAATTTATAAAATGTAATATGGATAGAAAGAGCACATTGACTTTAACTCATGATTAGGCATACATGATTAATCCCATTTTCTTCCTTTAGCATTGACTTTTAGATTACGGAAGGAGAATACCTCTAGAGAGTTAAAGAATAGGTACAACACAAAAGTAAAAATGAATGCTCCAAAAGTAGATATATGTTGTGCTTCTGATAACTTTGCATCTTGTAATGGATTTCCATCAACCTGCCCTGCTGTATCAGTCAGAATAGTCTAGGTTACGTTGTAGTAATGAACAGCCCCAAATATGAATGGGCTAAAACTGTAAAAAAAAAAAAAAGATATGTTTGCGTTTAGCTCTTGCTGCATGTCTATTTCAGGATGGAGTTGGTGGCTGATATGGTTTGGATATTTGTCTGCTCCAAATCTCATGTTCAAATGGGATCTCCAATATCGGAGGTGGGGCTTAGTGGGATGGGAGGTCTTTGGATTATGGGGGTGGATTTCTTATGAACAGCTTGGTGGCTTGGTGGCATCCTCATGGTAATGACTAAATTCTCATTGTATTATTTTCCTGAGAAACTCATGTTTAAAACAAGAGAAATGTAGGAATCTCTAAAGACTATAGTAACCCAATTTTATTGATGATCAGAGGCCAAAAAAGCCTTATAGCCTTACATGTTCCTTAATCCTGACCATGTAACAAAATCATTTGGCAAGAGTTTGAAATATGTGAATTTTGGCTCCTATTTTCAATGTTTCTAATTTAGGAGGTTTAGGGTGAGACCCAAGCATCTATATTTATCCCTTAAGAAGCGGGTGTTAAAAAGAGCCTGGCACCTCTCTCTTTCTTCTTCTTTTGCTATGTAATGTCTGCTCCCCTTTGCCATCTACCATGATGGCAGAAGCTATCTGCCATCTACCAGAAGCTCCCTGAAGCCCTCATCAGAAGAAGATGCCGGCTCCATGCTTCTTGTACAGCCTACAGAACCATGAGCCAAATAAATCTGTGTTCTTTGCCTCTGGTATTCCTTGATAGGGACACAAAATGGACTAGGATGGAACGTGGGCCATGTTGCATGCTATCCCAGACTCAGGCCTGAGGAAGACTCCACCAAGTGGAATGCTCCTGGTCACTGTGGCAGGAGGAAGGGGAGTGCTAGAAAATCTTGCAGTTTAATTAAATGCTGTCGTCCAGAAGTGATGTACATTTCTGTCCACAACTCTTTGGCCAGAATTATTCTCATGATCCTGCCAAGGGCAAGGTGGCAAAGAATTACCATTCTTTCATGTGGCTGGGAGGGAAAAAAGAACCAGATTGAGAAGAGCATTAGATATCTCTGTCACATCAGAGGAACAAATTAGCCATCAGAGCAAAGGTTCAGGCATACCACCTTGGCAAACAAAGCATGATTAACCCTCAAGCTGCTGATTCTGCGCTCACCCTAACTTGATTCCCTCCACTGGCCCCAAGCTGGCAGCTGTAGCTTTGCAAACATGGATGATGCTTCTCTTGTTAGAACTGAATTTAGAATTGGCAGCAACAGAAACGTGCAAGCTGCAGTTCATTTGTGTATCCATGCTTAATTTAAATCTTATTGAATGAAATGCACCCTCATTTTATTCTTGATGGAAAAAAAAACCTAACAACATAAAAGCCAGTCCAACTATTAAATCAAGATTTTCTACAAGACTTGTATTATTCTGTCTGTCCTTTCACAAGAATAAAACTGATTTTATTTTTCAGTTGTGATTCATTTTTGATACTTGAAGGAGTCAGGAGTATAGACCAGCTATGGACTATGTTTATTTTCCTGAGAAACTCATATTTAAGGCAAGAGAAATGTAGGTATCTGTAAAGACTATAATAATCCAATTTTATTGATTATCAGAGGCCAAAAAGGCTTTATAGCCTTACATGTTGCTTAATCCTCACCATGTAACAAAATCACTTGGCAAAAGTTTGAAATACATAAATTCCTGGCCTCTACTTTCAATATTTCTAATTTAGGAGCTTTAGGGTGAGGCCCAAGCATCTATATTTATATTTAAATCTCACCAGGTGATTCTGATGGGCAGCCAGAAGTGAGATCTGTCCTGGAATGTTATGTAAAAGAAAGTTATTTTTGAACTTGTTTTCTAAATGAAATAACTATCCAAACCTAATTTTCCAACTTCAAGAGTAAGGCCATCTATTTAGCAGAACAGAATCCATGCTTACAATGTTTCTGGTTCACTTCTTATATGAAAAACACTGAAGATATTAAATAATTCATAGATTGTTTTGGAATCCTGTCAGTCTTTGTGTGTTTCATATTCTTGTTTATAAGTCAGTCAGTTGGGAATACATCGATTTTGAGAATGCTACTCTGTCATATTTAATACATACCGATCCCATTATCATAGTTATTCTAATACATGATTCACCAAAATAATGGACAAAATGATGTAACTAGGAATTGATTTGCCTGCTCTAATACCTTTCTTCAAAACATTGTGATAAAACAGGAAATTTTTTTAAATCATGTATTTTGAGTCAGGAGACTAGAGTTAAAATGAATCCTAGAGATGGAGGATAGTAATCTCCAATTGTGAAGCCAGTAATTACAGGAATCCATGTAGTAATAAACTTATTGTTTCCATCTTCAAAGTACCTTTACTTCATCCTGTTTAAAGCTTCTAGTTGCAAGCATGTCATTTTGAAAGTAAATTAGACCAAACATCATTCTGATGTCCACAGTTCAATAAAGTAGATAAAACGCACATTCTATGAAAGATTGTCAAATAATATTATGCTTATTCATCTCTCTGTTTACTTTAAAATATACTTTAAGAGAAATAAATAGTAATTAAGCCACATAATACAGATATTGTCAAGCATAAACAATCCAGACATAGATAAGGAGAGGCTCTATTCAGAAGAATTATTGTAAGAGCTGGGAGAGGGATTATTGCAGTAAGAAGAATGCTCTAGCTATGAGATTTGTGTTTTCAAAGTCAGGTAAAAATCTTTTTGCCTGACCCCCACCGGAGCACTGCATATGCTACTTTATCTCAACCCTAAGTGGTATGAATTGTTATCCATTTTTAGGTGTCAAAATTGAGGCACAGAGAAGCCAAATATGTCACTGAGATATTGGTTTTTAGCGGATAGTGAGCACAGTTAGGAAGAACTAGATGTAGGGAAGTGGTATGAAAGGGTGGCATGATGGCATGATCATACAGTTGATTAGGGAATGCTTTTCGCTAACATAAGTCAATGGTCCAGGAGGCCTCTTAAGGAGAAGTTGTATGCTGGTTCAGGCTGTGTGCATGTGTCAAAGTTCAGAGACCTGAAGGAAAGAGAGAAGCTTTAGTTAAATTTGGTGAAGCCAAACTGGTAGGTATTTAATCCAGATTAGTCAGAGGATACAAACAGTTCATCTAATCATTTATGGGATAAACATTGGGAATTTGGAGGGTCCGTGTCTGGCCTTGTCTAAGTAAACAAGAGGGGCATCTGTGATTGTTATCTAAGCCATACAGAAAAGGCAGTAAGCCTCCAGAAGTAAAAGGGTGGGAAGACATCTTTAACCATCATTGTTTTTCAGGATTGGAGGACTCTGGTAAAGTTCAACATGGTCAATATAGAAAAATAGGGTCTAGCTAAGTCTCATCCAGTAATAGGTATCATTTAGTGATTGCCTGGCCCTCAGTTGAGCACTGCACGTGATCACTTTATCTCAACCCTATGTGGTATGAATTATTATCCAGTCTTAGGTGTTGAAATTGAGACTTGGAAAGGCCAAATATGTCACCAAAATTTAGTGGTTAATCTAGAATTCAAACTTGAATGTCCATAGTAAAAAAAAAAAATCAAACTCATAGTCATTTACACTATGACATCAAACTGAAGTAGAAGGTGTAATAGTTTGTTTTTATAATTTATAACGAAGTCATCATTAACATTTTTAATTATTAAAAGCTAATGAATTTTTTATGGTTCTTTTATTTTTCTCTTGTATTTTCATAGATGATTTCCATTCAGACAGTTTAACAATTAACCATGAAATCTAAAAATCAGAAATGATCAGTGCCTTGAGTTATACAATGAGACCTCATATTGCTTAACAGTTCTAACAATGAGAATCTATTGAATTAAAAATTAAGAGAAATATAAAATATTCTTCAAAGCTACTGAGTTATGCTTAGGATACTGGTCTTTGTAAAGGAAGAGGAATGCAAAATAAGTCATGTTTTATTCAAGGATTTAAAGTCCAGTGGAGAGCTATGACAATACCTAATATATAAATAATTATAATAATAAATGACATTGTCAAAAGAGAGGTATAAATAAGAAAGGAAGGTAAATAAAGATTAATTTACATTTGGTCAGGAGTAGTTTTAAGAAATTGAAAAATCATATATGAAAACTATGAAAGTATTGGTAGTTTTATTAATGTGGAATAGATGATTTCTAAGTCAACTTAACTAGATTTAGTAATTCTGTGAATGCATGATATATGTCAAATATAGTACAGTCTTTCAGAGAAAGAAGTCATCTTTCAAAATGTGAAAATGTTTTCCTATTATTCCAAATTTCAGTCATTTTAGTGAGAAGTTTTAGTAGGTCGTGGAATACATATTCAAGAAAAATGCACTCAACTTTTAATACTACTCTTGGATTTAACATTGAGACAGAGAAAAATACTCTATACAATTTCAAACAGATACATATTTTGTGTTCTGAAATATGGAGATTGAATGAGAGACAGGAATGAACAGGACCCTAAGGCTGAAATCTTTACAAAAGCATAACTGTGGAGGAATTCACCTCCCAAGTGAACTTCTCTGATTCTCTTGCTTTTAAACTTATGGCAGGCTCTGTTCTTTTTCTTTGGACCATGCTGCGAGATCATGCTGAGAAGTTCTCTCTGCAGTCTGCTAACGGACATTTACAGTGAAAATTAAAATTATTCAATTCATATATGAATCAGTATATCATATCCAGAACCTACAGATGGTATTTTTGTCAATGTATGATTTTAAACTGTTTGAATTTAAACAGCAATGGAAATTAAAATGTGACTAGGACTTTAAGCTAAATTGTTTTAAAGGAGAGTAATCTGTGATATTAGGACATCTAGAGTTGAACCATAGAGTTTAGAAATGCAAGAGGACTTAAAGGTCATGGAATCCAGCCTCCCACACAGTGCAGGAATTCCCTTGTAAGAAATTCTTAGTAACTAGTCAGCTAAGCTCTGTTTGAATATCCTTAGTGTTGGGAATCTCACTACAGGGGCAGACATGCCACTTTTAAATAGCTCTAATTGTTAAGAATTTTCTTAACGGAGAAATAACTACCTAGCAAAAGAGGATTACTTCATTTGCATCAGTGCTTTGAAAGTTTAAAACCAAAGAAATGGAAAATATTAAATAATTTCTAAATTCAATACCAGCTCTAAGGGGCCGAATAAGCCTCAATCATTATTTGGTACTTTTAATACTATAAGCCTCAATCATTATTTGGTACTTTTAATACTATTTCCCTCATGATTCATAATTTCATAAGTTTTTGCTATTTTATTTTGTTTACTAATACAGGGGAAAATATGTGTTTCAATGGAAGAGCATGCATTGTCACATATAGCACAGGCTTGTGGATTATTAGATTCTAGTCTTTCATTGCCTTTCAGCTATTCTGTAACTCTCTACATTTTGTCTAATTTCACGAAATTTCCGATGACTTCTCTCCTAGTTGTGGGTAAGCTAGCTTTGCCTCCATTTGAAATTCAATTCCCTTACTCCCAGAAATTTGTGCTTTTTAATTTTCCTTTGAACTAGTTATAACATCTATCTGGTTTTCTTATTGAATGAATAAAAATAATATTTTTAATACATGCTCATTTTCATTTTTAAATCTGTATTAGTCATTGTTTTTTACCTTTTCTGAAAATTATCTTTTAGTATTTGTGGAGGTATTCCCACCAAGATGCCCAATGATTTGCTTACTAGAGCCAGATATACTTGCTCATCAGAGAAGGGCACCTAATGAGCAGTTTAAACCTAGGCTTCTACCTAAGATTTCTGACTAAATAATTTTGTTGACTGTCTTTCTTATTTTTATTTTCCACTCTACTAATTTTGTGTTTTGCTTTTGGTTTGTTTTCAGCCAGTAAGTTATTTCTGATTGCTGGCAGGAAAGGTTGGGAATTTAGTTTTATGGTCTTACCATTTGGTGAAGTTATTGCACATCACTGGCAAGAGTAGTTGAAAATTTGGCTTCAATGTCTTATCATTTGATAAGTTCTGTAGATGCAGTAATGGTTTAAAGAGTTATTTTCTCTGTTGGGTGTAAGACGACAGAGAATCTTGGTTAGTAGGGTTTTCTATTTATCTTATTTGTCTAGTTTGAGCTCAAGTCAGTGAAGAATTTCATGCCCACCAGAAAGCAGATCTCAAGACTAATGAGTTTTTATTTCTGTGTTCACGTTGAAATTTTAGAATGGAATTTTAAAATTTTAGAATTAAAGATAACTGTTTTAAAGATGCTCAGTGAGCTAAGAGAGAAAACAGACAATTAAACAAAATCAGGAAAAAATGAACAAAATGAAAATATCACTGAAGACGTAGAAACTATAAAAAAAGAACAAAAAATTTGGACTTGAAGAATACAATAGCTGAATTGAAAAAAGTCACTGGAGGGGTTTACCAGCAGACTTGACTAAGTGGAAGAAAGAGTCAATGAACTTCAAGACTTGTTATTCAAAATTATCAGGTCAGAGGGGCAAAAAGTAAAAAGAATGAACATATCCGAAGAGAGACTAAGGGACTTATGAGACATCAGGTGGGCCAATATATGCATTATGGATGTGCCAGAAGGAGAAGAGAGAAATGGAGGGACAGAGAGCTCAATTAAGAAAAAATGGCGGAGGGGCGGAGCAAGATGGCCGAATAGGAACAGCTCCAGTCTCCAACTCCCAGCGCGAGTAACACAGAAGACCGGTGATTTCTGCATTTTCAACTGAGGTACTGGGGTCATCTCTCTAGGGAGTGCCGGACAATCGGTGCTGGTCAGCTGCTGCAGCCTGACCAGCGTGAGCTGAAGCAGGGCGAGGCATCGCCTCACCTGGAAGCGCAAGGGGGAAGGAATCCTTTTCCTAGCCAGGGGAACTGAGACACACAACACCTGGAAAATCGGGTAACTCCCACCCCAATACTGCGCTTTAAGGAAACAGGCACACCAGGAGAATATATCCCACACCTGGCCGGGAGGGTCCCACGCCCACGGAGCCTCCCTCACTGCTAACACAGCCGTCTGCGGCGATCTATCCGCAAGGCAGCAGCGAGGCTGGGGAGGGGCGCCCGCCATTGCTGAGGCTTAAGTAGGTAAACAAAGCCGCTGGGAAGCTCGAACTGGGTGGAGCTCACAGCAGCTCAAGGAACCTGCCTGTCTCTGTAGACTCCACCTCTGGGACAGCCACAGCTGAGGTCCATAGGGAAAGCAGCGGGGCGGTGCAGAGGCGAACGACTCTGTCTGACAGCTTTGGGAGAGCCGTGGATCTCCCAACGCGGAGGTTGAGATCCGAGAACGGACAGACTGCCTGCTCAGGTGGGTCCCTGACCCCTGAGTAGCCTAGCTGGGAGACATCCCCCACTAGGGGCAGTCTGACACCCCACACACCTCACAGGGTGGAGTCATCCCTGAGAGGAAACTTCCAAAGAAGAATCAGACAGGTACACTCGCTGTTCAGCAATATTCTATCTTTGGCAACCTCTGCTGCTGATACCCAGGCAAACAGGGTCTGGAGTGGACCTCAAGCAATCTCCAACAGACCAACAGACAGTCCTTCTGACTGTCAGACGGAAAACTATCAAACAGGAAGGACACCTATACCAAAACCCCATCAGTACGTCACCATCATCAAAGACCAGAGACAGATAAAACCACAAAGATGGGGAAAAAGCAGGGCAGAAAAGCTGGAAATTCAAAAAATAAGAGCGCATCTCCCCCTGCAAAGGAGCGCAGCCCATCGCCAGCAACGGATCAAAGCTGGTCAGAGAATGACTTTGACGAGATGAGAGAAGAAGGCTTCAGTCCATCAAACTTCTCAGAGCTAAAGGAGGAATTACGTACCCAGCGCAAAGAAACTAAAAATCTTGAAAAAAGTGGAAGAATTGACAGCTAGACTAATTAATGCAGAGAAGATCATAAACGAAATGACAGAGATGAAAACCATGACACGAGAAATACGTGACAAATGCACAAGCTTCAGTAACCGACTCGATCAACTGGAAGAAAGAGTATCAGCGATTGAGGATCAAATGAATGAAATGAAGCGAGAAGAGAAACCAAAAGAAAAAGAAGAAAAGAAATGAACAAAGCCTGCAAGAAGTATGGGATTATGTAAAAAGACCAAATCTACGTCTGATTGGGGTGCCTGAAAGTGAGGGGAAAATGGAACCAAGTTGGAAACACTCTTCAGGATATCATCCAGGAGAACTTCCCCAACCTAGTAGGGCAGGCCAACATTCAAATTCAGGAAATACAGAGAACGCCACAAAGATACTCCTCCAGAAGAGCAACTCCAAGACACATAATTGCCAGATTCACCAAAGTTGAAATGAAGGAAAAATCTTAAGGGCAGCCAGAGAGAGGTCGGGTTACCCACAAAGGGAAGCCCATCAGACTAACAGCAGATCTCTCGGCAGAAACTCTACAAGCCAGAAGAGAGTGGGGGCCAATATTCAACGTTCTTAAAGAAAAGATTTTCAACCCAGAATTTCATATCCAGCCAAACTAAGTTTCATCAGTGAAGGAGAAATAAAATCCTTTACAGATAAGCAAATGCTTAGAGATTTTGTCACCACCAGGCCTGCCTTACAAGAGACCCTGAAGGAAGCCCTAAACATGGAAAGGAACAACCGGTACCAGCCATTGCAAAAACATGCCAAAATGTAAAGACCATCGAGGCTAGGAAGAAACTGCATCAACTATGAGCAAAATAACCAGTTAATATCATAATGACAGGATCAAGTTCACACATAACATATTAACCTTAAATGTCAATGGACTAAATGCTCCAATTAAGACACAGACTGGCAAACTGGATAAAGAGTCAAGACCCATCAGTCTGCTGTATTCAGGAGACCCATCTCACATGCAGAGACATACATAGGCTCAAAATAAAGGGATGGAGGAAGATCTACCAAGCAAATGGAGAACAAAAAAAAGCAGGGGTTGCAATCCTAGTCTCTGATAAAACAGACTTTAAACCATCAAAGATCAAAAGAGACAAAGAAGGCCATTACATAATGGTAAAGGGATCAATTCAACAGGAAGAGCTAACTCTCCTAAATATATATGCACCCAATACAGGAGCACCCAGATTCATAAAGCAAGTCCTTAGAGACCTACAAAGAGACTTAGACTCCCATACAATAATAATGGGAGATTTCAACACTCCACTGTCAACATTAGACAGATCAACGAGACAGAAAGTTAACAAGGATATCCAGAATTGAACTCATCTCTGCACCAAGCGGACCTAATAGACATCTATAGAACTCTCCACCCCAATCAACAGAATATACATTCTTCTCAGCACCACATCGCACTTATTCCAAAATTGACCACATAATTGGAAGTAAAGCACTCCTCAGCAAATGTACAAGAACAAAATTATAACAAACTGTCTCTCAGACCACAGTGCAATCAAACTAGAACTCAGGACTAAGAAACTCAATCAAACCGCTCAACTACATGGAAACTGAACAACCTGCTCCTGAATGACTACTGGGTACATAACGAAATGAAAGCAGAAATAAAGATGTTCTTTGAAACCAATGAGAACAAAGATACAACATACCAGAATCTCTGGGACACATTTAAAGCAGTGTGTAGAGGGAAATTTATAGCACTAAATGCCCACAAGAGAAAGCAGGAAAGATCTAAAATTGACACTTTAACATCACAATTAAAAGAACTAGAGAGGCAAGAGCAAACACATTCAAAGCTAGCAGAAGGCAAGAAATAACTAAGATCAGAGCAGAACTGAAGGAGATAGAGACACAAAAAACCTCCAAAAATCAATGAATCCAGGAGTTGGTTTTTTGAAAAGATCAACAAAATTGACAGACCGCTAGCAAGACTAATAAAGAAGAAAGAGAGAGAATCAAATAGACGCAATAAAAATGATAAAGGGATATCACCACCGACCCACAGAAATACAAACAACCATCAGAGAATACTATAAATGCCTCTACGCAAATCAACTAGAAATCTAGAAGAAATGGATAATTTCCTGGACACTTACACTCTCCCAAGACTGAACCAGGAAGAAGTTGAATCCCTGAATAGACCAATAGCAGGCTCTGAAATTGAGGCAACAATTAATAGCCTACCCACCAAAAAAGTCCAGGACCAGATGGATTCACAGCTGAATTCTACCAGAGGTACAAGGAGGCTGGTACCATTCCTTCTGAAACTATTCCATCAATAGAAAAGAGGGAATCCTCCCTAACTCATTTATGAGGCCAACATCATCCTGATACCAAAGCCTGGCAGAGACACAACAAAAAAGAGAATTTTAGACCAATATCCCTGATGAACATCGATGCAAAAATTCTCAATAAAATACTGGCAAACCGAATTCAGCAGCACATCAAAAAGCTTATCCACCATGATCAAGTGGGCTTCATCCCTGGGATGCAAGGCTGGTTCAACATTCGCAAATCAATAAACGTAATCCAGCATATAAACAGAACCAAGACAAGAACCACATGATTATCTCAATAGATGCAGAAAAGGCTTTTGACAAAATTCAACAGCCCTTCATGCTAAAAACGCTCAATAAATTCGGTATTGATGGAACGTACCTCAAAATAATAAGCTATTTATGACAAACCCACAGCTAATATCATACTGAATGGGCAAAAACTGGAAAATTCCCTTTGAAAACTGGCACAAGACAGGGATGCCCTCTCTCACCACTCCTATTCAACATAGTGTTGGAAGTTCTGGCTAGGGCAATCAGGCAAGAGAAAGAAATCAAGGTATCCAGTTAGGAAAAGAAGAAGTCAAATTGTCCCTGTTTGCAGATGACATGATTGTATATTTAGAAAAACCCATCGTCTCAGCCCAAAATCTCCTTAAGCTGATAAGCAACTTCAGCAAAGTCTCAGGATACAAATTAATGTGCAAAAATCACAAGCATTCTTATACCAGTAACAGACAAGCAGAGAGCCAAATCAGGAATGAACTTCCATTCACAATTGCTTCAAAGAGAAAAAAACCTAGGAATCCAGCTTACAAGGGATGTAAAGGACCTCTTCAAGAGAACTACAAACCACTGCTCAGTGAAATCAAAGAGGACACAAACAAATGGAAGAACATACCATGCTCATGGATAGGAAGAATCAATATCGTGAAAATGGCCATACTGCCCAAGGTATTTATAGATTCAATGCCATCCCCATCAAGCTACCAATGACTTTCTTCACAGAATTGGAAAAAACTGCTTTAAAGTTCATATGGAACCAAAAAAGAGCCCGCATTGCCAAGACAATCCTAAGTCAAAGGACAAAGCTGGAGGCGTCACGCTACCTGACTTCAAACTATACTACAAGGCTACAGTAACCAAAACAGCATGGTACTGGTACCACAACAGAGAATAGACCATGGAACAGAACAGAGTCCTCAGAAATAATACCACACATCTACAGCCATCTGATCTTTGACAAACCTGACAAAACAAGAAATGGGGAAAGGATTCCCTATTTAATAAATGGTGCTGGGAAAATTGGCTAGCCATAAGTAGAAAGCTGAAACTGGATCCTTTCCTTACCCCTTATACGAAATTAATTCAAGATGGATTAGAGACTTAAATGTTAGACCTAATACCATAAAACCCTAGAAGAAATCTAGGTAGTACCATTCAGGACATAGGCATGGGCAAGGACTTCATGTCTAAAACACCAAAGCAACGGCAGCAAAAGCCAAATTGACAAATGGATCTCATTAAACTAAAGAGCTTTTGCACAGCAAAGAAACTACCATCAGAGTGAACAGGCAACCTACAGAATGGAAAAATTTTTGCAACCTACTCATCTGACAAAGGGCTAATATCCAGATCTACAAAGAACTCAAACAATATACAAGAAAAAACAACAACCCCATCAAAAAGTGGGAAAGGATATGAACAGACATTTCTCAAAGAGAACATCCATACAGCCAACAGACACATGAAAAAATGCTCGTCATCACTCGCCATCAGAGAAATGCAAATCAAAACCACAATGAGATACCATCTCACACCAGTTAGAATGGCAATCATTAAGAAGTCAGGAAACATAGATGTTGGAGAGGATGTGGAGAAATAGGAACACTTTTACACTGTTGGTGGGATTGTAAACTAGTTCAACCATTATGGAAACAGTATGGCGATTCCTCAAGGATCTAGAACTAGATGTACCATATGACCCAGCCATCCCACTACTGGGTATATACCCAAAGGATTATAAATTACTCTACTACAAAGACACATGCACACGTATGTTTATTGCGGCACTATTCACAATAGCAAGACTTGGAATCAACCCAAATGTCCATCTGTGACAGACTGGATTAAGAAAATGTGGCACATATACACCATGGAATACTATGCAGCCATCAAAAAGGATGAGTTTGCGTCCTTTGTAGGGACATGGATGCAGCTGGAAACCATCATTCTTAGCAAACTATCACAAGAAGAGAAAACCAAACACCGCATGTTCTCACTCATAGGTGGGAACTGAACAATGATCACTTGGACTCGGGAAGGGGAACATCACACACTGGGCCTATCATGGGGAGGGGAAGGAGGGAGGGATTGCATTGGGAGTTATACATGATATAAAATTTATGCACATGTACCCTAGACTTAAAGTATAATAAAAATAAAAAAAAAAAAAAAAAAAAAAAAAACAAAAAAAAAAAAAAAGAACAAATGGCTAAACAATCCCAAAATGGAGGAAAGAATATACAAGAAAATATAAATTCAAGAAATCAGTGAACTCTAGGAGAAAACCCCAAAAGATCCACACGAGACCACTATAATTATTCGGAAATAGGTCATACTATGCCTTTAAAAAATCAAAGAAAATGACTCATCGTGTACAAGGTAACTTTGACAAGTTATCAGTGGATTTCTTAGCAGAAACCTTGGCCGGCGCGGTGGCTCACGCTGTAATCCCAGCACTTTGGGAGGCCGAGGTGCGCGGATCACGAGGTCAGGATCTGACCATCCTGGTTAACACGGTGAAACCCCGTCTCTGCTAAAAAAAAAAAAACAAAAACTTAGCTGGGCATGGTGGTGGGCACCTGTAGTCCCAGCTACTCGGGAGGCTGAGGCAGGAGAATGTCATGAACCCCTGAGGCAGAGCTTGCAGTGAGCCAAGATTGCGCCACTGAACTCCAGCCTGGGCGACAGAGTGAGACTGCATCTCAAAAAAAATAAAAAGGAAAAAAAAAAAAAAGAGCTCTTTTTCTCACTGGAACCATGGAGGTGTAGAAGAGAAGAAGAGGAGGTTCCTGCTGTACCAGAAACCCTTAAGAGAAAGCAAAGGAATTTCGCAGAGCTGAAGATCAAGCTCCTGAGAAAGACGTTTGCCCAAAAGACGCTTCGAAAGGCAAGGAGGAAGCTTATCTGTGAAAAAGCGAAGCACTACCACAAGGAATATAGGCAGATGTACAGAACTGAAATTCGAATGGCAAGGATGGCAAGAAGAACCGGCAACTTCTATGTACCTGCAGAACCCAAATTGGCATTTGTCATCAGGATCAGAGGTATCAATGACGTGAGCCCAAAGGTCCGAAAGGTGTTGCAGCTTCTTCGCTTTCGTCAAATCTTCATTGGAACCTTTGTGAAGCTCAACAAGGCTTCGTTTTGAGCTAATCTATAAGCGTGGTTATGGCAAAATCAATAAGAAGCGAATTGCTTTGACAGATAACGCTTTGATCTCTTGGTAAATATGGCATCATCTGCAGGGAGGATCTGATTCATGAGATCTATACTGTTGTAAAATGCTTCAAGGAGGCAAATACTTCCTGTGGCCCTTCAAATTATCTTCTCCATGAGGTGGAATGAAGAAAAAGACCACCCATTTTGTAGAAGATGCTGGCAACAGGGAGGACCAGTTCAACAGGCTTATTAGAATAATGACTAAGGTGTCTACTATGATTATTTTTCTAAGCTGGTCAGTTAATAAACAGTACCTGCTCTCAAATTGGGGGGGGGGAGGGGAAGAAACCTTTCAGATCGGAAGGGAGTGGGATGATATATTCAACATACTGAACAAAAAAGAACAGTCAAACGAGAATACTATATCTGGCTAAATTGTCCTTCAAAAATGAAGGAGAGGCCAGGCATGGTGGCTAATGCCTGTAATTCCAGCACGTTGGGAGGCTGAGGTGAGCAGATCACTTGAGGTCAGGAGTTTGAGACCAACCTGACCAACATGGTGAAACCCTATCTCTACTAAAAATACAAAAATTATCTGGGTGTGGTGGTGCACGCCTGTAATCCCAGCTACTAGGGAGGCTGAGGCAGGAGATTGTGGTGAACCAAGATCGTGCTATTGTACTCCAGCCTGGGTGACAAGAGCAAAACTCCGCCCCCACGCCCCCAAAAAAGGAGAAATTAAGACTTTCCCAGGTAAACAAAAGCTGCAGGAATTCATTACCACTAGACCTGCCCTACATGAAATGCTAAAGAATATCATGTATTTGAAAGAATGCTAGACAACAACATGAAACCATATAAAAATATTAAAATTTTTGATAAAAGTGAATATATAGATGAATATAGAATCATGCAGTATTGTAATGTTAATATGTAAGTCACTTTTAATTCTGGTATATAATTTAAAATACAAAACCATTTTAAAAAACCTATAGATCCATAATAATAGATACATGATATAAAAAGATGTCATTTGCAACATCAGTAACATAAAGTGTGTGTATGGGAGAGATGTAAAGGAGTAGAGATCTTTTATGTGATTTAAGTTATCAGTTTAAAATAGACTCCTATAACTTTAATCCCCATAATAACCACAAATAAAATACCTATAGAAAATAATCCTATGAACTGGTTACAACATGTGCCAGTTTCCTCGGTGAATAAGAAGAAATAAAATTTTCGGCATGTATTCATATCTTTTAATAAAACCCTATGCAAACCTCTCTTTCTTTTTGTATAAATGAAATAGTATTGGATAAATAGATATTTATAATAAAAATACTGGCTTTTGTCAATCTTGTTAAAGTTGAATATTGATGATTTAGTGTGATGTAATATAGCTCTGTGCAATAGAAATTTTTGTGATGTTGAAACTTTTCTGTATCTATATTGTCCTATAGGGTAATCACTAGCTATGTGGAGCTATAAAGCATTTGAAATATGGCCATTGCTACTGAGAATATAATTGATTTAATTAACTTAAATTTAAATAATCACATGTGAACACATATTGCACAGATCTATGGAGTGAGGCTTGTAAATATTGCCAGTGGCAAGGAAGTAACAAGCCTAACTATAAAGAATTTTTGCTATGTTTCTCTAGTAGAAACTTTCAAACCAAGTTACATTCTTTTTGCCTGCTTATACATGAGTTAAGTAAATAAAAATGAAGGTTTTTAGAAAAAATCCTTTAAAAATAATGACTTTGTGTATTTTAGCATACAAAATTTATTTTAAAATCTTATACCAACACTTGTAATCATATAAAATAAAATGTAACAGACATCTTTCATTATTTGTAACTAATGTGTGTATTCAATTCAATTTAAACTGATACCATTCCTTGGAAACCAAATGCTTTTCAAATGATAATTCTTAGAATTTTTACATATCTTAGAAGTGTTTCTTTTGTTCTTTGTTTTTTGTTTGTTTGTTTTTAAAATAAAGATATGTTACACTTTTCTTCTAGTGATCTAAATGATGCGAGACATGTAATCTTGGGAGAAACTAGATTTGGAATTTTGGTGGTAAACTAGTAATATGAACATGTAGGTAATTAAATGACAGTCAGAAATTGTTATCTAGAAGTAGATGTATTGGTCATCTCAGAAAATAACCATACACAAAATACAGAGATACATAAAAATGCCTGGGATCAACTAAAATTTTTTTATTTTTTTTTTTGAGACAGAATCTCGCCCTGTCGCCCAGGCTGGAGTGCAGTGGCACAGTCTTGGCTTACTGCAAGCTCCGCCTCCCAGGTTAACGCCATTCTCCTGCCTCAGCCTCCCGAGTAGCTGGGACTACAGGTGACCGTCACCTCGCCCAGCTAGTATTTTGTATTTTTAGTAGAGAAGGGGTTTCACCGTGTTAGCCAGGATGGTCTCGATCTCCTGACCTCGTGATCCGCCTGCCTCAGCCTCCCAAAGTGCTGGGATTACAGGCATGAGCCACCATGCCCAGCCAACTAAATTTTTTTATGAAGTTATTTTTGATTATCCTACAAATAGGAATTTGATGAATACTAAGGTATAGAACTTTGGAAACTTTATACTTGGAAAGGTGTTGAATTATGGCTTCTGGGAAATTACACCAAAATAGCCTGTTGTTGAAGTGGAGCAAAGTTTATTGCTTATTGTGATAATAGGGACTATTAGCCTTGACAGCATCTCATTCTAGAGAAGGAAGGACGTAGACTGTCTGTCATCTTCCTCTCTTTCACAAACAGTGCCAGGAATAATATCACAGAATCCCAGAGTATCTATATTGGAAAATATATGTGAGATTATTTTGGCCAATCTCCTTTTATAAACAAGCTTTTGAATTCTGAGATTGATTACTACATTAACATGCATTGTTTCATCTAGTTTTTTTATGACTGATTAGAGAACATACCTTATTATTTTATCATTCAAACTTGAACTTGAAGGCAGAGAAAGGATGCAAAATAAAATATTTATAGATTATTTGGCAAAGTATAAGTATCTCACATTTGTAAAATTTTAATAAAATTCTGCAAAGTTTTTGTGTAACGCTTGCCTAATGTGATTTATCTGTCAATTGATACATAGATTCTATTAAAAAATCATTTTTATTTTTATTTTTATTTTTATTTTTTTTTTGAGACGGAGTCTTGCTCTGTCACCCAGGCTGGAGTGCAGTGGCCGGATCTCAGCTCACTGCAAGCTCCGCCTCCCGGGTTCACGCCATTCTCCCGCCTCAGCCTCCGGAGTAGCTGGGACTACAGGCGCCCGCCACCTCGCCCGGCTAGTTTTTTGTATTTTTAGTAGAGACGGGGTTTCACCGTGTTAGCCAGGATGGTCTTGATCTCCTGACCTCGTGATCCACCCGTCTCGGCCTCCCAAAGTGCTGGGATTACAGGCTTGAGCCACCGCGCCCGGCCAAAAAATCATTTTTAAAAAGGTGAAATTATGACTGTCATAAGTGTAAAATAAAACAATTAAAAATTTTATTTAGCTCAACAGTTAATGAGGAAACCAGTAAGATGTTACAACTGGTAAACAGAGAATTTTAAAAAATACAAAACACACAGATACCGTCAATTAGGAATTGTAAAATGAATGTACAAATAGATGCAAAAAGAAAATGCTTAGTATCCACAAGACAGTAATCAGTTGCATCTTCAGAAGGCACAATTCATTTATATATCTATGGACAATAATCATTATAATTATTATAATCAGTTTTCTAATTTACAGAGATGTAAGATAACTCAAGACCATGAAAGGCGGACATATCAGAAGGGTGCTCTAGCGAGCACATCCAGTTAACTTTCTGCCTATTTCAAGGACTTTCACGATTTCTTTCTTATAACCCCAATGAAGATGAGAAATGGTTTTCACTTGACCCTACTCCCCATCATGTCATATTAGTATTGCCTATTTGACTCAGTAGTGTTATTTGCTTGACTCCTGTAGCCATTTTAATATAAACATTTGAAATTCCTGCTCTGAAGTTGAACATAGAAGATAGTCAATATTCTAAATTTAAAAGGTTAAAAACTTATGTTTTTTTTTAATTTTAACATTATATGTTTAATAAAATAAGAAACTTGAACACTGTATTATTTTTGGTCTGCATAATCTGTTGGATTTACCTAATTTGTGGATTTTAATACACATGTTGTCTTTAGGTTACCCCTGAGGGCAATTGTTTTTGACATACCTAGTATAAAGCAGGTATCCACTATAAGATTTTTTCCGATTTCATGTAAAAAGGTTAAATGCTGGTTTGGTGGATCCTGCTTCAACATTGTGAAAATAGCATATGAACTACACGTCTTTTGGGAAATTATATGTGGATATATCTACAGATGTAGATATAATAGATATAAACCAGTAAGAAAGGAAATCTAACGTTTTAGTGATTTCCTTTTTACTTTAAAAATTTGCTATTGAATTTTTTCAGTTAAATAGTAACATAAATAGCTAACAACATAGGCGCCATACAAAATTTAATTTGCCCCTTTATAACTTTTTCAATTCCTTTATACTGCATAAACCACAGATTTTTTGTTTCCAGCCTATAGTTTCTGCCTAAAATACAGGAAATGATACTTAGTTACAATACCAAAATGAAACCATTAAAAGTTTTGGATGCTGGTTTAGGTGATATACCACTTAAATAATCATCCAACTTTTTCTAAACTCTTCAAGAACTAGAATATATGTAATTTTGTTATATTATCTCCTTTTCACGTTGTTTCTTTTCCTTTGGATCTGATTTTCA
Source organism: Trachypithecus francoisi (assembly GCF_009764315.1). Taxonomy (NCBI): domain Eukaryota; kingdom Metazoa; phylum Chordata; class Mammalia; order Primates; family Cercopithecidae; genus Trachypithecus; species Trachypithecus francoisi. The sequence continues at coordinate 109,126,997 of NW_022681471.1, read as the reverse complement.
AAACTTATAGTCTAATAATGTATCACTCTGTAAAGTAACATTCCTTATAAGATTTTTAAAGTAGAAAGTCTTTTCACATGAAGATATATATGTACTATATACATATATACATATATGTATATATTTCTAAACCCTTATGTTCTTTGTGTAATTGATGGAGGATTATTCTGTAGAGAACAACCAAAGTTGCAAATCATGGAGAAAATGTCGCTGAAGTGCAAGTAAGATAAAGAATAAAATAATTGGAGCATTGTTGTTTCAAAAAAAAAGCTTCTCTGGAAAATGTCCTTTAGTATACATGGTTAGAAAAATAATGAATCCTAGTTTTAAATTTGTGTGATTTAACTTAGTTTACAAATATTTATGTATCCCATTAGTGGAAAAACGTTTTACCAACGAAGAATAACATGAATTGATTTGTAATAATTAGCATGTTTAATTTCAAGGATACTACCTCAAAATACTGAATTAAGTTTTAAATAATTTATTATGCATTTGACCAGACGGAGCCTATACCAAGCTACTATGATGTGGTTATGTTTGTTTTAATACTTCAATCTCCACATAGATAGCACAAGATAACCTCATATTCATAATATTCTAAGTGCATGCATGAAAAAATCAAAACTATTATTTGAATAACAAAGCTCATGGGCCGAGGAAATGATGCCAAACGATCTTTTAGGAAATTGCAGAGTAAAATAAGTTATTTACTTTAGGTACAGTATTAATTATTGATTTAACATTCACATCTCTGCTAAAGAGTTACCTACTAGTGTCAGAAATCACATATATCTCCGAGGTTTTACTCTGGCTTGAATGCCTCCTCCACACATTCAGGTGTTCCCAATGTGATTACATTGCGAGGTAGAGTCTTTAAACAATGATTAGGCCATGAAGGCTCCTCCTGTGTGAATGAGATTAAGGCCCTTATTAAAGAGGTTTCACTCAGTGTTCAGCTGTCTTGCTCTTGCACCTTCCACCATGTGAGAACTCAGCCTTCCTTCCCTCCGGAAGACGGAGAAAGAAGGCCCTCACTTGATATCAAAATGCCAGCGCGTTGATCTTGGACTTCCTAGCCTCCAGAATTGTAAGAAATAAGTTTTTGTTCTTTATAAGTTAAAAATATATAAATGCATAAATAAATTATTTATTATACAATATTTAAGGAATACCTAAGCACATGTGCTCACCATCTAGCTTAAGTAATAAAACATTGCCAAAGCAGTGAAATCCCCTCCTCTTTGTCTGTTCCCTCCCTTCCCTGATCATCTCTCCCATCTTCCAGATATACTTACCATTCTGAATATAGTGACAGTCATCCTATGCATTTATTATTTCTTTTTTTTAAATATAGGTGTCTATCCACCAGCAATATATAGTATTGTTTTACAGTTTTTAACTTTGCATAAATGGTGTGATAAAATATGTGTTCTGAAACACACTTTTGTTTTGCTCATTGTATTTGTGAAATTCATTTGATATGTGTAGCTCTATATCAGTGATCTATAATATTTCACCGTTTAGTCTACATTATCAAATGGTGGCCTGCCCAGAAAAGAATGTGGTAAAAGATCAAAACCTAAGTTGGGCAATATTCTGATTATTATGATTACTTTCAGATGTATTGAACTAAAGTTTATTTTGAATCAAGTAGCAATGAAAAAATTTTCATATTAATGTGACCATAAATCAACTTTTCTCTATTGCCTTTGCATCAATAATTTAAAAATAATTAAGTAATGCACTGATTCAATAGTCAGGTGCTAGTTATCCCAATTCTATCTATTTGGAGGTAATATATTAGGTAGGAAACCTAAGAGTATCAGTACTGATTAGTGATTTGAGGCAGAAAACTTGAAAGTTAGGCTGGGAATTGCTAGTAAGGTTCTGGATTCAATCGTGATGAAGTGACTTGGTTTGATGTGCCTAAGGACCCTGTCTAATGAGTTGTATTCTCTTAATAGGCCACATACTGGTAAAAATAAATAAATAAATAAATAAATAAATAAATAACTAAAACTAAAACATAAAAGCAAGTGAATGTTAATGATGTTTCAAAAGAGCTCATTAATTAGTCCGTCAGCACCTCAACACAGAAAAAATTTCTGGCCATGTGGCCCTCACTCCGCCTTAGCCTTAGCAGGTAGAAAAACTAAATGCTTGAGGAGTATTTGCTTCTAATTACCTCTGATGGGTATGCCGTGTCTGGTCTTGTTTTGATATAGAGGGCAAAAAACATGATAGCCAATGAACATTAAATTGCCAAAGTGGGTGTAACACAGCAAGAACATTTACCATTTGCACCGTGTTTCATCATAAATGGGAGAAATAATATTGGAGTTGTGGAGGCAGGAATTTTGGACATATCACAGACCTGAGTCATGGACAGCCATGTATGCTATCCATTATCCAAAAAAAGAAAAAAAAAAAGTCCTTTTAAAATGGTATTAGACATATCTACAGGATATTTTCTGTTTTGTATAAAATGCTTCCTGCACTTTTCATGCTAATATAACATTAAATATTTCTGTTGTGTAACAATCTCACTAGAACTTGGTTTTCCTTTTTTTTAAGGCATGAATTTTAAGTGATGGCCATTATGATATCATTGAAAGGAAAGCAGAACTAACAATAGTTACCAAATACAGCCCTTTTATTACCTCTTTCCCAAAGAATCTCCATTTTATTTACCGTCTGACAAATGCAACCTATTTTATAAGTAGCAAAAACTCTGCAGGCAGAGTGCATCTTTTTTTGTTGTTGTTGTTGAGACGTGGTCTCACTCTATCGCCCAGCTGGAGTGCAGTGGTTTGATCTTGGCTCACTGCAAACTCTGTCTCCTGGATTCATACCATTCTCCTGCCTCAGCCTCCCGAGTAGCTGGGACTACAGGTGACTGCCACCACACCCGGCTAATTTTTGTATTTTTTTAGTAGAGACGGGGTTTCACTGTGTTAGCCAGGATGGTCTCGATCTCCTGACCTCGTGATCCACTCACCTCGGCCTCCTAAAGTGTTGGGATTACAGGCGTGAGCCACTGAGCCTGGCCCAGAGTGCATTTTTAATACTTTATTGCATTAAGACTCTTAGGTTTAAAAAAGTAGTTATTTCTGTTAACTGTAGTATTTTTCACTTTATAGAAAAAGTTTATGTCTGATTTTTCCTATTTTGGTGTTCCTGGATTTAGTAAGATGATATAAAATACTATACTATTTTAAGATATTATTAGTACTGTACTACTAAGAATGTATTGTTAGGATTAATTATTTTTTCTTGCCTATATATATTAGACTATATATTTGACTTTGTATTTGCATAAAGAGCATATTATTACAATTCCTAACATTTCTTGGATTGTAAGACAAACCTATATTCAGATGAGAATATATATTGAAGATTCCATATCTATAAGCCTCAGATAAATGTATGATTTGATGAGAGGAAGAAAAGAATTTATAATAATGGTACAAGCTATTAACACTAAAATATTTTAGGATTTTTAGCACAATATCATTATCTACATGAAGAAATGGTTATATTTGCAAGTGAAATAGTTCCATGTGAATTCGAATGGCTGGGCTAGAAATTAGGAAGTTGGTACTATTTGGAATGAAGCACTTATCTTTTTTCTTTTTCTGAAAATGTATCTTTTTTCACTCATCTCTTCTCTCCAACATCTTTTCAAGTTATTAAACAGGTCACCTAAGGGAGAAACCATCTCCAGAAAATTGTAATAAGTTCTTTAGGGCTTTCGTACTTGGCTTCAGTTTCTCCTACCTTTCATAATAGATTCACCCTCTTTGTTCACCTTTCTAAAGGAGGCATTGTAAGGAAGCTTTCTTACAGCAAATTTACAATATCTGGTGACGTCTGACTCCTTTTTTTTTTCTTAGGCTAGACACTTTCTCACTGAAAGAAGCCTTTTGTCAGCATCTATTATGCTACTTTCCCACTGTTACAAATCCTCTATATTTTCTTAAATAGGACAGATTGTATGAGGAATCCAGTTCCAATGCCATAGCACTTGAATTTAAATGTGGGCAGTGTTTTATTCTCCTAATTTCTGTAAACTCTGATAGTTGCTTTAAGAGAACCTGCCTTTTTTGTTTGCTTTGTTCAGTGGTTAAACTTTAATAGTAAGTGATGAGGAAACATAGATAAAAGAATGTCTTTAAAGGCCATGAAATCTTCTCTCAGTTTGGAACAAACACCTTAGCTTCAATGTCTCTGCCACTTAGCATATTTAATTTCTTTGGTATGTGAACATTTGTCCACAGTATTGAAATGAATCTGACTTGAAAAGCTCAGGCAGTTTTAGGATATATTTTGACATTAATAAATAGTGTGTTTTGACTTCAGAGCTGTTAATTACCCCTAGTTCCCTGATAAAATATTTGTAATTGGATTTTTGGGGTCAATATTAAAGTGTGTTTGAGTTTCAAGATAGACATGAGTAATTTTTAATATAGAACAATATATTTAATATCTTACATTTATTTTTGGAAAGTGATTCATTGTATTTAAATTTCTCAAGTATTCAAAGCACCAAGGAAAATTATAGACAATAGTTTCTATTATTATTTGCTTATTTTTCTATTGGAAAACCTTGTTTTTTTTCTCACGATACAAATAAGTTTTTCAATTAGCTTAATAACTTTGAACAACACCTTTATTTGACACTACATTTAACTGTTGTCAAAAATGTTATTGAATCATGGTTGAATAATTAATAAACCATTGGGTACTTTCTACATAACCATTTTAGTTATTTTATAATAAAGTCCTTCATAGGAGATATTAGTTGAGGTGAAAATAGTTCCTATCAGTAAAAGCCCAAGAACTCTTGTCTGAGAGTTTAGCAACAAATAATTATTGTGCCCTCATAGAAACCACTGGTAGCTCTTTCACGAATGAATGACAGTAGTTCACTTTGTAGTTAATAATGTATGAAGACAGAAGAAGGTGTTTGTGACAGATAATACTCCTTTGTGAAATACAGAATCACTGTTCTGCAAATAGTGTTCATTAAGGGAGTGGTATTTGTCTGGATTAAGTAGTTTTTGGTAGCATGTATGCATAACCAATTCAAAAATGCTTAATGAAAATTTCTCATTATGGTAGTTATAAGGTTACTTTGTAGAATACAAAGTTTGCAAATGCAGTCAGGATTCACAAAGAAGAGAAGGTAGAATAGGCATGCTGTCAGGAACTCAGGCAAAACTCTCAGTGTAGTCTCTGAGGTTACTTGGTCTCTTGATTTAATTAATTCATTCAGTCAGTCAGTTGGTCATGTGTCTATTTATTCAACAGGTGTTTATTAAGGACTGTGTGTCTAATCCACGCAGTGGAACTATGTATAATACAGACTTGACTTAAAAATAATAATATATAATTCACAAACCATGCAGTTGACCCATTTAAATTGTGTAATTTGATGATTTCTACTAATAGCCATAGAGTTGTGCAAGCATCACTACACTTTTAGAACATTTTCTTTACTCCATTAACAGTCAATCCCTATCCCCCTTTCCCCTGCCACTAGCAACCACTTGTTTGCTTTCTGTTGCTATGGATCTGCCTATTTTGGATATTTCATATGAAATAAATCATGTAATATGTGGTATTTCATGACTGGCCTACTTCACTTAGCACACTGTAATCCAAAATACTCCTTCTTTTTTTGCAGAATAATATACCATTGTATGGATACAACACATTTTATTTATCCTTTCATCAGCCAACAGACATTTCGGTTGTTTCCACCTCCTGGTTATTATAAATAATACTGCTGTGAACATTCACTTGCAAGTTTTTGTGTGGAGATATTGGTGATTTGTGTTTAAAGTATTGAGGAACCAGATTTACCAAAACGGCTGCATCAATTTTTCACTCCAATTAATAGTGTCTGAGAAAACCAGTTCCTCCACATCCTTATCAATACTTGTTACTGGTCTTTTTCATTATGGCCATCCTAGTAAGTACGAAATAAAACATCATTAGAGTTTTAATTTCTATTTCTCTAATGACTAATGATACAGAACATTCTTCATATACGTATTGGATGTTTATATATCTTCTGTGGAGATACAAATGTTTATAGCCTTTGGTAATTTTTAAATTCGGTTTTCTGTGTTATTATTGAATTATAAGAGTTCTTTATATGTTCTAGATGCAAGTCCCTTATACATATGATTTGAAAGTCTTTTTTCTCATTCCTTGGGTTCCCTTTTTACTATCTGGACAGTGTCCTTTGAAACACAAGAATTTTAAATTTTTGTAATCTCTAATATATCTATTTTTTGTCTTTTTTGTTTTAAGTGAATAACTAGTAAGTCTGCCTAACTTAAGATCACAAACACTTCTATATTTTCTTCAAAGAGTTTTATAGATTTAGTTCTTACTTTGAGGTCTGTGATTTATTTTGAGGTAATGTTTGTGTGTGGTGTGAGGATGGAGTCCAATTTCATTCTTCAAACTTCTTTTTTCCCCCTTTTTCTTTAGAGCAAGCTATTGCTATGTTGCCCATGCTGATCTCAAACTCCTGGGCTCAAGCAATCCTGCCGCCTCTGCCTCCCTATGTGCCTGGCCAATTTCATTATTTTACATGTGGGTATTCAGTTTTTCTAGCTTGATACCTATTTTTATAATCTAACAGAAGAGACTAGTGCTCCTCAAACTTCAGTGTTAGTAAGAATCACCTGAGGTTCTTGCTAAAATGCAATTTTGTTATAGTAGTGGGACCTGAGAGTTTATTTTCCTACAAACTTCCTAGGTGATGCTGCTGATTCTGGTACTGGGACTTTTTTTTGGTTTGTTTATTTTTGAGACTGTCGCCCAGGCTACAGTGCAGTGTTGTGATCACGGCTCACTACAGACTTGGCCTCCTGGGGTCTAGAGATCCTCCCACTTCAGCCTCCAGAGTAGCTGAGACTATAGACATGCCCCACCATGCCTGGTGTATTAGTCCATTTTCACAGTGTTATAAAGAACTGGGTGAGACTGGGTAATTTATAAAGGAAAGAGGTTTAATTGACTCACAGTTCAGCCTGTCTGGGGAGGCCTCGGGAAAGTTGCAATTATGGTGGACGACAAAGGGTAAGCAGGTACCTTCTTCACAAGGTGGCAGGAAGGAGAGTGAACGCAGGAGGAACTACCAAACACTTACAAGACCATCAGATCTCATGAGAACTCACTATCAAGAGAACAGCGTGGGGGAAACAGCCCCCATGATCCAATTACCTTCACCTGGTCTCTCCCTTGACACGTGGGGATTATAATTCAAGATGATATTTGGCTGGGGACATAAAACCTAACCATATCACATGGCTAATTTTTGTATTTTTTGTAGAGACAGGGTTTCACCATGTTGCCTGGGCTGGTCTTGAGCTCCTGGGCTCAAATGAGCTGCCTTCCTTGGCCCCCCAAAGTGCTGGGATTGAAAGCATGAACTGTGCCTGGCCTGTCCTGGGACATTTTGAATAGCAAGGAAATAGCCAAATACTAAGCAAAGAATTACAAATGCATTCTAACTGTGCATCTGTTTTATTTTCACCTCTCTGACAACTGGCTTTCTTTACTGCTTCCCGTATATGGGAGACTGTAACCTCTATACTGCTTCCAACATCACATCCCATTAGGTCAAGCCATAAACTTAGGAGTTGCAAAATGGCATTGCTAAGCCTGAGTTTTTAATTCCCAGCAGAGATTAGCCAATTGGCTACCTTAGACGTATCAGCTCTTAGGTGTTCAGTTCTTAGTTCTATCAGCTGTGGCTAGGGGTCTGGCTTGTGGAGGGCTCAGTACGTCAGTGGCAGCTCACAGAGAAGAGAGTTGTGGGCTGACCAGAAACTGAATACTTTTCTACAGATGGGCAGTTGACCTTCTGTATCATTTCACAGAAGTCTGGGCATCTTTTACTTTAAACTGAAAAATTTTAAAGGCATGATAATTAGTAGGAGTCAGGAATTCTCCAAATGACTGTTACTGACCAATTCTGCGCAGAGAAGGGGGGGAAAGAATTTTCCTTGATTACCAGCTAAACTGTGTTTCATATTTAGCAACATGAATGATTTGTGTGACTTCACTAAGGACTCCCGTTGGAACTCAGGCAGTCCTAGTGCAGACTATTGAGTGGGCAGTCATGGGTAAGGTACTGAGCCTTTGTGGAAGCTTTCTCATTTATAGACTGAGGAATAATAGCTGTTCTGCAAAGACATTTTTAATCATTTTGTTTCTGGAACAAAGTGTAGGTGCTGAATCTGTTAGTTTTCCTCTTTCCCCGCCTTCCTACTTCCAGAAAAGATTTTCTGTGATTTACATATAAATGATCAAGTATAATAGGGCCATTAAATTAAGGATAAAAGAAGAGCCCTCTAATGAAAGAGAACATAGTTTTTCTACAAAAATCAAGGATAAGATGGTTACTGTAACTGAACAAAAATTTAACTATGAGCTTTCTGGTACACATCATAAAAACAGAATAGATTAAGTTGTTTTTAATATATAAAAATTTTTAAATACCAGTTTGTTAGGAGAGAGAAAATTTTTTTTCTAACATTAAAATTATGTTTACATAGAATAACTAATAAGAAAAATAGAATGACATAATTGACAATGACTTAAAAGTATCAAATGATAAAAATTTTTCCAGTATGCTCCTTGAATTCTAGCCTCTGCACACTGTCTAGTTTCTCATTTTTAGATACTTGTTACATCAACATCCCACTTCCAGGTACCAAAATCTGTATTAGTTTCTTATTGCTGCTATAACAAAATACCACAAATTGAGTGGCTTAAAACAACACAAAGGTATTCTTACAGTTCTGGAGATCCAAAGTCCAAAATGGGTCTCAATGTGTTAAAATCAAGATGTTAGAGGTCTGAGTTCCCTATGCAGGCTCCAGGGGAATCTGTTTCCTTACCCTCTCCAGTTTCTAGTGGCCACCTGCATTCCTTGGTTTGTGCCCCCCACCCTTTCCTCTATCTCTAAAGCCAGCAACCTCAGTCCTTATCGTTCTTCCATCTCTATTGGTTATATGCTACCTCCTTCTAATTTTATGGACCTCTTATTACATCTGCTGACTTAATTCCCCTTTGTCAATAAAACTAACGTATTTACCAGTTGTAGGGATTAGGAACTAGGTCTCTTTTTTTAGGGGCATAAGAAGGGAGGGCATTATTCTGGTAACCACAATGATCACTTAGGATGCCAATTCCTTGATAAAATCTAAAAGCATCATATTCAGTACTGGTTGTGTAAGGCATTTCTATAAGGAACTTAAGTAATAGAATCCAAGTACATAACCTTTTTTTTTTTTTTTTTTTTTTGTAGTCTTAACATGATCTAAATTTAGGAGATTTAAGAGAAGTAGATCTTTATCCCTGGCCTCCATGTTTTCACTTTCAATTTTTGGCTTTCTTAAGTTGCCTATTTTTTGGAGTTGTGTGTGATCATTTGAGACAAGATTGGGATTTTTATTTTAGAACCATTTAAACAACCAGCTTTACCTTATCTATTGAATGTCTCTGTTCTAGCTCCCCCTTTCTTTGTCCCTTATAAAGGGAAACCAGTAGTCTGTTAGTGAAGAGTGGGAAAACCACTAACTTATTGTAAGAATATTAACTTTTATATATCACATAAAACATATACTAGGTCTATTACATAGTACAAAGAGTAAGTTGCTACAATGCCAATAAGCATGCAAATAAATGTGATAATTAACAGCTGGTAGGATTTACTCATTTATTCACTCATCATCTATTGAACATCTAATATTGGAATTATAGTGAGTAACAAAACAATGGACCATAGCTTATATCAGAAATCTTCATGGTTGCATGCAAATGAAAGAAAAAAATAGAATGAGGATTTATGTGCTTAGGGCAAACACTAACATAGAACCATTTCTTAGACACTGTTTAGCACACATCAACTGATTTTATATAATTACAATGCTTAGGTGAAAAGAGATAATACAATGATAGTTTTAATAAAATTAAACTCCTCTTGTTTCACTGTTACTGTTTTTCAATGAGAAAGCATCATGCCATTTGAAATTTGGGTAATATAATATTCTTTTCAATATTTAGATAGCAGTTATGTTAAAAAATATTGTAAATTTTCCATTTTGCTTTTCACTTCATGTTATCACCCTATTTGGACGTTTAATTTTTCTTGCTTGTTTTGTTGCCTGTGCTATACAATCTCTTATATTTCTGCTTTTCTGCAATCCTTCCTGCAGATTGCCATTAGACTCCTTTCCTAAAGAATAATCTTTGTTGTGAGAGTCTCTTGCCCGCCATCTGAAATGCTGATGGCTAAAATTCAAGGCTTTCTAAGAGATGGCAGAAACTAACTTTTTTGGCCTCATATTTTATATCACTACATTCATGAAAGTTTGAAGTATAATAATTCACACAAATTCATCACATAAAACTTTAATTTGTTTTCATTTGCAGTATTCCCCATGAGTAGGATAGCAATTTCCATCCTGACTTGCTCAAATATTACTCAGCCTTTGTTGTGTAGATCAAAGGTCACTTTTGTGAAGCTTTCCAAGTTGACTTCAGCTTTCAGGAATTTCCTTCATCTAACTCTTTAAGTAATTGGGCTAGTTTATATATAACCCAGAAATAATGGCTATGTGACTCCAACTCTATAGAGAATAACATTTTTTAAATCCGCATCTAATCATCTTAAATAATAAGGTGTACTTTTTGCTAGATTATACCATTACATGCACAGATTTCTCCAGAAATCCTCTGTAAGAGCTTCCCAAAGTTTTATATTCATGTCAGCCACAAAAATTCTTTCTCTGGCTTCCTCCCATTCATGTTTGTTCATTGCTTAGATTAAGCCACTTCACCTTCCTCATTTTTTTTTTTTGGTGACAGTCTGGTTCTGTTGCCCAGGCTGGAGTGCACTGACGTGATCTCGGCTTACTGCAACCTCCGCCCTCCTGGCTCAAGCCATCTTCCTGCCTCAGCCTCCCAAGTAGCTGAGACCACAAGTGCATGCCACCATGCCTTCCTCCTCCATTTTATCACATCATGACGCTTTGTCTTCTTGCTGGAAGTTGTTGTTGGAATTTCTGCTGTTTTCTACTTCCTAGGGAACCCAGATTTTTCATACTTCACTCTTAACCCATGAGTTTCCCTCAGAGTTCAAGAAACTTCCAGGTAATAGCAGTTCTCTCACTCTAACTGATTTTTGTTGTGAGGCATCCTTGTGGAGACTGTCTAGTAAATAAAACTTTCTACTACTGTCTTTTCCATATCATTTTCAACAAGTACTTTCTACAACTGGTAATAGTGTATGTTTAATCTACTCCTCAAAACTAAGGGAAAAAATGAGCACAGGAAGTACCTTTTTATTACTCATGGCTTAACTCAGAGGTCCCCAAACCTCAGGCCACAGACCAGTACCAGTATATGGCCTGTTAGGAACTGGGGCACACAGCAGAGTTGTGCAGTGTGTGAGCGAGCATTACTGCCTGAGCTCTGCCTCCTATCAGATCAGCAGTGGCATTAGATTCTCAATAGTAACAGGAACCCTATTGTGAATTGTGTATGCCAGGGAGTGAGGGATCTAGGTTGTGTGCTTCTTATGAGAATCTAATGCCTGATGATCTGAGGTAAAACAGTTTCATCCTGAAACCCTCCCCACTATCTGTGGAAAAATTGTCTTCCATGAAACTGATCCCTGGTGCCAAAACGATTGAGGGCCACTGGCTTAACCCTTCAGCAAGTCCTCTTCTTTGGTTGAAATATGAGTAGCAAATTAAGCTTCAGTCACATATTTTCTTCCTTTTTTTTTTTTTTTTTTTTTTGTTCGTTTGTTTGTTTTATTTATTTATTTTTTTGAGATGGAGTCTCGCTCTGTCACCCAGGCTGGATTGTAGTGGTGCGATCTTGGCTCACTGCAACATCTGCCTCCTGGGTTCAAGTGATTCTCCTGCCTCAGCCTCCCGAGTAGCTGAGGTTACAGGCATGTGCCACCATGCCCTGTGAATTTCTGTATTTTTAGTAGAGATGGGGTTTCCATGTTGGCCAGGCTGGTCTCGAACTGCTGACCTCAAGCGATCCTCCTGCCTTGACCTCCCAAAGTAGCAGGGTAAGCTTCAGTCATGTATTTTCTTTCCCTTTTTTTTTTTTTTTTGTTTTGTTTTTATTACAGGCATGAGCTACCATGCCCGACCCAGTCATGTATTTTGGATACAAGCAGGGTGTTATTGACATCTACCACATGTCTACAAGGCATTTCTTGTGCATGTAGTGTTTAAGAAGGTGTACATTAAATTCCTGTCCTTGCTTCCTTTTCTAAGCTTGCATTTCTTTTCCTCCCCTTAAAAAGAAATGATAATAGCTTAACCAAATAAAGCAATTTCTGATTATGCATGATATAATAGATTATGTTATCAGGACTAGGTAAGACAGTCACAACTAACCGAATATCTTAACGTTGGAGTTTATTATGAGCTACCTATGTGCATATATTCTATGGGCAAAATATTATAATCATATAATACATACGTATGTGTATTTTAAGATACTTCTGTGTGGTTTTTCTAAATAACTGTATTATATTTAAATTATGAGAAAAGTTAAAATATTAACTAATGAATAAAATTACATGTGTATATATGTATGTGATATATATAACCATATATATTATATATGTATATATGTGTGTGATATATATTACCCATAGTCTTCCCTCTTTCTCCATTACAAAATAGACCTATAGGTATAGTTTTTTTTTTTTTTTAACACAAACTTCTATTGAAGATGCAAAATATTAGAATTTCCTATCTCGCTATCAAATTCAAGCATTATCATCCTCATGGCAACATTAATAATAGTTGTTTACTGTACCATTAGTATGTACCAAGTACTACTCTAGGAGATTTATAAAAATTAAATTGTTTAATCATAAATAAAGAATTATGAAGTGAATTTTGAGAACATGGAAGCTCAAGGCCACACTGGAAGTGGAGTAGATGGAAAAATTGGTATATAAAATTGGTCTGAATATCTGGATTAAAATTTCTAGCATTCTTAGTTGGAATAGTATATATAACAAAATACTGTGTAGAGCACAAAACAACTGCTGTTCATTGTAAGCATATTTCTCACAGTAGGTACTTACATGATCTTCAAGCCTGAGCATCAGCCACAGCATCACTGAGCAAAGTAGAGAAAGTGGTTGTGAATCTGACAGGCCATAGCTTAAAAATCTGGCACAATAAATCATTATTATGAAATTCTTAAGGTTAGAAACGAGTGATAATTTAAATGTTTACATAAAAGAAGTCACGTTTTAAATGTCTATGTTCTTGGTAAGTTATACTTCTTAGCCATAGTTTCCTTTTTCATAAAATGGGGGCATTTGTTAGATCTGTAAGGCTCCTTCAAGCCCTAAAATTTCCACAAATTCGTGATTCCTTTTAGTTAACATTTTATCACTAAACTAAATTAGCTTAAAGGTTGAAAGAATATGAGATTTAAACCCCATGAGTTATTCTATTGCATTAAATTCAGAAGATCAATAGAGATAAAAGTGTAAAACAAATATATGCAACAGAGAAATATCAAAAGTTTTCCATAATATTTCCACATATGTGTATACATTGAAATAATAATTTTAATAGTTACCATTTAAGTAAAATCTTATGTTGTAACTTAGAGAATAAAAGCTTTTCTAAGGATTCAATAATTAGAGACTTTTATAGTATGTTGCCTTAAGATTCTCTTTTGATTTGCTTTGAAGTATCTGTTACTTCTTTGAAGTTTGTTTTTTTAACATTTAGTTTCATATAATTTCTCCCATTACATTTTTCTTCCATAATCTCCAAGATAAACACATTTGATTTATTATTAAAATGCAGTAGATTTCACTAGATCTTTAAAATGCAGTATAAAGTATCATTTTCTATGCGTTATTGTTACCACTATTAATCTGTAATTTTAAAGTATTGTATATACTTATATTATTTTCAAGTTTGTGGATCACATTTCCTAGACAGTAATGAGAAATAAGTGCTTCTAGTTAAATGGATATTCAAAAAGTATCATATATTTGCTGTGGACGTTCATCTCAGTGAATTTGTGAATGTATTATTTATAATAAAATTTAAATAAGTGAATGCTAAAAAAAAGTTTTTCCTTTTGCCAGGGGATTTACCATAAAGAGAACAAAATGGATCATGGTATGATACTTTTCTATGTAAATATATACAGAAGAAAATCTACCACATATTTAACAATGATTTTCCTGATGGAAAACCAGTGTTTGGGATGGGAATGAAATGGTGAGATTCAGAACAAGTTCAACTCTCTACATGGTATCTTTCGGAATTAGAACATTTTGAATGAATTTGTATTTCTTTAACAACTACTAAAATATGTCATTATATTAAGATAGTCATATTTACAGTATGCATACTAATTCTTGAAATCACAACTATTTATTTCATATGTAAAGAACAATTGCAAAAACCTCTGCTTTGATGGAGTTTATAGTTCAGTGGGGGAAAGGGTGATAATAAGATAGTAAAAGATGGTATGTAGAAAAATAAAAACACAGAAGGGCAGTAGGAAGTGTGCATGTGTGAGATATAATTCTCAATAAGATAAAGAAGGCCTCTAACTGAAAAATTAACATTTGAGTGAAAACTGAAAGAAGGCAAGTATTATTAGTGCAGACATTCTCACACTGCTATAAAGAAATACCCGAGACTGGGCAGTTTATAAACGTAAGAAGTTTAATTGACTCACAGTTCCATGGCTGCGGAGGCCTCAGGAAACTTACAATCATGATGGAAGTCAAAAGGGAATCCGTGACCTTCTTCACATGGCGGCAGGAGAGAGAAGAGTGAGGAGTGAAGGGGAAAGAGCCATTTACAAAACCATTAGATCTCTTGAGAACTCACTCACTATCACAAGAACAGGATGGGGCAAACCACCCCCAATATCTGATCACCTCTCACGAGGTCTCTCCCTAGACATATTTGGATTATAGGGAGTACAATTCAAGATGAGATTTGGGTGGGGACATAGCCAAACTATATCAGCAAGGGAAGAAACCATGCAGTTGCCTGTAATAGGAATTTCAGGATGAAGGAACTGCTAAGACAAAGGCTCTGAGTCAAAAGCACATTTGGATAGTCACAGTAACTGGGTGTGTGGTAGGAGATCAAGTCAGAGACGTAATGAAGTAATAGGAAGCTTAGGCCATGGTGAGAAATTTTATTTTTGCTAGATGAGTTAAGAGTGAAATAAGCATTAAGAAGGAATTAAGTGGTTGGATAATTGAGTAAAATATGGTTTGAGTGCCTCAAAAAAAGAGCAAATACAAATAGAGAAAATACTAATGATTTCCCCAAGTACCAAAGTATTTTTGGAAAAATTAATATATTCTCATTAGGCATATGTATATATCCAAGTTATTTAGGTAAATAATTTGATTTAAACTGATAAGTAAGATATTTTACAGTCTTTCATTGTTTCATTTTTTTCATTTATTGTTGCATATCTATTATGTATCAGAAGACAAAGTCACATCATACTCTCAAGCTTACATTCTAAGTCTACAATGTAAGTGTAATATATCCAGCCAAAGTTAAGTTTGCATTTATTTTTCATGATAATCAATGTTAGAATCATTTCAAATAACACTTGGAAAGATAACCTAAAGTGAAAAAGTTTAGAGAGTGAAATGCATATTATTTTTCATGTTGGAAACATGAATCTTACTTGTGAAAAATAACCTTGATACTCTGAGGAAAAGTAACCAGTTTTTTATTTTTTTATTTTTATTATTATTATTATTTTAACCATTCAGTATGATGTTAGCTATAAACTTTTGTGGATATTCTTTGTCATGTTGAGGAAGTCCACTTTTATTCCAAATTTTCTGACTGTTTTTATTATTAATGAGTGCTGGATTCTGCCAAAGGCTTTCTTTATATGAATTCATATGATTATATGATTTTTCTTTAGTCTCTTGATGTAATGGATTGCATTAATTGATGTTTTATTATTTTTATTTTTATTATTATTTTTTGAGACAGAGCCTCACTTGTCACCCAGGCTGGAGTGCAGTGGCACGATCTTGGCTCTCTGCAACCTCTGCCTCCTGGGTTCAAGCAATTCTCGTGCCTCAGCCTCCCTAGCAGCTGGGATTACAGATGTGTACCACCACATCCGGCTAATTTTTGTATTTTTAATAGAGATGGGGTTATGCCATGTTGACCAGGCCTGTCTCAAACTCCTGGCCTCAAGTGATACGTACATCTCAGCCTCCCAAAGTGCTGGGATTACAGGTGCAAGCCACTATGCCCAACCTAATTGATGTTTTAAATATCAAACCAGCATTGCATACCTGGTATAAATCACAGTTGTTCTTGGTGTATGTAATTTTTTATGCTTTGTTGTATTAGATTTTTTAATAGTTCATTGAAGATTTATGCATATACATTTATGAGAGATACTTATTTATAGCTTTTATTTGTTATAATGTCTGTCTGAGTTTGGTACTAAGTTAATACTAGTCTTTTAGAAAAAGATAGGAACAATTTTCTTTACTTCTGTTTTATGAAATATATTGGAAGATCAATATTGCTTCCTTAAATGTTTTGTAGAATTTCCTGGTGAAATAATCAGGTCCTTGTTCTTTTGTTCTTAGAAGGTTATTAGTAATTAATTCATTGTATTTAATAGACATAGACCTATTTAGATTATCTGTTTCTCCTTGTATGAGTTTGTGTCTTTCAAGGAACTAGTTTATTTAATATAATTTATCCAACTATTGACCATAGAGTTATTTATACTATTGCTTTATTACCATCTAATATCTGTGGGATCAATATTTTACTTTTGATATTGGCAATTTTTGTCTCTATCATTTTTTCTTGGCTGGCATGGCTAGTGGTTTGTCAATTTTATTGATCTTTCCTGAGAACCAGCTTTTGATGTCTTTTTTTTCTATTTTCCTTCTTTCAGTTTCACTATTTTCTGCTCTAAATTTTGATGTTTATTTTCTTTTTTAGATATAAAGTGTTGTTCTTTCTCTGGTTTCCTAGGGTGAAAGCTTAGAGTTTGAGAACTTTCTTCTTTTCCGGTACATTTACCTAATACTATAAATTTCCCTTAAGCACTGTGTTCCCTGCATCCCATAAATTTTGGTCAGTTGTATTTTCATTTGCATTTAGAAATATTCTAGAATTTCTCTTAAGAATTTTCCTTGACTCATTTATTTGGAAGTATGTTTAGTTTTCAAATATTTGGAGATTTTCAAACTGTCTTTCTGTTACTGATTTTTAGTTTAATTCCATTCTGGTCTGAAAGCATACTTCATATTATTTCTATTCCTTTATATTTGTTAAAGTGTGCTTTATGGCCCAGAATGTGGTCTATATTGGTGAATGTCCCATGTGAGCTTGAGAATAATGTGTGTTCTGCTGTTGTTGGATAAAGTACTCTATTAATGTCGAATGTATCAAGTTAATTGATGATGCTATTCAGTTCAACTGTATCCTGACAAATTTTCTGCCTACTTGATCTATCAGTTACTGAAAGAGGAGGGTTGAAATCTCCAACTTTAATAGTGGAGTTACCTATTTTCCTTTTTATGTCTATCAGTTTTTGCCTCATGTATTTTGATACTCTCTTATTAGGTGCTTACATATTAAGATGTTATGACTACTTGAAGAATTAACCCTTTTTTATTATGTAGCCTCCTTCCTTATCCTTGATACTTTTCTTCATCTGAGGTTTACTTTATCTGACATTGATGTGGCTATTCCAGCTATTTTTTAAAAAATAATGTTAGCATGGTATATCATTCTTTATTCTTTTATTTTTAACCTATTTGTCTTTGATACTTAAAGTGGTTTCTTGTAAACAACATCAAGTTCAGTCTTGTCTCATTTACGTTTACAGTCTGTTTTTTAATTGGTGTATTTTGACCATTCACGTTTTAAGTAAATATTGACACAGATGGATTAATAACTGTCATATTTGTAACTATTTTATCTTTATTGCATTTGTTCTTTGGGGAAAGGAAGTTAAAGTCACTAGGTTTATTATTCCTTGCAACATAAATTAATGGCTCTGGGGGGATATATGCAGGTCTCTCTGAAAGTGTCTATTGTGAACTTCTAGCTTTCTTTTTTTAAAAAGCCCGGACCCTGCAGAAACATGAAAATGTTCATATAGCATTGTTTCCTGACAGTTTATAGCCAATTTATGTCAGTTCCATAATTTTTAAACTTAGAAGATTTCATTAACCTCCTTATTTCCTTTTTATAAACATTTTCATTTTCAAGCATTGTATTTAACTTGATTCTGAACCTTACTCAGATGATTAACCCAATCCTTTAAGAAGATACTGAATTTCTGAAAAACTTTCTTAATAATATTGATTTAAAATGAATGATAGTCCCTTTACTTACCATTCATGCTTAAATTTTATAAAATACAATCCTTTTTATTTAGAATTTAAAGAATTTTCCTTAAATAGTGTGAGGTATAGCAGCGGTAACAGCTTTTTGTTTTTAGCAAAGTTTTCTCTGGTTATAGTAAAAAACTGGTTTATTCCCTTTCCCATATTTGCAAACTCACCAAAAGCCCTCTATCTGTTCTTCCACAAAAATGTAATGCAGAAATTTGCTGTTGAATTCTCAAAATACAAGTATGGCTTTAAAAAAATCTGTGTCAACTTCTTCTGGATATATTTTGTGCAACAGCATTTTAAATTCTTGTTTATTCTTTTGACCACCTGTGAAATTTGGAGTATTGTATTTTAACCAGGTTAATATAATCAATTCTGCCAACTCTGTATCAACTACAAGGAAACATTCTTATTTAAAACAAATAAATACCCCTAATTAGCTCTTCATTTCGTGAATTCTGAGAATGTCAGGCTCAGATAGTAACCATTAAAAAAGACAACTCAGAATGTTATTTGAGCATAATTCCATTGTTTCTGTGACTTCAAAAGAAGCCTTTCTCTCCCAAACTGCAAACTTCCATGGATTTTCTTTATTTGATCTGAGAATCACTGATAGCTTTTGCCATTCTCGACCCAGCCTGATTCTTTCTTTGTTACGATTTTCACAATGACCACATGGAAAAACATTTGATGTTAGTAATACGTGGAATCTTAGGATTCTGCGTCATTCCCTTTATTTTATAGGCCAGCACATATTTACTACATTTCAGCTGCATGTGTAGAAACGGAAAGTGAGATTTATATACTAAAGCATGAAGTGCGGTGTCACAAAGACAGAAGAGGAAAGAATTTCAAGAAAGCTAAACTGTCATCAGTGTTAGATTCAACACTGTTTTTTCATTAAAAAAGAAGTAATTTTCTTTTGAAAAGTTAAAAACAAACAAACAAACATTTTGTAAAGCTTTTGGAATGAGTCTTACTATACTATACTTGTTTTTGTAAGACTGCCTGGCCCTAGAAATTCTAAGATAGATGACTAATGTAGATAATGGTTACTGTTTAAGTTTGCTTATGTGTAACCCTAATTCATCACTGTCCAATGGTTAATAGATTTAGAGTAGCTGCATTAAAAAAAAAAACATGTGCACCCTTTTTAAAAAACATAATCTGTCTTGTCTTTGTCAAGTTGGCAATAGAAAATGTAGTTTTATTTTGATAAAGGTTGAAGAATTTATTGGGAGAAGATATCTGATGGCATTAAAAATGTCTCCCTCAAAGCAATTTAAGATATCAGAGTTTCTTATTGAGGCTCAATCTCTTGACACAGTCATACACCAATAATTTCCTAAAGGCAGTACAGAATACTAATGGGTGATTATTTTTTATAAAAGAAAATGCAAATATATTCTGAATTGAATGAATGTTATATTAAAATTAGGTGATGAATATTTGAAATGAGGGAGAAAAAGTTCCTTAGAAGAAAAATCTCATGAATCATTAATATTTCCACTATAGAGCAAGTTGATTTTTTATTTTAGTACAGTAATGCATAGTATCACATCAAGTCATCTTTTGCTTATACAGTTAGAAGGAATTTTTCAGGAAAGTATTTACTTCATAAATAAAGCTTTTTTTTTTTTTTTTTGGAAGTAATTGAGGTCGCATAGCAGTGTCTTCAGTATGATTAACGTTCCAAGTAAAAAGAAAGTATACACAAACTTTGGGTGGAGAATAATACAGATTACAAACACATCAATAATTCATTTGACTTGAAGCATAGTGGGTCTGTGTCTTACATGCTATGCCATTTTCTCTGCTAGAATTCCACTTCCCCCATCGTATCATCTCAACTCCCATAACTCCTGGGTTTTTTTTTTTTTTCTGAGACGGAGTCTCACTCTGTCGCCCAGACTGGAGTGCTGTGGCTGGATCTCGGCTCACTGCAAGCTCCGCTTCCTGGGTTCTCGCCATTCTCCTGCCTCAGCCTCCTGAGTAGCTGGGACTACAGGCGCCCGCCACCACGCCCGGCTAATTTTTTTTGTATTATTATATTATTATTATTATTTTTTTATTAGAGACAGAGTTTCACTGTGTTAGCCAGGATGGTCTCCATCTCCTGACCTCGTGATCCGTGCACCTCAGCCTCCCAGAGTGCTGGGATTATAGGCGTGAGCCACTGCGTCCAGCTCCCACAGCTCCTCTTTAAATTTTAGTTCAAATATCACTTCCTCAGGAAGGCATTCCCAGATTCTCAGATATTGTCAGCATCTACTCTATATTTATTTGTACCAAGTGCTTATCACATAGAGAATTAAAGATTGGTCGTTTAATGGTGTTATCTGTCACTAAAAGAAAGTTCTTATTGTCTTGGAATGTGACCACATGGTTCACCCTTGTATTCCTATGGCCAGAAATGGCACTTAGAACATAATATCCACTCAATAAATGTTTGCTAGGATGACTGAAAAAGGAGACTTTTTAAATGGGGTTAGAAGATATATTGGTTCCAATCATCAGGGACTTAGGATTTTTGTTTGTGTGTTTAGGCTACTAGGGAGCCACGAAGAGTTTTTTATCAGTAGACTGACAAAAGGAAAGCAATACTCTTGTCAGGTTGTAATGTGTACAGAACTGTAAGTGAAGTAAAACTGCAGGGAAGGACACTAGCAGAGTACTGATGGTAGTTCACCTTGAAGACAGTATGGTAACAATAACATAGGAGAGGGTAGCATTGGGAAAATATTCATGATGCATTCCAAGGGAAGAATTCATAGCACTTTGGCTTTGATTTATGTGGAGGAGGAGTATCCTAGATAATTTTAAGGTTTTGAGCCAATGGATAAGATGAGTGGTAATGACATTACTCAAGAAATGGCAATTCAAGAGAAAGCATGTTTGAGGAGGGATAACAATAGCAACAAAGGCAACAAGTTGCCTCTTAATGAGAACATGCTGTCTTATATCATAGTAGATACTACACACATTCTTTGTGATTTGCACAGTAATTCAGTGTTACTCTTCCATTTGAACCATTATAGAAGGTAAGGCTCTTGGAGGTTTAGAAACTTGCTTACAGTCAAACAGTTAGGATGTGGCAGAATTTGGATTTTATTCCGAATTTTATGCTGGCTCCATTATGCCATTTTAGAGAGGATAAGATGTTAAGCTAGAGAAATGATAGAAAAAATATGTGTATATATACACATACACAAACATCCATGTATATAATGTATATGTATATTATTATAGATGTGTGAGTGTGTGTGTGTCTGTGTGTGTATTGGATGTGTATGAGAAATTGAAACACATTTGTGTATGGATATTTAGGAAGTGGTGCGGAATTTTGAGATGAGGATTCTGCAGTGATATTGGTGTTGGAAATGGACAATTTATTCCCATATCAAGTTCTAACATTTAAAATGCACCTGAATTTGTATTAAGAAACTTATCTTGCTAAATCTTCATTCTGTCAGAGTAATACTAGCCATAGAGCTTGTATCATTGGGAATGATAGAGCTTGTATCATTGAGAATAAGGGAATCATTATTCTCACCTTTTGAAAAGTTTTTTTTTTTGTAGCTAAGTTTAAAAAAATGGAATCAGCAAAAGTTTATGGTTGTTTGTCATCCAGAGTGTTTCCATTAAAAAGGTTTTGTGATTATTTTATTCAGTTATATTAATAATAAACTTCTTTTTAATTTGTGGTTATTGTGTTCCATCAGATTCTTCTATTTGTGGTGACAGGTAACTTAACACCCTTAAAAATAGCTGTTTACAAGATACCATTCTGTAATGTGGATTTCTTTCTCTTTTAATGGGAGGTCCTAATGAGCAATGTAATGATCCAGGAAGATGAGCAAAGGGACTTAATAATTGAAGATTGAGTGCAAGAATTGTTCTGTAGTTTATTAAAATAATAAATCATTGAGTATTTTGGAGATAATTATTTCACATTAGAATAGAGAATATGATTGTACCAGAAGGAACATGGGCAATCATTCTGTCTAACCTTGTAAATTCTTGATCTGCAGCTCTAGAATTTTGTTTCTGACCAGTTTATGCTGACTACATCCATTTTTGAATTACATACATAATTTTAAATTGTACTTCATAGTCTTATGCTTAACAGTGTGTTGCCTTTGAAAGGCGTTTCAATTTCAGTGTAAGCATTTCTGAGCTCCTCAAATTGATGGCAAGCTCCTCCTTTAGGGTCAGCATATGTTTTCTGCAGATTTTTATATCCTTTAAACTGCCTAATGGTGAGCTGAATACAAAATAAAAAATAATATGTAGGCCAGGTACTTCGAAGGCTGAGGCAGAAAGATCACTTGAGCCAGGAGTTCAAGGCTGTGATGAGCTATGATTGCATCATTGCACTTCAGCCTGGGTGACAGAGCAAGAAGCTGTTTCTAAAAATAAAATAAAATAAAATAAACTTAGGGAATTAGATACAGCATCTCTTATGGCATAGAAACATGAAGATATCTGTTTCTGTCAACTCAGGGTGAAAATCTGATGAAATGGAACAATGTAGTTGAAGTTCAGCTCTAGCTATATGACTTCCATTTTCTCACCTATAAAGTGGTGATAATCAAAGCATTTACCAGTTGTATGTTATCAGAAATTGAATTTTAGGTAATTCAGTGAGCATTTGGAATCTTGTTAATGTTATCATTTTTCCTAATACCATCATGTGATATATATACTGAGAACTTGGAAAATACTACCTTGTGTTTTTATACCGAGAAAACTCAAGTATATATAAATAATTCGGTTAATTTGAATGAGATAAATTTCAGCAGTTAAACAGTTAAAAATTTCACTATTTCTACATTTTTTATGTGCTAAATGAAGACCTAGAAAACTCAGTGGGATGAGAGCGAATACCTAGACATTGTGCCGGATCAGTGTGGAAAGATAAATGAGGTAAACATGGACCCTACACTTAGGAACCTTAGAGAACTGACGTAAGCACAGGAAATATAACACACATATCAAAGAAATGTAGAGTCATCCATTATTTGAGCAATGTAAAATGTTCATCATATAGCCATCTAGCATTGAATAATTTTAGATGATCTCAAGTCTCATTATTGTAAGTCACTTCCCCTCCTCCCACAAATGGCCTTAAATTATTCCACCCACTCTGTATCTTATTACTTCTTTTGTCAAAGCGAATATTTGGTAAGTAAAATTTTAAGTAAATTGCTTCAGAATGTCACCATCTTCTTTCAGACTTTTATGTACACTTCAACATTTGAACCTCTTTTTTTTTTGTACTTAATAGGACTAAAAATATCTGCACTACCTGTATGACACATTGTTATTTGAATACTTTGAAACTATAAAACACTTTGCAAATACTGAGTGTCATTATTTAACTCCAGCTAAACAAACAAGGTTGATATAGATGTTTTCAGTGTTGCTGACTGACAGCAAAACATGTTAGCTCAGCAAGAGATATTCTGTATATATTCTATGAAAATACTCACTGATGAACTTTCCATTAATAAAACTAATCACTTGATAAAGAGGATATTATTGTTTCTTCTTCTATCCCCTTTGTTACACATTTAGGCATATGAACTACAGGCATATGAAAACCCAGGTTTTACAGTGAAAACTGTAGATCAGTGGCCCCCAACCTTTTTGGCACCAGGGACCAGTTTTGTGGAAGACAATTTTTCCATGGACAGATGATGGGGCGGGGGGCAGGTGGAATAGCATTAGTTAGATTCTCATAAGGAGCATGCAACCTAGATCCCTTGCGTGCACAGTTTACAATAGGGTTCTCGCTTCTGTGAGAATCTAATGCCACTGCTGATCTGACAAGAGGCAGAGCTCAGGCGGTAATGCTTGCTTGCCTGCCACTCACCTCCTGCTCTGCAGCCCAGTTCTTAACAGGCCATAGACCAGTACCAGTCCACAGCTTGGGGGTCGGGGAACCCTGCTGTGGATTCTTGCTTCATTCTCTGATATTTTACCATGTTTTAAGAAGACTTAAGTGAGATTATAGGTCTAGGCAATATAATGTAATGGCAAGTCCTCAGGCTCCAAAGTGGTAGATTTCCTTTTGTATCTTGGCCCCAACACTAATGATGTTTCTTTAGGAAAGTTGCGTAAAAATAACATTTATTGAATGCCTGTAACATCTCAGGTACTGTTGCATATACTTTACATGTATGGGTTATTTACTATTCCCAGAAACACTAGAAGTACCTTATTATTACTGTTGTATTTGATAGATTAGGTAGCTCAGGTATTAAAGAGTTGACGCAAGATTTGATCCCAACAGTGTTTTCCAGAGCCTGTTATTTTTTTACACCATGCTTCTCAGGCTCTGTTTATTATCTATAATGAGATTAAAAGATTATCTACTTTATCGGATTTTAAGAAATGAGACAATAGGTGATTAATAAATTACAATTCAACAGCACCTGTAAATGCTTTTGATATATGCCAAACATCTGTTGGGCAACATATTCATTTTTTTCAACTTGGGTAGCCGCGTTAAAACTAGCATGGCTTCTACATAGTGAAAAAGGAAAAAAGGATGTATATATATGCTTGTTAATTGAAATAACTAATAAAGAACTAAGTGAAATCAGCTACTTATAAGTAGAATGAAAACATTAAAGCTAAGTACAATTTAAGAGGATGTAGTGCATTTTGATGGGCTGATTGTTGGTGTGGAAGAGACTATATTTCTTCACTACTAACCTTCACTGTTAAATTGGATTAAGTTCCTAATTTTAGTCAGTCAAGCACATAAAACCTAGAATAACCACAGAGAGTGGGAGCAAACGTAGCCTACACCTTGGCCCCCAGCATCCCTAAGGAGGGCACATAACTCCCAGAAACACTGTCTCCCCATTCTTAGGTCAGTTCTTGCTGGGACACTGGCTATTTATTCTCCCAGCTTACGTCATCATTCAGGAAGTTGTAAATGACAATCTATGAACATGCATTCAAAGGGAATGGTTACAAGCTCAGAATCAACCAGGGTCACATCTTCATTTGGGTTTAACATATTCAAGAACTAGTGTACCCCAAGCCTAAAGGTAGAGACTACCTCCAGCGCTCTAGCCCAGAATAGCTGTGTATTGTCAAGCCCTAACAGTTTATGAATAGATGCTCTGCATGTGTTCTTTAGAACTGTGTGTTTGAAACTTTAATTTGTGTAGAAAGCACCTGCAGAGATTGTTAAGGAGATGGTGATCTGGTTGGCCTGACGTGGGGAGTGGGTTTTCTGCATATCCACCAGATTATCAGAGGATGCCCATGCAGCTGGTCAATGGACCAAACTTGGAATACCAAGCCTGTAAAGCACAGATGATGCATTACCTAGGTGAGCTTCACACATTTGTAAGGAATTTTTAAGATAAATCTTGTCAGATACTCAGAGACAGATGACTGTATTTTTAATCTGTGTGCTGCTCTGTTTTTTAAAATTAACATTTCTATTCCAGGGACCTTTTATTAACTGTAATTTAGATCTGGAATGACTTTTTTTTCTAAATGGCTCCCAATGTAATGACTGTGTCTTCAGATTCAGCAACCATGTTTTCATTATCCTTTGAATCACAGAGTATAATTGTGCATTATTAGAGTTTCGGGCTTGTTTTTCCCTACTAAAAAACTCCTTTTCCTTGAGTCCTCTCTGATAAATTTCATTTTTTCCACTATGGAATAATAGTACTTCAGTTTTGAAGCATGGGCCCAAGATCATAACCTCATTTTAATGTATTTTAACTGGGACTTCATTGCCTGAGGGAAGATGGATTATTAGTGACATGTGTCTTGCTTCTTGATACAGAAAAGATAATATAAAAGCAGTGTTTTACTATATCTTAAAAACAGTTTCATATAAGCTAATTTGCGTTAATGATATTGTAGCAAGGAAAATATTGTACTACTCATTTACCTTTATTTTTACATATTTTTCAACCTAAATGATAATTCTGGAGATTTTCATTTGCCTTATCTTGAAATCAAATTAAATCATTCTTTTGTGATATGATACGTGATTTGTGACATTTTGAGCCAACAGTATATTAAGATTTAATTTTCAGTTCATTATAGACCTCCTGCCTAAACGAAATTTATTGAGACTAAGTAACTCTGATTGCAATGATTGTGGGCTGATGGTTCAAGTATAAGTGATTCTTAGTAGGGGAGAAGACAGGGCATGTAATTGAACTTATCTCTGGATTTTTGAAAGGTTAAGGCAATACCCGTTCTTCCAACCCTTCACTGGCTCCACATTACAAACACACTATACCTGAGTTGGAAATATCAGCAAATGTGTTTCTAGATAGATGTGTGAAAATAAAGAATTAGTGACTTACTGTGTTTTTTTAAAATTGTGGTATACCATACATAACATTTACTGCTTTAAACATTTTAAGTGTACAGTTCTGTGGTATTAAGTACATTCACACTGTTGTGCAGCCATCATCACCAGCCATGTGTAGAACTGAGTTACTATTTTTTAAGATGTATTTTTTTCACTCAGATTCTTCTCTTCTGAGTTTGTTACTGATGTCTAATTAAATGTATACTTATTTTTATATGTATGAGGTTACTTTTTAAATGGGAAAGTTGAGCTCCATCTGCCTGAGGGCACAGTAAAAATTTAACTTTCAAAAATGTAATTCCTGTTTTGCTGTTGTTGTTCCTCATGATTTCCTTTTTATATGACTATTTTCTTTAAACATATTGACAGTCAATTTGACAAGCTGTCACTTCTGGCAAATGCCACTTTTTCCATTAGTAATTTCCTTCTTTCAAGAAACACTATTAGTCGCTATATCTTATTATATTTCTCCTTTTAACACTGGTAATATAAAATTTTTTTAACTAACAGTTCTCACACAAAAATAACATATTGACACAAAAATTAGAGGACCAGAGGCATTTACTCAGAAAAAACAAACTCTTTTTCTTAGTAATGACAGTGACCCAACCAATAAAATAACTGAAAAAGTGACAACATGAATGCATTTTTAGCTGAAATGAATGCCACCAATACCATTTTGGGAATTTGAATGTATAAGGCCCAATGCCTCCATGTAAGATTAGTTTTTCAAGATACTTTACTACCGGGCTAGGATATTAAAGTATGTATTTGTCTATTGGAGCAGCTCTTTCAACAAGTTGGAGGACTAATCACACCCCTTTGCCAATTGCAGTTGGGTAGGCTCTGGGAAGGCAAAGTACAGGATGCCATGCAAGTGAAAACAGAAGTGATTAATGTGATGGATAGATCAAGGAAATTTCTCTGAACTTCAGAAGTGAGACTTGTTGCTAAATAGGTGTTTGGTATAGGAAAACTCTGGATGAAGCATTCTTGGTAAAGAGAAAGGCCTGACTGAAAGCTCTGAGCTGGGAACGCAGTAGAGGGAAGCCTACCTTGGAAGGAGGGATTGGTGTGGCAAAGTGCTGGAGAACATAGGTTGTAGGTCATGTAAAACCTTATAGGGGGTTTGAGCTTCTTGAAGCTTGTGAGTGCAATGAGAAGCCACTGAAAGGGTTTTAACAGAAAATTAACATTGTTTCTAGTTTTTATTTTTAGTAAAAGAACTTGCTACTAAGTGGTGAATGGTAGACAAGAATGTCTATGAGGCTAAAGGCTGTTCTTGCCGAAGCCCAGAAATACTTATTTACTTTTTCTTGGTGTAAATGAGATGAAAGATACTACAGGAACACCACATGTGTTCAATAACTGCGGGAGTGATAGACTTGCCTACGGGGACACGAACAGTACTTGAACAGCTGTTAATGTGTGTTGCCCTTAGGAAATTTATTTCATCAAGCATACGGTGTTTCAACCCTTATTAACTTATTTCATAAGGCATCATATATCTGACTGTGATCTGTTCACCTAATGCTGCTCTGCTCTTTGCATGAGCGTGGGACAACGAATTGCTCTCTGTAGTTGTAGTTTATAAATGTGCAATTACAGACATTTATCATATCTCTAAAAATGTCTCTGCTCCCATAAAATTAACATCATCTCCTTAAAAAGATGCTTACAATATATGCTGGATTCTAGTTACTGTTAAAATGTATTCAGAAACAAAAATAGAATTGAAAACTATAGAGGAATTTTTTTAAAGCATAGGCTTTGGAATCAAACTTGTGTTTGAATTCCAGTTCTGCCACTTACCAGCCATTTGTACTTGAGTAAGGTACTTATCCCTTGTGAACCTCAGTGTTTCATCTGGAAATAGGCATAATAACATCTACTTTATGAAGTTGTTGGTTATTTAAAGCCATCTATGAAAAATGCTTAGATTAGTGACTGACACGTATGCATTCCATAAGTGATAGATACATAAGTAATATAAATAAAAAGTGAATGCTATAGCTGACAAATGAGCTTAAAAAGTCTATAATGCGAATTATTTTTATAAAGTATAAAATCCATGTGACCGTATAATATACTAGGACAAGAATGCCTGTTAGACTTCAGATTCAAGACAACATACTAAGTTGAAGTGTATTTATTTTTGCTAGGTTAGCTTTATGTATTTGCATGAATAATTATTTAAATTTGTCTGATTGTACTATGGACTGGCAGGCAATAAATTTCATTATCTAGTGTTAAAATGTGAAGAGAAGACAGCTCAAAGTTCATTTAATTCTCATGCCTTATCTTTCTGGGGGAGACAATGTACAACATCAGATAATTCTTTTGCCTTCTTTTCTTTTGTGCATCCAGTAACAGTTACATCATTTTTTTTTTTTTTTCCTGAATCAGCCTTTTCACAAAACCATTATGTGATAAGCTCTTGTCTTGGAAAACTCAACAGCTTCCTCAACACCTATATTTTAAATCCTGCTTAAATGAGATTAAAATACAGCACTCTGTTAAGCTGTAAAACTGGCTTTTTGCTTTTCAGTGGAGTGTTGCTTTGAATGTGTCATTTGACCTATATTGCTGCTCTGAATCTTCCTCGGTTGCCCCAATGATGACAGTTTCAATGATGTGGGTGTTTGCAGCAGAGTTGTTCCTAATAAGGAAGTAATGCTATTGTCTTTCAGACATCATTCAGCCTGAAAAGTACTATTTTTCCCACCTAGAGCTATAAATGTCTGGAAAATCTTTTCTTCTTCTGGTAGCATTTGCAGCAGCAGCAGGAAAGAAAAATAGTCCTAGTCGATTTGCAGCTTTTGTAGTTTTGGGGTGTTGTGGTTCCAGGCTAAGATTCACTCACCCTTCTTCAAAAGTTGTATACAAAGAGTTGATAGCCAAATGGTGACTGAAGTACTTGATTTATTAGTGTCTGGCAGTCATCCAGTATGTACTAGAATACAGGACTCTCTGTCAACAATAGCTGAATAAAGAGCAAACTGCTCTGCCTGAACTTAAAATAAGGCCTTCTGCTGTCTGCCTGTTAATTGAAGACAAACGGACCAGGAGTGGCTGATGATAAAACACAAACAAAGAATAGGCAATTGTCATGCACACAGAGGCACTATCTGTGCCTCTTTGAGAAACAGACATCCCTTGACCTGGTTCTTACTTTGAGAGAAGCTATCCCAGCCCAGTAATACATTTTAGTTTCTTGCATGTGTAATTATGACCATTGAAAAATAGGATACTCCCTTTTTATTGGGTCAGGTAAGAAGATGGAGGAGGAGGGAGAGCAAAGTGCCCTGCTTGAGGGTGGGATTGAGTTTAGAATGTAAAGAGAAGAGCAGAAAGCTTCCTTCTTACACAAATGAAGGTTCTGGCGATTCATCTAGAAAAATGAGTTAAAAAAGGAAAAAAACAAGAGTGGAACTGTAGTTTCTAAAGTCTGGGGAGTTGGGATAAATGGTAGTTATAAAGACTAAGTGTGAACACTCATAGTTCTTTAATTTGATTGTATTACCACTTAATTCATACTTTTGGAGGAAATCGCCATTACATCAGATGGCACATTAATTTTAAGAAGCAACCCAATTTTCAAAATGTTAAAATGGAAAAGAAAGCTAATGGGTGATTGTTAGAACAAACATCTCCAAATACTCTGTGTGAAGGCATTTTAATTTCCTGCTATTGCAAAGTTAAACTCAAAAATGTTTCAAATTACTGGGTGTTATATACCCTTCTGGTGGAAGCCTTTCCTTCTTTCCCTGTCTACTCTCCCTCTTCCCCCACTCCCCAAATCTATCAGTAAAGACCACCTTGCTTTGGGGAGCTAACTGAAAGAGACCATCTGCCTTAGGAATAAGCCTGCACTAGATTCAAACTACAAAGAAGCAGGTTGGGGGAAAGAGGAGGTGAGGATTTCAAGTCAAGAAAGCATTATCCTGCCTACTCTGGCAAAGTGATCTGCCAGCAGCCTATTTGGATTTACACTTGTGAGTTTAATTCTTTCCATTTAATACTTTTTTGTTGACTTTATAAAACCAAAAAATAAAGGAACACCCATGGCACTGCTGGAAAGAGATAACTGGTTTGTGAGGAACCTGTAGGCATTTTAGCCACTAACCAGTGTATCAAAGTGGGCACAACTAACACAGGTTAACAGTTTACCCAAAGTAAGAAGCTTGGTTTGGAGTGAACAGCCCTTGTACTTTTGAGATTTTATTTTACGATCTTGTGAATTGATGTTCTGTGGGGAAAACTTGCCTTAGTTTTAATATAATGGTCAATGACTAAGAAATATCAAGGAGTTGGGCTGGGTGCAGTAGCTCTCACCTGTAATCCCAGCACTTTGGGAGGCCGAGGCAGACAGATCACGGGGTCAGGAGATTGAGACCATCCTGGCCAACATGGTGAAACTCCACCTCTACTAAAAATACAAAAATTAGCTGGGTGTGGTGGTGCGCACCTGTAATCCAAGCTACTCGGGAGGCTGAAGCAGGAGAATCGCTTGAACCTGGGAGGCAGAGATTGTGGTGAGCCAAGATCACAGTGAGCTGAGATCACGTCACTGCACTCCAGCCTGGCAACAAAGCGAGACTCCATCTAAAAATAAATAAATAAGAAAGAAAAATCAAGGAGTTGCTTTTTTGTTTTCTATCTTCAATTTTCCCCCACTTCCATGGTTCAAGTTGTAGGCTGGGGAGGTCCCCAAATGCCATTGGGACCAAGACCGCAGCCTGTGTTCAGGCTCTTGACACCATTGCAAGAAGGTATTCAAAGATGAATCAGAAAATAGTGAATTTACAGAGATTTATTGAAAAGTAAAATGTATACACCCATGAAAGGGCAGTGGAGACATACTTGAGAGAAAGTTGCCCAATGAAGTTTGGGGTTCTACCTTTATGGGTTTCTTTAACCAAAGGGTGCAATATTTATGAAGATTCCTGGAAAGAGATGGAGATTTCTCAGAACGGTGGTGCCACCCATTTTTGCACCAAATATGGGTGATCCTGGAACTGTCATGGCGGTGGTGGGTGTGTGTTTAGTATGCTGATAAGTATATAAAAAGGTTCTAGGCAAAACCTAGGTCAAATCCAGGGCCGTGTTGGGTCCAGTCGGTCTTAGCCAGCTTGGCCACAACCTAGTTTTTCAGGGTCTTATCAACCCCTAGCTTATGCAGCTATTTCAACGGTTACCTTTTGCTAGTCATGTGAACTGCTCCCTGGAATTTTCTATTGTCCTGTAACTGCCTTGTATTACTTCTGTCTCACAAGTAGTCAAGAATGTAATGACAAACAAACCAAACAAATTTAGAGGGAAAGTATAATGAATCCATATATAGTCATTACGTAGCTTCAACAATTTTTTTCCATTTAAATAAATGTTTTCTTTTCTTTTTTTCTTTTTTTCTTTTTTTTTTTTCTTTGAGACAGAGTCTGACTCTGTCGCCTAGGCTGGAGTGCAATGGTGCAATCTTAGCTCACTGCAACCTCTGCCTCCCGGGTTCAAGTGATTCTCCTGCCTCAGCCTCCCGAGTAGCTGGGATTATAGGTGCACACCACCGTGCCTGGCTAAATTTTGTATTTTTAGTAAACACGGGGTTTCACCATATTGGTCAGGCTGGTCTCGAACCCCTGACCTTGTGATCTGTCTGCCTCGGCCTCCCAAAGTGCTAGGATTACAGGTGTGAGCCACCGTGCCTGGCCTGATGTTTTCTTTCTTTCTTTTAATTCAAAATCTTTTTCTTCCTCTTTTTTTGTTTTTTGTTTTGTTTTGTTTTGTTTTAAACTCCCAGCATTTTGTTAGGGCGAGGTGGAAGGGTCACTTTAGCCCAGAAGTTTGAGACCAGCCTGGGCAACAAAGTGAGACCCTATGTCAAAAAGAAACACAAAACCAAAAAAACAGGCATGGTGGTACTATAAATTATAATGACTAAATGTGAACACTCATAGTTCTTTAATTTGATTGTATTACCACTTAATTCATAGCTTTGAAGGAAATAGCCATTACATTAGATGGCACATTACTTTTAAGATGCAACCCAATTTTCAAAATGTTAAAATGGAAAAAAACATTAAAGGATGATTCTAAGAACATGCATGCTACTTGGTGCAACTTAGGAGGCTGAAGCAGGAGGATCACTTGAGCCAGGAGTTTGAGGTTACAATGAGCCACGGCACTCTGTCCTGGATGACAGAGTGAACCCCTGTCTCTAAAATAATAATAATTATTATTATTTAACTAAAATAAACCTAAAAAATAAAAAAAAATGCAATGGTTAGGGAAATAGCACTTTTGTGAGGAGAGCAGTAATAGCCCAGCATATATATGTTTTAAGAAAAGGAAAATGGTCTTAATCCACCTTGTGTTAAAGGAATTTTTAAAAAACTACTTTATTCAATAAAGATTCATTATTTTAAAGGTATGTAAACTTTCAAATATAAATTAATCTACTTCATTGGATATAAATTATGTTCAGTTTCAATTACTACCTGTGTATGAACACATTGTAAAATCTCTGAATACTATGTGAAAGCATTTTAACACTCATTCCTTTATACTTCTTCAAAATTTACATTTGTATGTACCTCCTTGTATTTTTATATGTGTTCATTTGACCTCATCTAAAATGTGGCCACGTAATGTTTTTATATGCCCTTTCATGCTTACCACAATACTGTGTACATGACAACTATTCTGTACATATTTAACTGTAAAAGTCTTATGTATGGTATCTGTATCTTTGCTGTTTTAAAGATACAGGATCCAACTAGCTTTCTAGAATTGCAAAAGAAGAAAAACTCACTTTCAGAAGTCACGCGAGATTGGGAAATCATCCTGGTCTTACCCAAGGAGGTATATTGTTGAGAAACTTACATGTCCATCAGTTTCTTGTACTGTAGTTTGAAATCAAGAAACGACCGCAGTTTCTTGTACAAGTAGTTTGAAATCAGCTTGTCAAGTTTCATTCTACCCTGCTAGAATGTACAAGAATCCAAAGCAATAATGTAATTTATACATTTCATAAGGCTAGTGCCAAATTGTATCAGCAAATTGGTCGTAAGTCTCCAACTGGAACAAAGTGAGTGATTGTTGGGCAATGTAGTCCTGCAGTGCCAAATTCTTTTTTTTTTAATTTTTTTATTTTTTTTATTTTTTATTTTTTATTATATTTTAAGTTCTAGGGTACATGTGCATGACGTTTATATCATGTATAACTCCCCAGTGCAATCCCTCCCTCCTCCCCCCTCCCCATGATAGGCCCCAGTGTGTGATGTTCCCCTTCCCGAGTCCAAGTGATATGCATTCCTTCTTAAAAAGAACCAAAATAAGCCTTTCCTATAGAATTTCCACTTCAAGATTCCATCATCGGCACATATCAAATACTGTTGGCAATGCTGAAAGTAAAAGCAAGGACTCATATAAAGTCTTTGGTTGCTGAAATTAAAAATAGTTGTCACTATTTTCAATATCAAAATCCTATAGTTTTTGACAGGTTTAAATTCTCTCTTGATTCATTTCAGAATAGGGTCATCTTTCTATACTTCTATGACATTTTAAAAAAGAAGTAGTTTGGCTAGGAATTGAGTGTTTCAAGCCATCTTGGCCCTTTGCACCCTAAAATTTCAGTAACACTGTCAAGTGAATCAGTTCTTAAGAGCTGGAAACACAAAGAAGAAAATTCTCAATTAATTAAGGGGCCGGGCACGGTGGCTCAAGCCTGTAATCCCAGCACTTTGGGAGGCCGAGATGGACGGATCACGAGGTCAGGAGATGAAGACCATCCTGGCTAACACGGTGAAACCCCGTCTCTACTAAAAAATACAAAAATCTAGCCGGGCGAGGTGGTGGGCGCCTGTAGTTCCAGCTACTCGGGAGGCTGAGGCAGGAGAATGGCGTAAACCCGGGAGGCAGAGCTTGCAGTGAGCTGAGATCCTGCCACTGCACTCCAGCCTGGGCAACAGAGCGAGACTCTGTCTCAAAAAAAAAAAAAAAAAAAAAAAAGAAAAGAATTAATTAAAATATTTTCTTGAATGAGAAAATTGAAATTATCTACTCCTTATATAAAGAAACTACATTGTGGATTAACCCTGAAATTGGTACTTGGAAAGTTTATTCCAGTGTGTTTCACTGAAATTTAAATTCATGACATTTGAAAAATGTAAGTTATAATTAAACACTGAGAGTAATCCTTATAGTTATTATATATTTGTTAAATATTCCATGGCAAATGTGACCAACAAATCTGTTAAATTAAATATTTGGGAGTAAATTTACTTTTACTTTCTGTGGAAACATTTGGATTACCCCAACAGTAAAAGTAACAGATTGAAAATATATTATTATTTATTTTCAACTTTTATTTCAATATATGTGCCTGTCAAATGCCAATGAATAATAATCACATTTGATTGTCAAAGCTCATGGAATGGTACACCTAAGATTTGTATATTTCTTTCTTTTTTTTTTTTTCTGAGACGGAGTTTCACGTTTGTTGCCCAGGCTGGAGTGCAATGGTGCGATTTCGGCTCGCCACAAGATCTGCCGCCTGGGTTCAAGCAATTCTCCTGCCTCAGCCTCCTGCATTACAGGGTTACATTACTGGATTACAGGCATGCGCCGCCACACCCAGCGAATTTTGTACTTTTAGTAGAGACAGGGTATCTCCATGTTGGTCAGGTTGGTCTCAACCTCCCCTACCTCAGATGATCTGCCCACCTCATCCTCCCAAAGTGCTGGAATTACAGGTGTGAGCTATCGTGCTCGGCCTGTATATTTCTTTATATATGAAGTTTGCATTACGAGAGCATGAATATTGAACTCTAGTGAATGATATGTCTGCTGAAGTGTTTTAAGGGTGAAGAATACTGATGTCTGCGACTTATACTGAAATAAAATGGAGCGATATTTGGATAAAAGGATGAATAGATGGGTGTGTGTGTGTAATAAAGCAAATATACAATTTATTATTGAACCTTGATGGTGGGTATATGGGTATTCACTGTAAAATTCTTCCAACTTTTCTGTATGTTTGAAAATTTTTCGTAATAAGATGCAAGGAAAAAGCTTAAAACATGCTTGAATTATAATTCTATAATGATGTATTAATATTAAAATACTGGAAGTACTCCTGCTTCATCAAAGTTACTTACATTCAAAAATATTGGTTTTTGTCATCTTTAAAGCATGTAATAAGAATTTTTAAAATTAAGTATTAAAAATAAAACTTTTAATATTTGAAACTTAAATCTCTCATGGCACTGTTCCTATTATGGATTTTGGGGGTTAGATCTGTAGCTACATATGGTATCTTCTTTCAGTGGCTCATACATACAGGACTTAAATTTGTAGTTCCCTCACTAAAAACAAACAGGCTCTGATGAAACCTGTCTTGATAGGGACATCTGAAAGTGTTGATGAATGCCAAGGACTCTAATGGAAACCAAACAAACAATAATAAAAAAATACTGTTTGTTTTAAAATTCTAGTAAAATGGAATTAGACTACATGATAGCATTAATCCCATTTGCTATGCCAACATTTAAGACGGAATCTGTGGTTTATCATCTGGCTTGCCTGTTTTTTGTTAAATATAAGGAATATTTTAGTACTTTTTAAAAGATGACATGCAATAATAGCTCAAACTTTAATACCCATTAATGAACGTCCATAAAGAAAACAATTCAGTGCCACTTAAAAATAATTTGAATATCAGTCATCCATAATGCGATGAACATATTTGATAGAGAATATGTGAATAGAAGTATATGTGAATCAGTTTTATTCTATCTACAGATGCTGAATGGCATAGGGAATTGTGGGTCTCATGAAATTTTCTCAGAAGTACCCAGAGGATCTTCACTACCAGATTGATAAACACAATTTTTTGGTTCTTTGCCCACACATGGAACTTTTCTAGAAAAGTTTCAAACAAAACATGCCTAAACATGAATCCTGGAAAAGAAAAGTGATCTTCTAAATTTGAAAAGGAAAGGTTTATGTGGCTCTCACGTGAAATATCCTCTGGCAAGGGAGTAGGTACATGATGGAAATACATGGATTTTCACTGAAGAAATGAAAATATAAATGGCAAAGTAAACTTCATTTATACTATTGAAATATTCAACTGAGGAAAATACATTACTTTTAAATTGGAAGAAGCAAAGGCACACGACAATTTTTTACAGGTTATGTCATTCTCTCATTTCCTTTCTATTGAAATTAGTTGAGCTTTTCTTTGTCATAATGAGTGTTGCCACAGTTTACACCTGCCATTCTGACTTTTGGTAGACCGCCTGTTGAGAGGAATTTTTTTTTCATTCTTTTATCTACATCATGGAAAAACATAGCACAATCCATGTGAAGAAGAAACAAATATACTTGTAATGTTCACATAAATAAAAATGTAACTTAGGAGTCCACCTAATGCTAGAATTTTTGTCGCATTGTAAGTGTTACGGAGCTTTAAAATTCCATGTGGCTTAATAGCTGGAAGGAAGCATTAATATTTAAATATTAATTTGAATACCAAAGATAAAACAAATTAATACTTTTGAATGAATATTTTAAATTCCCTAATGAGAAGACAATTGCATAAAATTAAGCATGTATTTTAGTTTGAAGGATTAAATCATTCGTGATACATGACCGTACTACCTACCTTGTTCATCTTTTTGCCAAATATTTCCATATTAATTCTTAGAGTCAGTTCTCAGCACATAGCAACTTTTACTGTTGTGGTGGGTGAGAAAGTGGAGAATCAAGCTTTAAGGTGAATTTATAATTTACCATTTGAATATTGCCAGGAGTTAAAATGACCTTTAAACTTTGTGTGAATTGCCTATTTCAATATTTATGGATTTTGTATATGCAACCCTGTATAGTAATATCAAGCATACTAAAGTTTTAGAACTACCAAGTTAAACTTAAGAACCAAAGGAAGTCTATTTTGCAGATATTTAGACATTTGATTATTTGCTTTACAAATAACTAAGAAATACGTAGTGATGAATAAGAGATGGATAGGTGATTCTATTGCTAAGCTGTTCAGTACCGTAGCCATTAGCCATCTGTGGCTACTTAAATTTAAGTTCATTATAATTAAACAAAATGGAAAATTTGGTTCATCAGTCACACCAGCCAGATTTCAAGAACTAACAGCCAAATGTGCCTAGTAGCTTCATATTGAACAGCACAGAAAGACATTTCTATCATTGCAGAAAGTTCTACTGAAGAGTGTTGTTCTCAACTGTTTGTTCATCTCCCTGGGATTTTATCTATTTTGTTAAAAGATCAGACTTCTAAAAACGTAACACATTGTTTTGAGAATTACAGAAGCTATTTGAGATTCAAGTTATCTGATAGAAAAAGTTGAATATATTTTCGATATTGTATTTTCTAAAAATAGCTTTTATTTTTAAAATAAGAGTACTTAATAAGAATTATTGATACGGTACTACACATTCTTTGTCATTAAAAAAGTGGTCAGCACATGGGAAAAAAAAGTATATAGTTTAATTAAAAATCACTTTTTCATGGAGCAAGATGGCCGATTAGGAGCAGCTCCAGTCTCCAACTCCCAGCGTGAGTGACACAGAACACCGGTGATTTCTGCATTTTCAACTGAGGTACGGGGTCATCTCACTGGGGATGCCGGACAATCGGTGCTGGTCAGCTGCTGCAGCCCGACCAGCGAGAACTGAAGCAGGGCGAGGCATTGCCTCACCTGGGAAGCGCAAGGGGGAAGGGAATCCCTTTTCCTAGCCAGGGGAACTGAGACACACAACACCTGGAAAATCGGGTAACTCCACCCCAATACTGTGCTTTAAGCAAACGGGCACACCAGGAGATTATACCCACACCTGGCCGGGAGGGTCCCACGGCCACGGAGCCTCCCTCATTGCTAGCACAGCAGTCTGCCATCTAACTGCAAGGCAGCAGCGAGGCTGGGGAAGGGGCGCCCGCCATTGCTGAGGCTTAGTAGGTAAACAAAGCTGCTGGGAAGCTCGAACTGGGTGGAGCTCACAGCTCAAGGAAACCTGCCTGTCTCTGTAGACTCCACCTCTGGGGACAGGGCACAGCTAAACAACAAAGGGGAAGCAGCAGAGGCTGTGCAGACGCGAACGACTCTGTCTGACAGCTTTGCAGAGAGCAGTGGATCTCCCAACACGGAGGTTGAGATCTGAGAAGGGAGACTGCCTGCTCAAGTGGGTCCCTGACCCCGAGTAGCCTAACTGGGAGACATCCCACTAGGGGCAGTCTGACACCCCACACCTCACAGGGTGGAGTACACCCCTGAGAGGAAGCTTCCAAAGGAAGAATCAGACAGGTACACTCGCTGTTCAGCAATATTCTATCTTCTGCAACCTCTGCTGCTGATACCCAGGCAAACAAGGTCTGGAGTGGACCTGAAGCAATCTCCAACAGACGTACAACTGAGGGTCCTGACTATTAGAAGGAAAACTATGAAACAGGAAGAACACCTATACCAAAACCCCATCAGTACGTCACCATCATCAAAGACCAGAGGCAGATAAAACCACAAAGATGGGGCAGAAGCAGGGCAGAAAAGCTGGAAATTCAAAAAATAAGAGCGCATCTCCCCCTGCAAAGGAGCGCAGCTCATCACCAGCAACGGATCAAAGCTGGTCAGAGAATGACTTTGACGAAATGAGAGAAGAAGGCTTCAGTCCATCAAACTTCTCAGAGCTAAAGGAGGAATTACGTACCCAGCGCAAAGAAACTAAAAATCTTGAAAAAAAAGTGGAAGAATTGACAGCTAGACTAATTAATGCAGAGAAGATCATAAACGAAATGACAGAGATGAAAACCATGACACGAGAAATACGTGACAAATGCACAAGCTTCAGTAACCGACTCGATCAACTGGAAGAAAGAGTATCAGCGATTGAGGATCAAATGAATGAAATGAAGCGAGAAGAGAAACCAAAAGAAAAAAGAAGAAAAAGAAATGAACAAAGCCTGCAAGAAGTATGGGATTATGTAAAAAGACCAAATCTACGTCTGATTGGGGTGCCTGAAAGTGAGGGGGAAAATGGAACCAAGTTGGAAAACACTCTTCAGGATATCATCCAGGAGAACTTCCCCAACCTAGTAGGGCAGGCCAACATTCAAATTCAGGAAATACAGAGAACGCCACAAAGATACTCCTCCAGAAGAGCAACTCCAAGACACATAATTGCCAGATTCACCAAAGTTGAAATGAAGGAACAAATCTAAGGGCAGCCAGAGAGAAAGGTGGGTTACCCACAAAGGGAAGCCCTCAGACTAACAGCAGATCTCTCGGCAGAAACTCTCAAGCCAGAAGAGAGTGGGGGCCAATATTCAACGTTCTTAAAGAAAAGAATTTTCAACCCAGAATTTCATATCCAGCCAAACTAAGTTTCATCAGTGAAGGAGAAATAAAATCCTTTACAGATAAGCAAATGCTTAGAGATTTTGTCACCACCAGGCCTGCCTTACAAGAGACCCTGAAGGAAGCCCTAAACATGGAAAGGAACAAACGGTACCAGCCATTGCAAAAACATGCCAAAATGTAAAGACCATAGAGGCTAGGAAGAAACTGCATCAACTAACGAGCAAAATAACCAGTTAATATCATAATGACAGGATCAAGTTCACACATACAATATTAACCTTAAATGTCAATGGACTAAATGCTCACAATTAAAAGACACAGACTGGCAAATGGATAAAGAGTCAAGACCCATCAGTCTGCTGTATTCAGGAGACCCATCTCACATGCAGAGACATACATAGGCTCAAAATAAAGGGATGGAGGAAGATCTACCAAGCAAATGGAGAACAAAAAAAGCAGGGGTTGCAATCCTAGTCTCTGATAAAACAGACTTTAAACCATCAAAGATCAAAAGAGACAAAGAAGGCCATTACATAATGGTAAAGGGATCAATTCAACAGGAAGAGCTAACTCTCTAAATATCTATGCACCCAATACAGGAGCACCCAGATTCATAAAGCAAGTCCTTAGAGACCTACAAAGAGACTTAGACTCCATACAATAATAATGGGAGACTTCAACACTCCACTGTCAACATTAGACAGATCAACGAGGCAGAAAGTAACAAGGATATCCAGGAATTGAACTCATCTCTGCACCAAGCGGACCTAATAGACATCTATAGAACTCTCCACCCCAAATCAACAGAATATACATTCTTCTCAGCACCACATCGCACTTATTCCAAAATTGACCACATAATTGGAAGTAAAGCACTCCTCAGCAAATGTACAAGAACAGAAATTATAACAACTGTCTCTCAGACCACAGTGCAATCAAACTAGAACTCAGGACTAAGAAACGCAATCAAAACCGCTCAACTACATGGAAACTGAACAACCTGCTCCTGAATGACTACTGGGTACATAACGAAATGAAAGCAGAAATAAAGATGTTCTTTGAAACCAATGAGAACAAAGATACAACATACCAGAATCTCTGGGACACATTAAAGCAGTGTGTAGAGGGAAATTTATAGCACTAAATGCCCACAAGAGAAAGCAGGAAAGATCTAAAATTGACACTCTAACATCACAATTAAAAGAACTAGAGAGGCAAGAGCAAACACATTCAAAAGCTAGCAGAAGGCAAGAAATAACTAAGATCAGAGCAGAGCTGAAGGAGATAGAGACACAAAAAACCGTCAAAAAATCAATGAATCCAGGAGTTGGTTTTTTGAAAAGATCAACAAAATTGACAGACCGCTAGCAAGACTAATAAAGAAGAAAAGAGAGAGGAATCAAATAGACGAATAAAAAATGATAAAGGGGATATCACCACTGACCCCACAGAAATACAAACAACCATCAGAGAATACTATAAACAG
This sequence comes from Trachypithecus francoisi, assembly GCF_009764315.1. Lineage (NCBI taxonomy): Eukaryota > Metazoa > Chordata > Mammalia > Primates > Cercopithecidae > Trachypithecus > Trachypithecus francoisi. The sequence goes on along the minus strand of NW_022681471.1, from coordinate 109,085,320 downwards.
CTCTACGCAAATCAACTAGAAAATCTAGAAGAAATGGATAATTTCCTGGACACTTACACTCTCCAAGACTAAACCAGGAAGAAGTTGAATCCCCGAATAGACCAATAGCAGGCTCTGAAATCGAGGCAACATTAATAGCCTACCCACGAAAAAAAGTCCAGGACCAGATGGATTCACAGCTGAATTCTACCAGAGGTACAAGGAGGAGCTGGTACCATTCCTTCTGAAACTATTCCAATCAAGAGAAAAAGAGGGAATCCTCCCTAACTCATTTTATGAGGCCAACATCATCCTGATACCCAAGCCTGGCAGAGACACAACAAAAAAAGAGAATTTTAGACCAATATCCCTGATGAACATCGATGCAAAAATTCTCAATAAAATACTGGCAAACCGGATTCAGCAGCACATCAAAAAGCTTATCCACCATGATCAAGTGGGCTTCATCCCTGGGATGCAAGGCTGGTTCAACATTCGCAAATCAATAAACGTAATCCAGCATATAAACAGAACCAAAGACAAGAACCACAAGATTATCTCAATAGATGCAGAAAAGGCTTTTGACAAATTCAACAGCCCTTCATGCTAAAAACGCTGAATAAATTCGGTATTGATGGAACGTACCTCAAAATAATGAGAGCTATTTATGACAAACCCACAGCAAATATCATACTGAATGGGCAAAAACTGGAAAAATTCCCTTTGAAAACTGGCACAAGACAGGGATGCCCTCTCTCACCACTCCTATTCAACATAGTGTTGGAAGTTCTGGCAGGGCAATCAGGCAAGAGAAGAAATCCAGGGTATCCAGGTAGGAAAAGAAGTCAAATTGTCCCTGTTTGCAGATGACATGATTGTATATTTAGAAAACCCCATTGTCTCAGCCCAAAATCTCCTTAGGCTGATAAGCAACTTCAGCAAAGTCTCAGGATACAAAATTAATGGGCAAAAATCACAAGCATTCTTATACACCAGTAACAGACAAACAGAGAGCCAAATCATGAATGAACTTCCATTCACAATTGCTTCAAAGAGAATAAAATACCTAGGAATCCAACTTACAAGGGATGTAAAGGACCTCTTCAGGAGAACTACAAACCACTGCTCAGTGAAATCAAAGAGGACACTAACAAATGGAAGAAGATACCATGCTCATGAATAGGAAGAATCAATATCTTGAAAATGGCCATACTGCCCAAGGTAATTTATAGATTCAATGCCATCCCCATCAAGCTACCAATGAGTTTCTTCACAGAATTGGAAAAAACCGCTTTAAAGTTCCTATGGAAACAAAAAAGAGCCCGCATTGCCAAGAGAATCCTAAGTCATAAGAACAAAGCTGGAGGCATCACGCTACCTGACTTCAAACTATACTACAAGGCTACAGTAACCAAAACAGCATGGTACTGGTACCAAAACAGAGATATAGACCAATGGAACAGAACAGAGTCCTCAGAAATAATACCATACATCTCCCACCATCTGATCTTTGACAAACCTGAGAGAAAGAAGAAATGGGGAAAGGATTCCCTATTTAATAAATGGTGCTGGGAAAATTGGCTAGCCATAAGTAGAAAGCTGAAACAGGATCCTTTCCTTACTCCTTATACGAAAATTAATTCAAGATGGATTAGAGACTTAAATGTTAGACCTAGTACCATAAAAACACTAGAAGAAAACCTAGGTAGTACCATTCAGGACATAGGCATGGGCAAGGACTTCCTGTCTAAAACACCAAAAGCAACGGCAACAAAAGCCAAAATTGACCAATGGGATCTAATTAAACTAAAGAGCTTCTGCACAGCAAAAGAAACTACCATCAGAGTGAACAGGCAACCTACAGAATGGGAGAAAATTTTTGCAATCTACTCATCTAACAAAGGGCTGATATCCAGAATCTACAAGAGCTCAAACAAATTACAAGAAATAAAAAACCATCAAAAAGTGGGCAAAGGATATGAACAGACATTTCTCAAAAAAAGACATTCATACAGCCAACAGACACATGAAAAAATGCTCATCATCACTGGCCATCAGAGAAATGCAAATCCAAAGCACAATGAGATACCATCTCACACCAGTTAGAATGGCAATCATTAAAAAGTCAGGCACAACAGGTGCTGGAGAGGATGTGGAGAAATAGGAACACTTTTACACTGTTGGTGGGATTGTAAACTAGTTCAACCATTATGGAAAGAGTATGGCGATCCTCAAGGATCTAGAACTAGATGTACCATATGACCCAGCCATCCCACTACTGGGTATATACCCAAAGGATTATAAAGCATGCTGCTATAAAGACACATGCACACGTATGTTTATTGCGGCACTATTCACAATAGCAAAGACTTGGAATCAACCCAAATGTCCATCTGTGACAGACTGGATTAAGAAAATGTGGCACATATGCACCATGGAATATTATGCAGCTAAAAAAAGGATGAGTTTGCATCTTTGTAGGGACATGGATGCAGCTGAAAACCATCATTCTTAGCAAACTATCACAAGAACAGAAAACCAAACACCGCATGTTCTCACTCATAGGTGGGAACTGAGCAATGAGATCACCTGGACTCCGGAAGGGGAACATCACACACTGGGCCTATCATGGGGAGGGGGAGGGGGGCGGGATTGCATTGGGAGTTATACATGATATAAATGACGAATTGATGGGTGCTGACGAGTTGATGGGTGCAGCACACCAACATGGCACAAGTATACATATGTAACAAACCTTTACGTTATGCACATGTACCCTAGAACTTAAAGTATAATATAAAAATAAAAATAAAAAAAATAAAAGAAGTATCACTTTTCCTTTCATAAAATTATTCTTTAAATTGTGGTTTATAAGTTCGATTATAACAGCCATCTCAATGCCTGTATGCAAATAAGTATATATTGTTGACTGATCTCATTTTAAATTCATAGCCACAACAATTCTCATAGGAGATTCAGCCTCTCCAAAGCACCAAGTATCCTATTCCATTTCAATTTCTGTTCTCTAGACTGATTTCACACCTTCTCTCTTAAAACCTCCCTCTCACAACAGTTTTGTCTTCTTTTTACTTCATTGAGGAAAAGAAATATGACACCCGTTTCCCTTATTTTTCATCTGCAAATCTAGCAGCTCATCTGGGTCCAAATCTACATTCTCCTCTTCCCACTTTTTTTTTTTTTTTTTGAGATGGAACCTCCCTCTGTTGCCCCCTGGAGTTCAGTGATGTCATCATAGCTTACTTACTGCAGTCTTAAAATCCTGGGTTCAATAAATCCTCCCACCTCAGCTTCCTAAGTATCTAGGACTACAAGTGCATGCCACCACACCTGGGTAATTTGTTAAATTTTTTTCTAGAGACAGAGTCTCGTTGCGTTGCCCAGGCTGGTCTTAAACTCTTGGCCTCATGTGATCCTCCTGCTTCAGCCTCTGAAAGAACTGGGATTACCAGCGTGAGCCACTGTGCCCAGTCTAAATCTACATTCTTGGCCTGCCTTTCAGTGTTACTGGAATTGACAGGTTTACCTGTTCTCAAATTATGTCCAGCCTTTCTCCTTGGACCCTGGATTTCATTTACTTTTAATTATTCATGCATTTTCTTTTGAAATATCTCACTCCTCCTTCAATATCAATTTTTTGTATGTGTCTATAAATATGTTCTGCTGTTTTCTAACTTTAAACCCAAACAAAAATAAGCTCTTTTGATTATCTTTTCCCTTCCGGGTATTACCTTGTTTTTCTACTCTCCTTGCTACATGCAAACACACATCCAAATCTAGAAGGAATTATTCATACTTTTCATTGCCATTATTTACCTCATATTCTCCTTTCAACTTAGTTCATCAGGGCTGCCGTGACATAGGCTGGTTTTCCTTCCTTCTTTCCTTCCTTTTTTTTTTTTTTACTTTCTTGTTTTTGTCCCCTAAGGTCACATGACTATTGGATTGCCAATTGAATGGCCATGTCTCTGTTCTTCCCATACTTGATACCTGCACAGAATTTGGCGTAGTTGATTACTTGCTCCTTCTGGAAAACTGTCTTCTTTTGTACTGAGCCACATAAAATCATCCTGGCTTCCTCCCCTTCTCAGTTTCTTTTTTTCATCATTTCTGTACCCCCAAATGTTAGTGTCAGTCCTAGCTTCATACTTTTTTTTTAGATTAAGTCATCCAATCTAATGTCTTTAAAATGCTAACTATATACAAATGACCCTGAATATATATATATATATATATATATATATATTTTTTTTTTTTTTTTTGAAACGGAGTCTCGCTCTGCCACCCAGGCTGGAGTGCAGTGGTCAGATCTCAGCTCACTGCAAGCTCCGCCTCCCGGGTTTACACCATTCTCCTGCCTCAGCCTCCCGAGTAGCTGGGAGTACAGGCGCCCGCTACCTCGCCCGGCTAGTTTTTTGTATTTTTTAGTAGAGACGGGGTTTCTCCGTGTTAGCCAGGATGGTCTCAATCTCCTGACCTCGTGATCCTCCCGCCTCGGCCTCCGAAAGTGCTGAGATTACAGGCTTGAGCCACCGCACACGGCCCCCCTCAACATATTTTTGTATTTAATTCTGTCTTATCTCTTCAACATGAGGCTTTTTTCCCCTTAAACAGCTTACTTCACGTACTCATGGGAGTATGTATCTAACATGAATGTCAAACTTAACATAAACAGATATTTTGATTTTTTTCCATCAGACCTCCCAGAATAAACAACAAACAAACCTGCTGAGCCCTCACTGAGTAATTGGTTCCATTATGACCCAATGACTAATGTCAAATTCGTAAATGCGTTTATAAACTTCGTGTCTAATCGTCAGTGAATCTTGTCTCCTGTACCTTGCATTCCCCAAATCTGGCCAGTTCTCTGTTTCTTCATTATCACTACCTTGTCTCAACCCCTATGACTTCTCACCTAGACTGTTGCAATTATTTCCTGTCATGTCTTTTTTCTTTTGTCACCATACAATTAAATCTCCCTTCTTCCTGTACAGATACAATAATCTTTGACAAGGTAGACCACGTAATTTTACTCCAGTGACTTCCCATAACCCTAAGGCAAAGATCTGAATATTTTAACCTGGTCTACAAAACCTTCTTGTCCTAATCTCTGCCTAGCTTTTTACTCTACGTCATTCCCTTTCCCACTTCCATCTCAGGCCAACTCCTACATTAGTATCTTTATGTAGTTAGTAGATGTTTCTCTGCATGAAATGTTCTTACTTCAGATCATCTCTATGCGGGCTTCTCCCTTAATTGATACTTTCTCAGAAATCTTATTTAAGTGATTCTTTCTTAGAAATGCCTTTCCTGACCTAACGAAAGTAGGTACAGTCACTCTCTATCACTTCAGCCTATTAAAATTGTCAGTGTGGAACTTATGCCCTCTAAAATCTTGCTTATTTTACTTATTTACTGATTCATTATCTATCTTTATCTGGCCAATATAATCTCCATTTTATCCCCACTGTGTGGAGCTTTGCCTGATCTCAAATCTGAACTCTTTGTATGAATTAAATAAGGATGAAAAGAAATTGTACTGTTTTTTGTTTCAAGTATCAGGCAATATTTAACTATTTGAAGTTATGGGACTACCAAAGATACTCCTTTTGGTTGACACATTACTGAGACAAGCACCAATGATATGAAATTTGCATATAGTCATGCATCACTTACCAACAGGCATATGTTCTGAGAAATGCATTCTTTGACGATTTTTTGGTTGTGCAAACATCAGTGTGTACTTACACAAACCTAGATATTATAGCCTACTACAAATCTAAGCTATATGGTAGAGCCTGTTACTCCTACCAACACGTTACTGTACTGAATACTGTAGGCAATTTGAATGCAAAGGTAAGTAATTGTGTATCTAAACATTTCTTAACATAGAAAAGGTACAATTCAGATGCAATATTATAACCTTATGCTACTGCTATCATAGTATATGGCCTGTTGTTTACAGATACATTGTTATTCTGTTCATGACTGTATTGGCACCAGATTGTGGCCATTTCGAATATATTGTCTCCCACTCCTCTCATTCTTTACTGAAGTCACCAGGGTAGTAGCAAGTCACTGGAACCAGACCTATAATATATCCCACTTGCTCTCTGTGACTGTTCTGAGAAACATGTATTGAAAGGCAGCTAGGCTGCCTGATGATTATTTAGTAGCAGTCTTTCTTCACTGAACAATAGTGAATAATATCTTTGATCTCTGCCACCAGGAAATAAACAGAACCCATCAGGAATTTAATCCCTGGGAAAGATTTTCACATTTCCTGGTATAGATGTTTGATTTTGAAGCTCATATGGTTTGCACAATAAATATTTACCTCTTTATGTCAAAATACATGTTAAATCATTGTTATGGTTGGTATGAGGAATTTGTGAAGCAATCCCATCCTTTTGTTATTACTGTGTTGTTGGAAGAGGACTTCTCACACCTTAAGCTCATTAATAGTTTTTCCTGTGTGTTCATGCAACAAAATGGAAGTAAAAAGATATATTTTGTTTTCATTTATTTTATTCACCTGAATCTATCCAGAGGGAAAGTACTGGAAGTGTTTTCTTTTTAAGAGTGTTAACTTGTATTCTTGGCAAGATCTCATCAAAAGCTTAAATACGAAGGTAAGAGTCAGTATTGTGTGGACAGCTTAGCTCTACACTAGACCTTCTGTCCATCTTGCTAGTTTTTTCCCAGTTAACGGAAATCTTATAGACAGAAAAGCTCATGTTAGCTTCTCCAGCATGGTATTATGTCAACAATCCTTACTCTAATCCTTAATGCAGCTCTTTACCTAAATGTGAGAGAGATGGAGAACCACAGCTGCCAACAATTCAAAATATAACATGCAGTAGCTATTTTTTAAAGAAGCATTTTTACTTGATCTCATAAAAATATCATCTTAAAGGGTTTTTGAAAATTTGTGATTTTGTCTTTTTATTAAAATTATTGAGAAAACTATTGAGTCTGAAGTAGGTCTCTAAAATACATCTTGTCTTACTGTAAAGTAATGTGACTGACCTTTTGTGTGAATTTTAGAATTAGTTTTTTCACTTCATAGATTCATTACATAGTGGCACTTTATTTAAGCATTGCATCAGTACTGTAACCCTTTATATTTCCTTGGGGCATCATGTATAGAGTGTCTGTTAGCTTTAACTCATTTCTAAAAAATTAACTTCTTAGAATAAGAAAAATATTGAAAACTCTTGAAAGTAAGTTCGAAACTTGACCATGATTTTTTTCATTTTTATTTTATTTTTTATTTTATTTTTATTTATTTATTTTTTTGAGACTGAGTCTCACTCTCACCCAGGCTGGAGTGCAGTGGTGCAATCCCAGCTCACTGCAAGCTCTGCCTCCCGGATTCACACCATTCTCTTGCCTCAGCCTCCTGAGTAGCTGGGACTACAGGTGCCCGCCACCACGCCAGGCTAATTTTTTGTATTTTTAGTAGAGACAGGGTTTCACCGTGTAAGCCACAATGGTCTCAATTTGCTGATCTTGTGATCCACCCGCCTCGGCCTCTCAAATTGCTGGGATTACAAGTGTGAGCCACCACGTCCGGCTGATTTTTTTTTTTTTTTTTCTTCCTGCAAAACCAGCTGAGGGAGGTGTTTGGATTTCCAAGCACATACCAGCTATAAGCATCATTGGATGTTTTGGTGGGGTAGGTTTTTTGAAAATGTGTATGCAGGTAATAATGAGCGATACTACATATGTATTTTAACTACTTAATTGTTTAAATTTGGTTAACAAATCTATGAAGGAAATGGCTTGCAGTATTCTGTCTTTTCTAAACAGTGTTTCCTTAACAATTAATTGTAACAAGTCTTGGAACCGTGAGCACTTTCTTTCCTCCTGTCACCATGATTGATCCCTATTTTGTTGGAAAGTGAAAATTGAGCAGTTTTAACTCTAAAGGCTAACATTATGGAAAAAAATTTCAACTCATTTTGGTGGTAAATGCTATGTATGAAAATATTAGAATTTAAGTACTTCTCTTTACAGACAAAATAATTATTTTCAGTGTATTATGAACAAACTTCCTAGTAGGGTATGTAAATGATTCACTTTTAAATTATGATTATTTTCTTCCAAATTCCATTATTAAAGTAGTAAGTGTAAAGTATGACTTTTAAGCAATATTTCATTAGCTATCAAGTATTTAAGCACCTTGTTTCAAATTAGCTAATGAGTTATAAATTATTAAATCAAGCTTGAAAATTTTATTTGGACAAGTATTGTATAGTTAATTTAAAATGATTACAATGTAATTGAATTGTTATTCAATATTTAATATTTTATTGCCTATAAAAGTAACAGCCAAACAAATTCATTTTTCAAATGGTGTTATCTGTGCTATATTTAAAATAGGCCGGGCGCGGTGGCTCACGCCTGTAATCCCAGCACTTTGGGAGGCCGAGGCAGGCAGATCACGAGGTCAGGAGATTGAGGACATCCTGGCTGACATGGTGAAACCCCATCTCTACTAAAAATACAAAAAAAATAATAATAATAATAAAAATTAGCCAGGCATGTAGTCCCAGCTACTCTGGAGGCTGAGGCAGGAGACTGGCATGAACCTGGGAGGCAGAGCGGGCAGTGAGCCAAGATCACGCCACTGCACTCCAGTCTGAGTGACAGAGCGAGACTCTGTCTCAAAAAATAAATAAATAAATAAATAAAGTTAGGTTTGCATATGTGAGCATATACATTTATACCTAGATGGAAACTTCCTTAAATATTTAACATTTCTCCTTAAATTTTATATTGTATAGTACTTTTTTCTGGGTGGATTCTAAGTTCTACTTATATTCAGTGTGTATACAAATTGAGATAGAGGTTGGAATGGAATATATAACTCAAATATTTCTATTTGCATTACCATAGCATCATTTTATTTTGCTCTTAGTAAAATCTTTCTATAGAGGTTTCTTCTCCTTTCAGTTGTAAAGAATCTCTTATCTTTTAAAAAATATGTCTCATTATTTTCTTACAATGTAATACTAAAAAAAAGTTACCATCAGGTTTTTCTTGATCCTTCCTATTTTCCTGAATGTGTGCTTTTGTGTTTTTATTGATACGGATAAATACATCTTCAAATTCAAGTGCTGGTGTTTCAGAGAAGTAATATGCTTCTTTTGTTCTGGTTCCTCTTACATGTTAGTGATAAAGAAACAATTAACCTAGATATAGAGCAACTCAGTAAAGGGAAAATGTCTTCATGGGCCCCTTGAGAAAGACCTATTTAGCTTTTTATGTTTCTGATTTTTAACATTGAGTATAGAGTATATAGCTGTCTTTTCACTTTTCTTTTTTTTTGTTGTTGTTTTTTGTTTTTTGTTTTTTACATTTTAGCTTATTTGTAATGCTAACAGGTAAAGTAGAAAAACAATTTAAATATGGGATTTAGTAGAAAAGGAAAACTCAGTCCCCAAATAATATCCTACACATTTACATATTTCCTTATGATATTTTAAATGTTCCATACCAATATTTTTATATTCAAAATGCCAAAGTTATCACTAATTTTAAAGCTAATACTGCCAGTCTTACTCTTCCAATTCTACTCCTAATCTTTTCTTCCTAAATGCTTGATCCAGGTACCTCCTTTGGGACAAGTACCAAATGTCTTCCTCCATATGATTTATTGCATGAATTAATTCTGAGTGAGTTAATAATTAATTCTAGGAATAATATTTCTTTGATTTCCAGGAAGCCAAAGCATTTTCTTCAATGTACATTAACCATGTATTAATTATATCTTTATGTATACACCGTAGACATTGTGTATGTGTCTGCAGATTTCCAGCTTGGATTTATATATTTTTATTTTCATTGGTTTGCTTTTACTGTCTCAGGCCCCTCAATCTCTGGATAGAGCTTGGAGGAGCAAGCTTTCAGATCTTTTCCACTGGAGTTCTCTCCCCGTTGCAGCTCAGTGGCCATCATGATATCTACAAGAACATTCAGTTTTCTGAAACTGTGTAAACACTCTTGTAGAAATACAGTGTAGAGTCACTGTGGCAGAGTGTCTTTTGTCACCATTCCGATCCTGTAACTGAAAACAGGTGATAATATGTCAGTAGTTTTATTTTTGTCCATCATTCAAATAGAGTTCCACAGTAGTTGTTTCCTCTTGGAAGATAACTTCCTTAGCAGTGGGAAAAAAAAAAAAAAGGATTTGACACGATAAAATGTTACCGGAAAGGGGCCCTGATCAGAATCCTAGAGAGGGTTTTTGCACCTCACACAGAAAGTATTAGGAGAGAGTCCATGGAGTAAATTAAACACAAGTTTATTAGGAAAGTAAAAGATTAAACTATGGCTACCCTATAGGCAGAGCAGCGGCATGGGCTGCTTGACTGAGTATACCTATAGTTATTTCTGATCATATGCTAAATAAAGGGTGGATTATTCGTGAGTTTTCTGGGATAGGGGCAGGCAATTCCTGGAACTGAGGAATCCTCCCTTTTTAGACCATATAAGGTAACTTCTTGATGTTGTCATGGCGTTTGTAAACTGTCATGGTGCTGATGGGAGTGTATTTTAGCATGTTAATGCATTATAATTAGCATATAATCAACAGTGAGGACGACCAGAAGTCAGTTTCATTGCCATCTTCATTTTGGTGGGTGTCAGCCGGCTTCTTTGCTGCATCCTTTTCTGTTAGCAAGGTCTTTGTGACCTGTATCTTGTACCAACCTCCTATCTCATCCTGTGACTAAGAATGCCTAACCTCATGGGGATGCAGCCCAGTAGGTCTCAGCCTCATTTTACCCAGCCCCTAGTCAAGATGGAGTCACTCTGGTTCGAATACCTCTGACAAAAATATTCTAAGTATAAATAAATCAAATCACACTGAAAAATTCACCACTAAGGTACTTTCAGTACAGTTCATTACCCCATATCTAAAAGCGATCTAGAAATCTTCTTGTTTGTTAGTGGAGACATTTCAGTTCCTTGTCTTTAAAAACTTTTTCACTAACTGCCTTATTGAGATGTTATTCCTATACCATACAGTTCACACCTTTAAAGTGTACAATTAAATTGTTTTTAGTATATTTACATAGTTGTGCATTTATCACCATAATCAATTTTACAATGTTTTCATCACACCAAATGAAACAATGTACCCATTAACAGTTACCACTCATATTGCTCCTAACCCTTCCCCCTCAGCCATAGGGAACTACTAATTTATTTCCTGTCTGTATGAGCTTGCCTATTCTGCACAATTTATATAAACAGAATAGTACAATTTGGTGTTTCGTGACTGATTTCTTCCACTCAGCACAATGTTTTTAAGGCTCATCCATGTTAAAATATTTATCAATACTTCATTCTTTCTTATTGTTGAATTACATTCCATTGAATGGATATACCACATTTTATTTATGTGTTCATCATTTAATTGTAATTTATGTCGTTTCTATTTTTTGCCTATTATAATGCTACTATGAACATCATTTACAAGTTTTTTATGTGTTTTCCTTTCTTTATGAGTAGAAATGCTGCATCATATAGTAACTGTATATTTAGCTTCCTGGGGAACGGTCACACTTTCCAAAGAGACTGTACCATTTTACATTCTCATTATGTAATGTATGACGGTTCCAATTTTTCCATCTTTCTCAACAATACTTGTTATTATCTGTCTTTTTTATTATAGCCATAACTGTTTTCAGCAGTTCTGTGGATTTATTGCACTTTCTTGATAGTGTCCTTTGAAGCACAATAGTTTTTAATTTTTTTATAAAGTCTTGTTTTTTTTTTTAGTTTTTATTTTTGGTGTTATTTCTAAGAGATCATTGTCTAATCCAAGGTCACAAATTTGATCCTATGTTTTCTTGCAAGTTTTGCTATAGTTATAGCCCTTAAATTTAGTTAATTGATTGATTTACAATTAAATTTTTACAAAGCATAAGGCAGAGTTCCAACATCTTTCCTTTGTTATATATATGGATATCCAGTTGTCTCATCACAATTTGTTGAAAAAACTATTTTTTCTCCCATTACATTGCCTGGCACCTTTGTTAAAAAACAATGGATCATAAAAGTGGGTTTTATTTCAGGACTCTCAATTCTACTCACTGATTTATATGTCCATCTTTACACTAGTACCACACTATTTTGATTATCAGCACTTAGAGAACTTTAAATGGTTTATGAGGAGAGAGTGGTTTTGGACTTCCCTGAGGGTTATGTCTTGCAAAACCAGAAGCTCGGCCGTGGTACTGTTACAAGGAATTATTGGCTCACAGGAATTATTGGCTCTTGTGTGATGTGAGACTTGTAACCCAGGGTGACTCCCACATCTATCAAATGTGGACACTGGTTTATCTTCTGGAGGGTCAAGGAGAATTATTTATGAATGACTGTATTGACTGTTGAACATATTCTCATTGAAGAGGAATACCTAATGCTGCCCTGCTAAGATGCTGTTCTTATGCCTTCTGTTCTCAGAATGAATCTGATGCCAAGTATGGGCTATGGTGATCCTGTGAGTCTGAATGTTCAGGAGAGCCAAAGATGCAGGCTAGGTTCGTGCCTAGACATAGAAATAGGGTGTAAAAGCGTTTCAACTACTTGGCATTTGTCTGTGAGGAAGTGTATTTCACACATATTTGCAGAGTATGTTTGCCATTAGGCAAATGTAGGTCACTGGCATTGATCTGCTGTGAACTAATTGATCTACCTTGAACAAACCCTTTAACCACTGAGCCACAGCCTCTTCAACTGTAAAATTTAGAGACTAGTAATTGATAGTCTCTATCCTTTATGCTGAATCGAGCGTTCTATGACTTCTCTAAGATTGTTCACACTGTAGTTTGATACTTTGTTATGTTCCTGAAAATGTGAGTTTTGAGGTTTTTTCAGATGATTTTCTCTATGGGAAAAAAATAGCATACAGAACATTCTCATCGCCACAGACTAGATAATAAATGACTGAGCAATGGAACTCTAACTGTGAATATTGAAAATTAAAAAAAAAAAATTAGCCAGACATGGTAGCACATGCCTGTAGTCCTAACTACTTGGGAGGCCGAGGTGAGAGGATTGCTTGAGCTCAAGCTTTTGAGGCTGCAGTGAGCTACGATTATGCTAGTGCACTCCAGCCTGGGCAACAAATCGAGACCCTGTCTCAAAAAGTAAGCCCCTGAATGTACTGCAATGATATAATAACCATTTCTATATACATATTTGTGTGTATACATATGTATGTATGTTTGTATAATATTATATAAATCATATTATAATGATGCTTTTGATTGAAAGACAAGGAGATCTTAACTCAGAGTGAGTGTTTTAATTCTGATTATGCTGCTACCTGATGTACGACCATGGGTGATACTACCTCCATGAGCTTCAGGTTCCTCCTCTTCACAATACAGGTTTTGTGTCACTTGAGTTCAGATTTTCCTTTCAACTCTAAAATTATATGATTAATGATATAATATTCTTCATATACATACATGCTTCTTTGACTATTTAGGTCATAGTGTCTCTCTCTAATACAAATTTTCAGAGAATTTGCCAAACTGAATTTTCAAGACATTCCTTCTCAGAAACATGACCTCCAGTAAACAGGTTTTACATATTTTTCCTTTCCTTTCGGCCCTAACGCTATCAATCTTAGCTTCATTGTCTAGCATAGTCATTTATGCAGCATCCTGTGTTAAGTTGATGAAAAATTCTGTCAATATGAAATGTATTGAAGATGCCAGTTTACTTTTTATTCATTATTGTCATGTAACTTGAAAGATATTAATGTTATATCTGTCTAAAAATTTACTCTCTGAAAACAATAAATAACATTTGGCCTTTTGTGTTACTGTTTCTATTGAAGAATTATTCTGAGGTCACCTTTCACCCATGAAAGCACGGTAACCTGTACTCAAAGCGAACCTACCAAATATTAGATAGATCATATTTAGGCATAAGGTAGAATCTATTATTATGCTTGGATCCTTAGGCTCTATGAGAGTGACCAGTGTTTACTTTCCTACCTACTTGATTAAGGTAACTCTAGTGAGTTAGAAAATAAGGGAACTGAGTCATGAACACAAAGTGTGGTATGTAATTGCCATTTTAGATATTATTAATAGTCACACTCCTGAAACATTAAAAATTAATGACAGAGTCAGGAAGAGGAGAGAAGGTATCTTTTGCATTGCCATAATTTTTACAATGTCTACGTGCTGTCCTGTAGCCTGGAATATGAGATTTTTAAAATCATGGTTACTATCATCACTCAAGTTCCTCAGGCTGAAAAGGACATTTACCATATTTCATAAATTCAACTCTCAGTCAGAACAATCAAGCAAGAGAAAGAAATCAAGGACATCCAAATAGGAAGAGAGGAAGTCAAATTATCCCTGTTGGAGACAACATGATTCTATATCTAGAAAACCCTATAGTTTTGGCCCCAACGCTCTTTCACCTGATAACTTCAGCAAAGTTTCAGGATACAAAATCAATGTACAAAAATCATTAGCATTCCTATACACCAACAGCCCAGTTGAGAGCCAAAGCAGGAATGTAATCCAAGTCACAATTGCCACAAATATAATGAAATATCTAGGAATACAGCTAACTAGTGACGTGAAAGATCTCTACAGTGAGAACTACAAAACACTGCCCAAAGAAATTAGACGTGACACAAACAAATGGGAAAACATTCCATGCTAAGGGATGGGAAGAATCAATATTATTAAAATGGCCGTACTACCCAAAGCAATTTACAGGTCGAATGCTATTCCTATCAAAGTAACAATGACGTTCTTCACAGAAGTAGAAAAATGATTTTAAAATTCATATGGAACCAAAACAGAGTCCAAATAGCCAAGGCAATCCTAAGCAAAAAGCACAAAGCTCGAGGCATCACATTACCTGATTTCAAACTATACAACAGAGCTGCAGTAATCAAAACAGCATGGTACTGGTACAAAAACAGGCACATTAACCAATGAAACAGAATAGAGAGCTCAGAAATAAGACTACATACCTAAAACCATCTGATCTTCAAACAAAGCTGACAAAAACAAGCAATGGGGAAAAGACCTCCCAGTTATTCAATAAATGGTGCTGAGATAACTAGCTAGCCATATCCAGAAGATTGAAACTGGACCCCCTCCTTATACCATATACAAAAATCAACTCAAGATGGATTAATGACTTAAACGTAAAACTTAAAGCTATAAAAACCTTGGAAGATAACCTAGGCAATACCATTCTGGACATAGGAATAGGCAAATATA
Organism: Trachypithecus francoisi; assembly: GCF_009764315.1. Taxonomy (NCBI): domain Eukaryota; kingdom Metazoa; phylum Chordata; class Mammalia; order Primates; family Cercopithecidae; genus Trachypithecus; species Trachypithecus francoisi. The sequence goes on along the minus strand of NW_022681471.1, from coordinate 109,070,051 downwards.
TATTTCTTGAGAAAGATGCCAAAAGAATTGCGACAAAAGCAAAAAATTGAAAAATCGTATGTAATTAAACTTAAGAGCTTCTGCACAGCAAAAGAAACTTTCAACAGAGTAAACAGCCTACAGAATGGGAGAAAATATTTGCAAACTATACATCTGACAAAGATATAAAATCCAGCCCTATAAGGAAGCTAAAAAATTTGAAGCAGAAAACAAATAGCCCCATTAAAAAGTGGGCAAGGACATGAACAGATACTTTTCAAAAGAAGACATACATGTGGCCAAGAAGCATATGAAAAAAAGTTCACTATCGTTGATCATTAGAGAAATGCAAATCAAAACCACAATGAGATACCACCTCACACCAGTCAGAATGGCTATTATTAATAAGCAGTCAAAAAATAACTGATGCTGGCCAGGTTACAGAGAAAAGAGAACACTTACACACTGTTAGTAGGAATATAAATTAGTTTAGCCATTGTGGAAAGCAGTGTGACGATTCCTGAAAGACCTAAAAGCAGAACTACCATTCACCCAGCAATTCCATCACTGGGTATATATCCAAAGGAATATAAATTATTCTACCATAAAGACACATGCATGCATATGTTCACTACAGCAGTATTCACAATAGCAAAGACATAGAATAAATATAACTCCATCAATGGCAGATTGGATAAGAAAATGTGGTGCATATACACCATGGAATACTATGCAGCCATAAAAAGAGTGAGATCATGTCTTTTGCAGGAAGTAGGATGGGGCTGAAGGCCGTTAATCCTTAGCAAGCTAACACAGGAATAGAAAACCAAATAACACATGTTTTCACTTATAAGTGGGAGTTAAATGATGAGAATTCATGGACACAAAGAAGGTAACAATTGATACAGACGCCTACTTGAGGGTGGAGGGTGGGAAGAGAGAGAGGATTAAAAGAAAAATAACAATTGGATACTACGTTTAGTACCTGGGCCATGAGATCATCTGTATAAAAAACTCTGTGAGTGAGTTTGCCTATATAATAAACTCCACATGTACCCCTGTACCTAAAATAAAAGTTTTTAAAAATAATCCAAAGATATATCTTTTCTCTCACATTTTTATATCTCTGAAATCAAGAACTATCTTATTTTGTAATTAATTAGCAGCAGTTTTCTTGCTTGCTTCAGTATAAAATAACATTGAATCTCGTCATCAGTGTATCTTGGATTAGACAAATTTAGTATATTCAAAGGCAATTTAGATAGGGAATGACAGACCTCAAATTCCACACTGTGTCACAGACTTATTATACAGTATGCAGAAATTTGCGGATTAATCAACCCATCATAATTGAGGTTTGACCATATGCCTATGTGCATTTTTACTTTGTCTTTCACTTCAAAGCAGGTACAGCTGCATAGTATGAATTCAATACCCATGGTAAAGAGTCCCTTCAAAAGGGTGTATTTTTATATTTAATATGCGGATACGGAAATAACAGAAAAAGATAATAAGCTATCCAAATGCAAAGAAAATTACATTCACATAAATACTTCTTATTACCTTTTCCTTAGTTCTTCAGAAAATATGAAGCAGGTTGGAATGTTCATTTTATGTGGCTCTCAAGGTACTATTCTCATAAAGGTAAAATGAGAAATAGTAAATTATTGTGAAGTTTAGTAATAAGAGCAAAAAAGACATATATTTATGAGAGTAAAAATATTGACTAGCATTTGGCCAAAGGATCTTGAAACTGATTTGAATTGATTTCTCTTAACCAATGTAAATAAAAATGATTTATCAATAAAAGCTTATTTCTAAAAGTGTTTTTTTCCTGTTTTTGCTGTTCTTTTCAGAAGCATTCCTTTGCTTATGAACGATTTAGAATATGATCTTTTTATCAAATAAAATTTCCAGCACCTTGCAATATCAGAGACGATTTTCTTTCTAGAAGTTTTAGAAGATGTCATTATGTGTCATTCTAGACAAATAAGATGTGTTTGGCTGAAATGTTTTAGAAGTCTCTAAGGAAAGAAATAACCTATTGATTATATTATGACTTGGCTTGGGGAATGGAAATTCACAGCCAAGATAATGATATGTCTCTGCCAGTCACATTTTATTATGTGGCGTGCTTGCCTTTGGCCCTCTCTCTGCCCCTTTGGAGGAACAGGTAAATACTGGCACAAGTCAGATGAACCCTACCCATCACTTTTTGGATATATCCGCATATCATGATAATTATCATGACGTGATCAATCAGTGTACCAGATAATTTTCATAATTGCTGTACCTCATGAATGCAGAATTGAGCATGAGTGAAAATTGGATTTTCCCCACTCAGAAAAAAATAAGCCAGTACATATTTCTTTTTGTTTAGTTCTTTTTATTTCTGTTATTCTTTTTTCCTTTATATTATTACTTCAATTATTTATGATACTGATTCAAGCAATATTTAACATAACATTTTGAACAGTTTTAAGTATGAAAAAATTTGGAATTCTATTCTAATGTGAAAATACATCAGTGAGTGACATCTTCCAATGAGTATTTGTAGAAGTATGTTGACCTTTAAAAGCAAAAGGATTTATTTTTCCTTTTCTTCAACAGATATTCATATTGTACCAGCCATTTTGTAAATCTCTGGGGAATGCTCCACATTTTCAAAAGGGTGGAGATTAGTGTTTCATTTTGTTCTTGACTTATCTCTCTTGTTACAAGCTCTCTGCAAGATATTTAAAGATATTTACTTAGAGTTGGATTAAATGCATAAATTTAAAGTAATTTATGAAGCAGAAGAAAATTTGGAACCTTCAGATATCCCTTTATGGTACTAATTTTATGACACTTTCATCTAATCTAGCTCCATCTCAATTGACCTCCATCTAATTAGCCGTAAAAGAGAATCATGTTCTATACTGAGCAAGCATGTCTATACTTCATCAGTAACATTTAAGAAGGGACAGAAATGAGTCAACACTTAAAGATGCTGCTTTAAAAATTTTAAGTGTTCTTCAAAGATGCAAGCTTATTAAAATTTTAGTTCCGTAGAAGTAACCGCAGTATCTAGTTTGGCTCCACTGACCCCTTTAGACATATATCATGCACTTTCTTCTCATGCTCAAGAGGGTGATTACTCATTTGCATAGATGTCCGTTTATCTCTAATAGATTATGAACTCCTTCAGGGAAATACTTGTTTTAAGGGAAATACCATGTTTTTAAAAGCTTTATTTTGCAGAGAGTAACTATGCCATCACCTTGCATGTAGTAGGTTTTTAATAAATCTAATTAAATAAAAGTACCATTGACTTCTGTTCTTAGTGGTCTCAAAGATAATACTTGAGTCTGCTAAATTTGGAGGACTACCATGTAGAAAAGAAAAGAAAAAAAAAATGCTTCTAAAGACTCCGAGTAAAGCTAGAAACATAGTTCCATAGTTCCTAGTCTCTCCATAGAGAGAATATGATGACTGAAGAGGACTGTATGTGCTGAGAGGGAATTTAGTGTGTTCAAATCCGTAATGAATTGCCATCGGAAAGTATTGGACTGCTTGCCACTACAAGTGTTCAATCAGTCTGGACAAGATTTTGAGAGGAATTTTCTAGAGAGATCTTAGTCACCTAATTTGCGGCTGGCCTATTTGACCTTTTTCTTTTTTACTCCTGAATCTTGCTTATAAAAAAAGCAATATAATAAAATGTAATTTATATTATATGTAATAGAGAATTCTTTATACCTCTGTGAATATATATTATAAACAAATGCATATATACAATGTAGCAACATTACATTATGGGTTATTTTCTTCCTAAACTATAATCATTTTAGCAGTTTTAAACCCAAAAGTTAGTGAAAATACTCCAGCGAGCCCATTTTAGATTTCTAGGAAGTATCCCTAAATTGTTTTCTCAGTCTTTTGACTTATTCACGTATAATCCTAGCATACATGGTTGTCTATTTTTCATGTCTCAATAAAAAAAAAGTTAACCATAATATAAAGGATAGTTGGAATTGTCCATATATAGGAATATAAGACATCTAATAGCCAAAGAAAAGTTTATAATTAAAGAGAATCATAAATTTTATAATGACTTAGAGGCATCAGATGAAAGAGAAAACTTGTTCTGTGCAATCCCAGGGGAAAGAATTAGAAAAAATGAGGTCAAAGCTGAAAGAAGTACAGGTTTCTGTTTCATATAAGAAAGATATTTTTCACATTTTTCTGAAAATGGACAACTTTACCTCAGGTAGTTTCCTCTTAACAGATATATATTTTCAAGCACAAAATGAAAAACCATTTAATAAAGAGATTGCAGAATACATCCAAGAATCCGATGAGATATTATCTTAGTTTTCTCCTTTAAATATGCAAGTTTCTTAAATCTTCTCTAGATTAACACATTAGGTGATGGTTTCAATATGCCTAAGGTTTGACTGTGTATTATAGCGTTGACTTAGAAGTTGTAAATGGCAGAATTACCTTTTATTTCTCAGCCAGCAGAACCTACTTACCTCTTTATTCCAGATACATTAGGTGATATTTATTGGCAATGAAAAGGCTGATCATTAGAGCAGCTTTTTTTTTTTTTTTTAAACTCATCACAGCAAATGGAATCTGTGTTGAACGTTCAACTGATTGGAACTGAAACGTTAACAGGGGGATAGAGAGACAGAAATGAGATTAAGGTAGGGACAGTTGAAAAAATAGCAAGAGTGTCATTTTGAAGAATCTAAATTTGGTAGCAAGCAATATTGTGAGTTGTTGACGAGGACAATATGTTTATGAATGTAAGATTAATCCATCAGTAATGTATATGAACCCTTAAAATGAGGGAAGTAATCATGAAATGGTTTTCAAGGCTAGGAATGGGTGATATTGTCCTAACCCTTGCAGTTAAAGACGTCATGGAGGAAGAATTGTAATTTTATGATTTACTATACTGTGATGAGGAGTAGGATGGAGAATTGAAGGGTGGATATGTAACTTTTTTTATGCATTAAAATTTCCCCAGCCCCTAAATAGTTTGTCATATTTTAAAACTCTTTATTATTTTATCCTTGGTTGTCTGAGTTGCCAAGTATATTAGTAAGTACAAAAATTATTGGTATTAATTTTTAATGACAAAACCCACAATTAATCCACTGGGTGTAAGAAATGCTTGTTTATCTTCTCAGTTCCCTTTAGTGTCATTGGTATACCACCTTTATTATTGTTTCCTTAATATATTTTCCTGAGTTTGACTCGACATTCACCTCAACATAGATTTGTAAATCTACTTTTGTGAAAGTTATGCAACTGCTGCATTTGGACAAGTCAGCTCATCTATGAAATAAAATTATCCTTAGTCATTGTGAAGGTAAAATAAACTAACTCATGGGGATGTATTTTGTAAATATAAGTCAATTTCAGTTATTTTTGTTTTTACTTATGGAAGCCAAAGATCAAGTATTATTATTTTTAATAATCACAAACAAATTAGTTGTTTTTTAAATTTATTATGGGGACAGAAGCTCATAATATTTTTTTTAAAATTTTTTTTTATTTTTAAACTTTAAGTTCTAGGGTACATATGCATAACGTGCAGGTTTGTTACATATGTATACTTGTGCCATGTTGGTGTGCTGCACCCATCAACTCGTCAGCACCCATCAATTCGTCATTTATATCAGGTATAACTCCCAATGCAATCCCTCCCCCCTCCCCCCTCCCCATGATAGGCCCCGATGTGTGATGTTCCCCTTCCCGAGTCCAAGTGATCTCATTGTTCAGTTCCACCTATGAGTGAGAACATGTGTTTGGTTTTCTGTTCTTGTGATAGTTTGCTAAGAATGATGGTTTCCAGCTGCATCCATGTCCCTACAAAGGACACAAACTCATCCTTTTTGATGGCTGCATAGTATTCCATGGTGCATATGTGCCACATTTTCTTAATCCAGTCTGTCACAGATGGACATTTGGGTTGATTCCAAGTCTTTGCTATTGTGAATAGTGCCGCAATAAACATACGTGTGCATGTGTCTTTATAGCAGCAGCTCATAATATTATTTTAAAAATTATCGTGGAGAAAATTTTAAAAATCACATATTGCTCAGGATAAATTAAGATTTGATAAGTTCTCCCTAACAATTTATGCCACTTTCTTAACCTTGCATTTGATATCACCAGTATTGAAATATTAGGGTAATGATTTGTACGTTATCTTTTAAGGAGCTGTCTTTGTATTCTATTTTAAATTTTCTAAGAAAATCTCACTTTTCTTGCTCTCCCCACACCATTTTTATGAACTGATCTCATATCCACTGGGTGTGCAGTTAGAGTTTAAATTATTTCACAATATACATGTTTCCTAGCTTTTAGACAGTATATTATGTGTTTAGATTACAAATAGTTAGAAATCTATTTGCATGAAATTTAAAATTATTGTTACAATGTCAGTGATTTAAAATTATTGAAAATTTCTTGGGTTTTGTCCTGTTAACAAGTTTTAAAAATAATGGTTGTAGCTAAAAGAGTAAAAATACCCAACATGAAAAACATCTACATTAAATAATTAGCATGTTTTAAATTACAGTTGAAGAATAAAGTGAAAATAGACTAAATGGGATTTTTTATCATATTTCCAAATGGAAAAAGAATCATCCAGTGTTGGGGATAGAACATTGTTTTTTTTTTTTTTTTTTTTTTTTTTTTTAAGATAAGAAAATGATCATTTTAAAATTTGACTGTGGTGTTTAATCTTGCTCAATTAAAAAAAGTCATAGCATGTCACTTTCATTGTTAATTACCTAATCATATTCAAAGTCAGTGATTGACATTTTCACGAATCTTTATGTGGCATAAACACTCACACACACACTGTGTGTGTGTGTGTATATATATATGCTTGTAGAGGTCCCTTGCTTACCTGTAGCTTTTGACTTAGTGTATTATAATTCATTTTATGCAAATCAAAACCACAATGAGATACCATCTCACTCCACTCAGAATGACGATTATTAAAAAGTCAAGAAACAATAAATGCTGGTAAGGCTGTGGAGAAATAAGAATGCTTTTACACTGTTGGTGGGAATGTAAATTGGTTCAGTAATTGTGGAAGACAGTATGGTGATTCCTTAAGGATCTAGAACCAGAAATACCATTTGACCCAGCAATCCCATTACTGGGTGTATACCCCCAAAATATGAATCATTCTACTATAAGACACATTCACACGTATGTTTATTACAGCAGTATTTACAGTAGCAAAGAAATGGAACCAACCCAAATGCCCATCAATGATAGTATGGATAAAGAAAATGTGGTACATATACACCATGAAATACTATGCAGCCATAAAAAGGAATGAGATCATGTCCTTTGCAGGGACATGGATGCAGCTGGAGCCATAATCCTCAGCAAACTAACACAGGAACAGAAAACCAAATAACACGTGTCCTCACTGATAAGTGGGGGTTGAGCAATGAGAACACATGGACACAGGGAGGGGAGCAGCACACACCAGGTCCCGTAGGAGGATGTGGGATGAGGAGAGAGAGAGCATTAGGACAAATTGCTATTGTATCCAGGGCTTAACACCTAGATGATGTCTTGATAGGTGCAGCAAACCACCATGGCACACGTATACCTATGTAACACACCTACACATTCTGCGCTTGTATCCTGGAACGTAAAGTAAAATTTAAAATAGTAACAATAATAACTCATTTTTGTTAGTTGTTTAATGAGGCTATATTTTCACCCAAGTTCTGCTTTTATGGAAGTACTGGATACTAATTATGGATTACTGTTATATGTGTGTGTGTGTGTGTGTCTGTCTGTGTGTGTGTGTGTGTGTGTATACACGCAATTAACTATTTTCAAATATTCAAAAGGATATATTTAATCCAGTACATAGAAAAGGAATAACAATGTGTAGCATAATTTTAAATGAAGGGCATTTATGAATAACACATACGGTATAATACAAATATATAGTGAGCCTACCAGTAAGTTCTGATTTTTAAAAATGAGGTATGTGATTAATATTATCAACAAATGGTTAGCACAGAATGCTAGATGTGGGTTTAAATCAAATCATTAGTTTGTTTCTGATGCAAAAATAAAGGAATCAAACTTCTGAAGACTGATTTATGCACATGTAACACAGTCATTTGGTTATCTTTTTGTGTACAATAAATTCAATCATTTATTTTACTTCATTTAGTATTAAGCAAAACTCTTTTTGTATGGTAGTTTGTAGGGGAAAGCAATAGGGGGTAGTATTTTAAAGTAAGGCCTCTGAAAATGATGCTGCTTCTTTTGCCATCTAGGCACTGCCATTATTAAGTATATAACGATACATTACTTTTTCAGCCCCCCACTTTCTGATTCATATTATGAAGATTAAAATATGCAAAGATATTGTGAGATAACCTATAGAAACTACTCCAGAGACTGCCTGGTACCTTTTAAGCATTCAAGTGAGCCATAATTATTAAAAGGAATCAACTTGCCCTCCAGTGTTTGGTAATTCTGGAACACTAGGTATCTAATAGATTTTCGCATTTCAATCCAAAAAATATTTACGGGGCCTTTGGTATGTTCAAGGCACTGTCCTAGATTAGGGACATAAAAATGAATAAGACAGGGGTTCCACTCTCAATTTCTCCCAATTTAGTATGCTCCTTGAAGGCAGTGTCCATATATTTTGATAATCTGCAGCATTTGATGTAGTAAAGCGCATAGCCATGATATCACTTAATAAAAGCACAGTGCTATTTGCTTGTATTTATTACAATGTCTTCTTCCTCCTCAAGATTTCAATGAGTATTTTATCAGTGCCAGTTCTATTATCTACTTAACACATTTGAACACTGAGAAACAGTAAGGGAAACACTGAATACTAATAAGCACTCACAGTCTTTGACAAATTTGTGTCTGCAACTGCAGGCCAAGGAAGCATGAATCAGAGCCACAGTAATCAAGTTGTTCCATGTTTCTTTTGACCATGCAATGTTGGATACCATTGCTTTCTTGAATTTTCCTTTTGGTCTGTTTTAGATGTCTCAGACGCGAAGTTTGTGTGATGAGAGGAGCACAGTCCCATAGCAATGCTAAAAGATGTATATGTATGTATGTATGTATGTACATGTGTATGTTTGTGTATCTGTGTGTCCCTGCACACACACATATATGTGTTTGGAAAATTGGGTTTTGATTTTCATCATTCTGAAGTTTAATTCCCCATTAGAGTCAAGTCACTATATACCAAAGGGTATACTAGTATATTCACGTATTCAAATTGTAGTGATTGGCTCATATGATAAGTGCCATGAGAGGTCCAAAGATGAGGATACTGTGGTCCATTCCTCAGAAAGCCCTTAAAAACTTACTGTTTAGCCACCGCATGTTCTCAGTGCGGGGAGCGGGGAGGGATAGCATTAGGAAATGAGTTAATGGGTGCAGCACACCAACATGACACATGTATACATACGTAACAAACCTGCACGTTTTGCACATGTACCCAGAACTTAAAGTATAGTAAAAAAAAAACTTACTCTTTAGTATGTAATACATCAGGAAAACAAGTAGTTATATGTACTAATATGAAATAATGAAACTAGATAGCGAAATAATCTCAGTAAGAATGTGGAAGTGTTACATTTGTTTTTGGTGCTCACTGAAAGCTTCGAGACATGTAGCGCTTATGCTGAAAATTCAAGGATGTGGTAGGCTTTAGAAATGGGAAAATTGTGTAGAAGGACGTTTTGGCAAGAGGGGAGAACATGGCTGAAACACTAAAGAGGCTATTAATGTTTCCTCCAACACTATGCTTATTATGAGACCTAGCAGACACTAAATAATTAATAGCTTGAGTTAATCAGCTTGTAGTTAACTGAAAAAAACTGTTCTACAGAAGAAATATGACTTCTGACTGACTAGAAGTCTGCTATTAAGGCCTGAAGACAACTGTAGAATTCATAATGCCTTCTTCAGTTAAAAAAATCAGAAATTTGGTTATGATTCAGCATCCCGTATATTGAAGTTATTATGTAAAATTATTTAACGAATTTACTTTCTTCATTTAATTATTCTAATATTAATAAAAGGCCTACCTCTGGACACATCAGCTCTGAAACACTGGTTTCATTCTACCTTTTCCCTCCTTAGATATGGGGGTGGGTGGATTTGTTCGTCTTTACCCTCTTTCGTAGACCCATTCACTGTTCCTGAACCTAGACATCTCTCCCCAATCCTCAGGAGACAGACAGGATTGAACACCATGCAGAGAGAAGGTGATATGATGGAACTGAATTCCCATACAGATGTGATATTGAACTCTGGCACTTTTTCTGAGTGCCACTGGTCATAATGCTGTAGGTTAATTTCCTCCCCCCAAAAAGAATGGAATAGCAATCTCCTTGAAGTGTTCTAAGAATTTTAGATGGTACATGTAAAGCAGCTATAACTTTAAGTGCCTTTAACATTAATGCAGTAGGCATTCAGCACATGCCTAAATGGAAGGTGCTGGTAAAGTAGTCCCTCCTTATCTGCATGATATATGTTCTAAGACCTTCAGTGGATGTTTGAAACCACATATCATGTTGTATATCTATACCCTATAGTATAGGGTATATAGTATATATATACTATAGAGTATATATATGCACACACTATAGGGTATATATATACACCCTATATATATACTCTTTTTACTATAGTATAGGGTATATAGTATATATACCCTGTATGTGTATATATGCTATAGGGTATATAGTATATATATAGTATACACATACCCTGTGTATATATATACTATAGGGTATATAGTATATGCATAACCTGTGTGTGTGTATATATATACTATAGGGTATATCGTATATACCATATATATACTGTTTTTTCCTATGCATATGTACTTATGATAAAGTTTAATTTATAAAGTAAGCACACTAACAAAATAACAATAATAGCTAATAATGAAATAGAACAATTATAGCAACATACTGTAATGAAAGTTACGTGAATGTCTTCTCTTTCCTTCTGAAAATATCTTGTACTGTCCCACGGGCAACTGAAACCCTGGAAAATGAAGCTGTGGATGGAGGACCACTACTATATCATTGTTTTTATTATTATTTGAATCAAATAATTAGTCTCTAACAATAGTGTTTGGTAAATATATCTTTATTAACTAGTAGAGTGCTTTTAGGTTAGGTTTGAACACAATTAAACAACACTTAAGACAGTCTCCAAAATGTTATTTTTTAAAAAATCCACTTTATTTCAGCTATATTTTGTGTACTCATCCTGCTCTATGAAAATTCTTCAAAGATAACTGCAGAAAAATGTTTAATTGGGAAAAGGTGTTTTTTGTTTTTTGTTTCTCAACATAAATGAGCCTTGTGTGCTTTCATTTGCACATACTTTACTTACCAAGGTAAAAGTCTTTATATATTGTCAACAGTGTATTGATAAACTATGCAAAGGACTGGCTCGTGGAGGCATTTGGCTCAATGCCTGTTTTTGTAAAGTCTTATTGGAACACAGACACTGGTTAATATACTGTCTGTGGCTATTTTCACACTACAACAGAGTTGACAGGAGGCCTTATGGCCTATAAAGCTGAAAATGCTTACTATCTGGTCCTTTACAGAAAGAACTTTTCAACTACACTTTTACATGTGGCATGACATGGAAAATTATTTCATAATTTAGGGTTTTATTCTTATAGAATATCAGCCTTTTATGACTAGTATTTATAATTGTGAGTATTAAAAATATAGTAGTACACATTTATTCAAATTTGATGGATTTGAATATTTAGGGAACAGAATTGATATCTACTTAGCATGATTACAGTGAATATTATGGGAGGCTTCAGAAATACAGTTTCTGCTTTTATTTTATCATTTGCAGCCCCAATTAAATTGCCTTGTCTTTCTTTCTAGGACAATTGGAAAAAAATAACAAAGTGCAATTGACAAAGACAGTGTAGTTCACTATAATGGAGCATCTGAACTTCGTGCCAGGCTATATGGAAAAGGAAATACAGATAAATACTTTTTTAATCATGAGAAAATAGGAAGTGTATCAGTTACTACAGCAAAATAAACTTGATCTTGATGCTGGCTTTTAATGACCTTAATTATATGAGCTGTTGTGAGGCAGTATGTGGTAGATGTTAAGAAGGATAAAATTGGCGTCAGGGAGATATAAGACTGGATCCCAGTTCCAGTCCTCATATACTCTCTGGCCACGGGCAAGTTACTTGTTCTTTTATTAATTCAGTTATGTCCAGTTACATTATAACTACAATAAATAGAATGCTGTAGAGAATTTCCCCATACACATTTTCATTTGTCTTAACTTATGGTGATACTATCTCTAAAAACAGAAAACATTCATTTTAATTATTAATATATTTAAGGATTACTTAAAGTTAAAAACACATTTCCAAAAATTTATACTTTTAAAGTATGCATTCATTAAGTTGTTAAATATCTTGGGCTTGATGTATATTTAAAAACAAAGAATTTAAGGAAACCAGGTATTTGGTAGAATTAATGGGCATTTTAAAACTTATGCTTATAAATTATAGGGTTATATGTACATGCAAAAAGAAATTTAAATGTAACATACATAACAGCAACGTAAAAGTTTATTTCCTAACCTTCCTAATCTACTTAAAACTTTTAGAAAAGCTCTTCCTTTAGACATAAAGACCAGCCTTCTGCCATGAACAATTTTTTTAAAAATTGGAAAAATAGGCCGGGCGCGGTGGCTCAAGCCTGTAATCCCAGCACTTTGGGAGGCCGAGACGGGCGGATCACGAGGTCAGGAGATCGAGACCATCCTGGCTAACGTGGTGAAACCCCGTCTCTACTAAAAAAATGCAAAAAGGATTATAAATCATGCTGCTATAAAGACACATGCACACGCATGTTTATTGCGGCACTATTCACAATAGCAAAGACTTGGAATCAACCCAAATGTCCATCTGTGACAGACTGGATTAAGAAAATGTGGCACATATACACCATGGAATACTATGCAGCCATCAAAAAGGATGAGTTTGCGTCCTTTGTAGGGACATGGATGCAGCTGGAAACCATCATTCTTAGCAAACTATCACAAGAACAGAAAACCAGACACCACATGTTCTCACTCATAGGTGGGAACTGAACAATGAGATCACTTGGACTCGGGAAGGGGAACATCACACACCGGGGCCTATCATGGGGAGGGGGGAGGGGGGAGGGACTGCATTGGGAGTTATACCTGATATAAATAACGAATTGATGGGTGCTGACGAGTTGATGGGTGCAGCACACCAACATGGCACAAGCATACATATGTAACAAACCTGCACGTTATGCACATGTACCCTAGAACTTAAAGTATAATAATAAAAAAAAAAGTATTTAAAAAAAAAAAAAAAAAAAACTAGCCGGGCATGGTGGCGGGCGCCTGTAGTCCCAGCTACCTGGAGGCTGAGGCAGGAGAATGGCGTAAACCCGGGAGGCGGAGCTGAGATCCGGCCACTGCACTCCAGCCTGGGCGACAGAGTGAGACTCCGTCTCAAAAAAAAAAAAAAAAAAGGAAAAATAAAATACACATTTTTCTCATCTAAGCAAATATTTTTAGAGCCATTATTTGTATGTTTTTTTGCAGTTGAAGAAAATATAGGGTGCATATCAGGAAATACAATCTACCAGTATCACTACGAATAAGGAAACTAATTTTGACATATTTGACTCGAAGAAAACAAAACCATTATTGATGACAGTCATGTTTGAAAAGAAAGAAAAAATGTTTTTATGGTAATATGCATAGCGTTTAACATCCTTAGAATAAAGTACATTTGGTGATACTTTTAAAAGGCTAAACAAAGGCACATTTTCAGTATACTGATATTTATCTCTATTTTATTTCTGGCTTTTACTTTGATATTAACAGAAATATATGCATAGATATATCAGCAGGATAAAACAAAGGTCGTGATAAAACTGAATTTACTTTTACTAGAATTATAAGTAGTTTTACACATTAATGAAAGTCCATTGTTATGGTTAATCCCCTGGCAACTTGATCTGTGTAATGGGTTTTCATTTTCTTTATAAATAATTACTTGCTGTTTAATATTTCAAAAAACTATAGTGTAGACAAATTGCATTGTTGAATAAAGCTAATTTGTATTGTGGACTATTGAATATGGACTATAGCCGCCAGTGAAATTGATGGTGTTTTCTTGTTATGAATAATACAAGGAAAAGTCCAAATCTATTCAATTAAATTTTTCTGTGCAAAATTTCAGCTATATTCTTAAAAAGCTACATAATTTATATTACAATCATTTTGTCTAATCAGATACCCAGTCGTATTTTAATAGATTTTCCTGGGAGAAAAATGGGATTTAAGCTTATTAATCTGTATGGCATGCAATTAAGCTAACATTAAGATGACCAAACCAATATGTTTTATTCCATTTGGAATAGGATCACTTCTTTAGAGTAGCAGATATTTCAGAATTTGCAAAGACCAAGAAAATGTGCAAATGTGCATTCCTTTATGATTTTTACTGCGTGTTTAACTATTTATTATTCCACCTTGTTCTTGAAAGATTTTTAAGTTCTTTATAAAAATACATACATTACAAAGTAATAATCAGTAGAAGAGGGAATTGGGACAGTTTTGGGAAGAAAAGCTTGTGCCAGAGTGAGGCTGTCCAGAGGTGGATCATAAATTTGCATCTATAGTTTTTAGTACTCGTTGCAAGAAAAACATGGTATCAACATAATCCCACCTTTATGAATTGGAACTTTTTTTACATTAATTACTGGAGCTCAGATCTTCCGTTCTAGATACAAACAAAAGTTTAGTTTTAATGCCAGATCATTTAAAGGCAATTACTTTAAATTGCATCCTACAAGACTACTTTCTGTCAACTGCCTGTTTCCACACATCTATCTAGGTTAAATAAATCAATATTTAATACCATTGACATTACGTTATTTCAAGATTTGAAAGTGACTCATGAATCATTAAGGAGACGTTGAATTATGTCAAGTTAAGTTTTAGTACTACATTTAACTAATACTTATAAAAAAGTTTTGGTACTACATTTAACTAATACTTATAAAAATGTGGTCACTTTCATATAGTGCATAAAGCTCTGTTAACTCAAATATTTTCATTGTCCTTGATATTTAATACCTCAGTCTTTGATAGCAGTCAATTGCTCATAACCAAAGAGATGCAATTGACACAGCATAGGAGTTCAATTTCAGTGTTCTTTCTTTTAAAACCCTTCAAAATGGGTTTTAAAATAAACTAATAAAATTTCTATGTCAACACTTAGAAATCTAGATAAGCCAATAGTTTCATATAGTGTCTTCAATGTTACAAGATTTGTGAGTACTGGCATGTGGATCAGAAAACAAGAGGTTTGAATTCCAGCTCTGCTCCATTTTCATTGCAATTTCAGTTATCATTTTAGCACTTCAGAATAAAAAAGAGATTTGTTTAATTTCTAATTTTTTTTCTACCTCTCACCTTTTTTCAACCTGTGTGTGACTGGATTGCCCCCACTTTAGTTAGATTATCATGATATACATGTATTATTTAAACATACACAATCTCATTGTCACTTCCCCACAATATTAAAAGAAAAGCTCTTCAAAAACATGGAAAATGTTCTGAACAACATGAGCCTAAGAGGCCTAAAAATGCGTAGGCAAAACAGTAAAGACATAAACATATCTATTCTCCTTTCCTCATTTACCCCCTCATTCATGTCATTTGCCTGGTTTATTTACCTGAGGATATATGCTCATTGCAATGAAAGTGTATCATGTCATTTTATACTACACGTAAACATTAATGGATATATTACCATTTAAAGCATATTGACATATTCATGATGTAAAAGATATAATTGATCTTTACATGTTCTATATTATGCAGAAATCCTTGATAGATTATTACTCAGTGGTTAGACTCTTTTGATTGGGGCTGTTGGTGAACTGGAAATAAATTCTTGTTTTTATCATTTAAAATAATGAAATATAGACTCCTGCTAGCCAAAACATTTTATCAAACACGTGACAGGAATGGATTACATTGATACAATGAAAGATATGTGTAACTGAGATAATCTCTTCATGTATGGCCATAAAGATAAGATTTGTGCTGTTTTTTTGTTTTTCTTGATAAATTGTTTTTTCTTCTTTCTTTTGTGATAATTTAGACAATAGTTATTTTGTTTCACACTTTTGGCTCTTTAAAAGCACTTCACACATACTAGAATTTTTACCTAATGAATTAAATCTTCAAATACATTAGGTTAAATAATTAAAAATTACTAATATTTAACTCATTTGACACATAAGAATGACAATTTCATATAGTTAATTTTAATTCCCACCTTACATTTTATTTTTAGTCTCCATTTAAGTATAACTAAATTTTAAATACTTTAAGAATTTTAATGAAGCCCTTCTCTTAAGATATGTTTAACTTTTGTAATTTTATTATGTATGTATGTGTGTTAAATATGTAATTATTATTTGCACATATTTTACTTCTTCCTATGTCTCTTACTGCCTTCAACATTCATTTCTATTTCTTTTATACAACACCAGCCTCAGTTCGTTAGTGTTTTTTTGTTAGTATATCACTGATTTTGAGTTTATTTCTGATCACTTGTAGAACGGAATTTAGGTTTTTTAAATGTTTTTAAATATTGGCCAGGCACAGTGGCTCACGCCTGTAATCCTAGCACATTGGGAGGCCGAGGCAGGTGGATCACGAGGTCACGAGCTCACGACCAGCCTGGCCAACATGGGGAAACCCTGTCTCTACTAAAATACAAAAATTAGCTGGGCATGGTGGTAGGCACCTATAATCCCAGCTACTCAGGAGACTGAGGCAGGAGAATGGCTTGAACCCGGGAGGTGGAGGTTGCAGTGAGCCGAGATAGCACCACTGCACTGCAACCTGGGCGACAGAGCAAGACTCCCTCTCAAACAATAAAATAAAAATAAAATATTATTTATTTATTTGTAATTGATAAATATTGTATATATTGTGGATAGCATGATGTTTTGAAATATGCATACATTTTTGAATGGCCAATGGAGCCAGTTATCATATGCATCACCTCACATGCATACCATCTTTTTGTGATGGGAACACTTGAAATCTATATTTTTTAGTGATTTTAAAGAATACATTGATATTAACTGTAGTCATGATGTTGCACAATAGATCTCTTGAGGTTGTTCCTCCTATCTGTCTGAAAATTTGTGTCCTTTAACCAGCATATAAATATCTTCAGCTCTTTTTAAAACAACCTATATTTTCCTCTTTGATATTTATCAAGATACATGATGATCAGCATATTTTAACTATAAAGAAATGCAACATCATTTTTGAAATGCAAAAGTAAGGACAAATAATTAAGGAAAATTACTTATCTTACTATCCTGATATTTGTTTATATTGACACTTTATTGTGTATCTAATTTTCAATACATATTTCTTTATTTAAAATAAAATGCAGATCATTCTATAGAAACTATTCATAACTTCCTCTTTTTACATGCAAGGAAACATTCCTTAATATCCTTACATATATTAAGATTAATTTATAATGGCTCATATGGCCTTTTATCTTAGTGCTGTATTTTAAAATGAATTACAAGTGGAAATTCATTGGAATGTAGTTAATAATTTTAATTCTTCTGAAATATCTTTTCATAAAAATTGTACCAATTTATACTCACCAGTATAAGACAGTGTTTGTTTCATCCCCTTATCACCAATATTATTTAAGCCTTTGCTAATTTGGTAGGTGAAAAATAGTATGTAATTATAATTCCAAATTATTAGCAGTTCACTTGAATTTTATCATATTTTCATACTTAATACAAATGTTTCTCTTATGTAGAATTCAGGATTATGTTATTTGCATATTTTTATGTTTTCTTATTGATTTGTAAGAGATGTTTATCTAGCAATGACATTTATGTCTCGCATTCTGTAAAAATTTGGAAATTTTCTTTTAGAGATGTTAAACATTATTTATTTTTACTGTATGTTGGATAGTTTTCCTCAATTTCTGAATCACTGATTTTATGTTTTCAGTACTAAATCTGAATTTTATTGCTTGTAGCACATATTTTATTTAAACCATTGCAGTTTCATTTCTTTGTACTTTAATTTCACTCTACATTTATTTAATAAATGAATTGTGCTCTTTTCTGTCCCTGAACATAATGTAATGTAACTACATATGTTTATAACATGGCTCAAATGGAGAGAAGAGGACCAGGTAACAAAGGAGAAAGATAAAAAATAGATAAAGATGCAGTTGAATATTGGATAAATACACTAATTTGCAAAAGTCAGAAGATATTTCTGTGCAGAAAAGGAATTGGCCATTAGGTAGGATGAGGCACGTGTATACCTATGTGTTAAATTATGTGTTAAATATTTGTCTTTATTATAGATGATCGTAGAGATTCCTGCTAAAATCTCACATGACCTGAGTTCCTATTACTCATTAATTTTTCTCCTGAATATAACCTCATTATCATGATGTCATGATAAGTACAAAAAGCATTAGGAAAAGGGGGTTTAGCATTTTGATTTACTTCAACATTTTAAAGTATTTCCTGATATGTGTCTTTAAAATAATCTCTTATGGAATATCAAAAGATAGAGGGACTATAATAATTATGGCTTGAGTCAACCACACTGTTCAGTAGGAAATAGCATCAGTATATTTTCTGAAAATCCTGCCCTTTTGCTTGAATATTATGGCCATTTTGTTCAAAATAAAAATACTCAGAAAAACCCTTAAGAGAAACCTTCAAAAGGACAAGTATATGCCAAGTAATCTATATGATAAGTGCAAGGGCAAAGATACTTTCCCATCCTTATATTGAAGTGGTTGAAAATTTGCTGCACATTGTTAGAGTTCTCCAAAATTGTTTAGAGTTTATTATTATTGTTGTTGCTGTTATTGCAGTTGTTTCTGTTAAGAAAATTTGGGTAAAGGGCCAGGCGCGGTGGCTCACGCCTGTAATCCCAGCACTTTGGGACACGGAGGCGGGCGGATCACAAGGTCAGGAGATCAAGACTATCCTGGCTAACACAGTGAAACCCTGTCTGTACTAAAAAAATACAAAAAATTAGTCAGGTGTGGTGGCGGGCGCCTGTAGTCCCAGCTACTCGGAGGCTGAGGCAGGAGAATGGCGTGAACCTGGGAGGCGGAGCTTGCAGTGAGCCGAGATCACACCACTGCACTCCAGCCTGGGCGACAGAGCGAGACTCTGTCTCAAAAAAAAAAAAAAAAAAAAAGAAAAGAAAAAGAAAAAGAGAATGTGGTTAAGAGGAAATGTGTATGAAATCCAGATAAATATTGCGAGTAATGTCACGAACAGATAGCTTATGCCCATAAAGCACTACATTTTACTAGCTAGGGAAGGATTTGAGTCTGCTAAGAATATAGAGAAAGTATTTCTTGTACATCCTCATCTGATACTCTTGTTACTCTGATAGGGACCACAAAGCAATGTCAACACACCACAGTTAAAGAACGCTTGAAAATAGAACCTAAGGACAACTGTAATGAGGTTTGGGGAGCTATTTTCTTTCTGTATTTTATTTTATTTCATTTCATTTTAGTTTACTTTAAGTTCTGGGATACATGTGCAGAACGTGCAGGTTTGTTACATAGGTATACACGTGCCATGGTGGCTTGCTGCACCTGTCAACCCATCATCTAGGTTTTAAGCCCCGCATGCATTAGGTATTTGTCCTAATGCTCTCCCACCCCTTGGTCCCCATCCCCTGACAGGCCCCAGTGTGTGATGTTCCCCTCCCTGTGTCCATGTGTTCTCATTGTTCAACTCCCACTTATGAGTGAGAACATGTGGTGTTTGGTTTTCTGTTCCTGTGTTAGTTTGCTGAGAATGATGGTTTCCAGCTTCATCCCTGTCCCCGCAAAGGACATGAACTCATTCTTTTTATGGCTGCCTAGTATTGGGGAGCCATTTTCTATGGCTGACTTTGTTATCCATGTGACTGTTCATTCCCCTTCTCCCAAGTTAATTATAATTGCTTTGGCTTCATATTTAAATACTCTCCATATTGCCAGTTGTCTCCTGGGAAGCAAAATTGCCACCCTTTGAGAAATATTGGTCTCGATAAATAGATATAATTTTATTTTTTTGATACAATGGTGTGAATATTTCTATTTGTGCCAACATTTGATTCAATCGAAGAATAAACTAGATTTTTAAATCTTATGTTTTCTTATATAAGGTATTACTTTAAGAGTGCCCAAACTATCTAAATCCACATATTTACATCATTTTAGCCCTTAAGACACAGCCTGGGAGGAAAAAGTACAGCTGAGGAATGGCATTAGAAGATATGTATTTGTTCTTTTCTGAAATGTAGGAACATCAAATAGTTTGCTATGAGACCTATGTTCTCTGGAAGAAAAATAATCAGATTTGATTTTGATAATCGGGTTCTCTATTGGAAAACATGAACATTGAAATAACTAAGCTTTATATAGACCTCTCTAGCAATGTTTTGTTTTCTAGTTCGCTTACACGTTATGAGTACAATCTTTAATAATGATGAAGATCCTTTGGCTTAAAATTCAAACTACATTTTCTTTTGTTTAACTTGTTTTTCTGGCAGTACCAGTTTATTTTCAGATAATTTTCTTTTCCTTTTACTCTCCCATTTCCAAGTTTCGGTTATTAAAGTTTGGCATCTGAGACCAGACCCAGATTCCTGGTAGTAAGACGTTTGTTTCATTTTCTTTCTCCCAACATTACATTTGATTTTAATTATGTCGCATGCACAAAGAGTACTCCTTATGCATGGTTTCTACGTCCATGTATTAACCAACTGTAGATTGAAAATATTCAGAAAAAGATAAAATAACAAGTAGTTATATATCAATAAAATATTATAAATAAAAATACAATATAACACAGCATGTATTATACTGCACAGTATTTGCATTGTATTAGGTATTATAAGTAATTTAGAGATGATTTAAAAGTATATGCGTGTATGTGCATAGATTACACACAAATGCTACAACATTTTATTTAAGAAATTTGAGAATCCTCAGAATATGGTATCCGTGGCAGGGGGTGGGTGGGGCGTCCTGGAACCAATTCCCTGTGGATACTGAGACATGATTGTGTGTGTGTGTGTGTGTGTTGTGTGTGTGTGTGTGTGTGTGTGTATGACATGTTGTTTGTTGGCTTTATTAGCTATCAAGGTTTTATATTGTGGCATTTTTTAATTCACGATTTTGATAACTCAGTTACTTGGAGTGCTTTTTGAAGGATTTTGTTCAAGAAAAATACATGGGTAAAATATTTTCTAGGATTCTCTAAATCGGAAGATATATTCTACTTCTGTAATTTCTTGTCTGAAAATACAATTATTGAATCACAACCATTCTTTGAAAAAATCTTTGGGCACTGCTTCAACGTTATTTGACTTTTACTGTTGCAAAGGAAAATAAGGACAATTTGGATTTTTATTCTTTTGAGTGCATCTTGTTTTGGCTGCCTAGAAGTACTTTTTTCTTTGCCTTTGTCATTTAAATCTGTGGCCAGAGTATGTTCATTTTTGGTTGTATCTCATAAATATTGCCTTAATAAAGATGATCTCTATTTTACGTTATACATTCCTCTGCATACCCCCAATATAGGTATATCAGTTTATGAATCAATTGAATGTTTTACTCTTATATCTGTAATTGATATCAATACTTAATACATAGAAATTAATATATATACAAGTAGATGAAATTAAAATTAATGAAAATTAAACTTCTGATATATTCTTTATGCTGGAAGGGAGTAATCAATGCCATCTCTAAGAATGTGCCCATCCTCCTTTGAAGATCACGGTCCTGGAAAACTGAGGATCCTTAAATATGCATGTTTGGGTGTTATTACTTCCCTGGAAAGTTTTCCGAAGTTGTGTGTTTAATTCTGGCCTTGATTTTAACTGCTCTTGTTCCATCATTTCAGAATCTCTATAATTCTTAAGTGGGTTTGTTTTTCTGTGCAAACTTCCATCATCTTCTCTCTCTTATTCTTTTTCTAAAATTTTAATTGTGGTAAAATACACAATATACCTTTTTTCACCTTACTTCCCTTGCTCTACCCCACCTTCTTGCAGAAACTTACTCCTTTCACAATCCATTATATTTGTATATGTATCATTCTACTCAATTTTCTATGTGTATCTGTGCTTATATATATTTACATAAAATATACTCGACGTTGTTTTCTGTGCCTTGTTATTGTGACTTAATCATATATCTAGGAAATTTTTTATGAGTGTATATTTAAATATGACATCATTTAAAGTAATCCTTGAAATATTTTAATACTTCTTTTAATTTTATAAATAGATGTGAGTGGTTAAAAATTTGTCAGTGTAGAATGGTATAACATAAGAAGAAACCACCAAATGCTTCCACTTCCATCTGGCACCACCATTTTTATTTCCAGGAATAAACACATTTGAGACTTGCCTATCCACTTTTACATAAAGTATCTACGCATATGTAGACATATGTCTATTAAGTAACTGGCTTCCTTTTTTACAGAAATCATATCAATGTGTCTCTGCACATATCGATTTCTTTATTTCCCTTTATTTTCTGCAGGGTGTTCCATACAATGGATGTATTTTCCACTTAATGACTAAACCATTCATTTTGTCATGGATGGTTGGGTCATACACAAATTTTGTTATTAATATGCATGATATGGTGCTTATTCATTTACACCTATTTTTGCATATTGGTAGGAATTTAGCAGTAGAATAAATTTCTAGTGGTTAAATTCTTTCTGCAAAAGGTATGTGCATTTTGTTTCTAGATATTTCCAAATTATTCCCCCAATTTTTACACTATTTGCTACAGCATAAATTTGGTTTTTTGCTCTTTAAGTGCAAGTATTAATTTTTCCATTTTATTTTTCTTTCTGGATTTTTTCTCGTTTCTTGGCATCTAAAAATGTTCCCCTTTTGTGAGACCTAGGTCTTGTCTTACATTCTATTTGGGTAAGCAAGTAGTCTTGAAATAATTTCCGTAATTCTGTTTTTTCTCTAAGGTTTGGGATCAGAATCACAGTTTATGATTTTGAAGTAGTTTTTTTGTTGTGTGTGAATTTTTCTTTTGACTATTTCTGTAATACACACCTTAGTTTAGTTCTCACTACAAGACAGCTTGTTTGTCTTGTTCTGTGCTTTGTATACTGTCCACCTGTGTAGAATTGTAAAAGAATGTTACACACACACACATAGACAAAGCTCAATCTCATATTACATTAGCTCAGAAGTCAAAGTCCTTTAAGAAATGGGTGAAATGGTGGGAAATAATTTATTTTTCATCCATACTTACAAAATGCTCGTTCCCCATACTTCAGGTTGAAAAAGAACTTCAAATTTCTCTTTTAAACATCCCATATGATAGAATTGAACCTTAATAGTAAGATAATTATTAATGTGCATATTAGTAAGCTTATTATTTAATACCCTGAAATTAGCACCTGCATTTCAAGGTACAGAATTTGGGTTAGGTTCCAGTTTGATCATTTATTTAAGAACATGTCGAGCTTATAGAAGGAAAGTGAGACTTTTTTCTCTCTCAGAAGACAGACAGCAACACTAAAGGTCTGAAAAAAAAATGCTTTTTACATAAAACTGTTTACTTAATTGAACTGTTTTTTTGCTCCTCTTAATTCAGTTCTTTTACCTAGTTGAGAAAATAAACTTTAGGAATTAAGTTATAGTCTCTAAGGATAGCTTCAAAACTTCACAACTCATTGAACTGGCATTAATATCAGAGAGACTTGCACTTGATTTCATTTTAAATCCTCTAGTTCTTTGCCTATAATATTGGCATTGATTTCAGCGTAGCTTTCATATGGGCCCAGGTTGCAATATCTGTCTATCAGGAATGCAAGTACTAATGTGATAAAAATAATAAAGCAATCTGTGTTCTCCATTAATGGTTGTGTCCTTATGAGATTTCATTTTCCTTATACCATGAAGTTATTTAGTAAAGCCATTTATCATAAAGAGTGCTGTTAGAAATACAATTTTCTCGTGACGAATGATGTAAAAGTAACCTTTTCCAGGACAATTTATTGATTAATTTGATAAACATGTATTTTGTGCCTTTTATTCTCGGGGCACCATGTTAGGCATGTACTAAAAAAGACCCGCAAACCCCCTTTACTTCTTTGGAATAGGTTAGATGATGGGGCTACATAATGGCACCAATATTCAATAAACATTAAGTTAAGGTGCGTTACCTTGGTTTTCAAACATACATCCACATAGGTCCCCAATTTAGAGCAAAACAAATTTTACAATTAGACTTCTAATGAAACTTGCAATTGTTGTTATAAGAAACCAGTCCTTAGCATTTATAATTGCTAAATTATGTTTCTCTGCTTTTCTGAAGGAATACATGGTTATGCTTTGTTTTCTCAAGCATAAATGAATGTTTTTACTTATTAGTTACTTGTGACCAGAAGTTATTACTCTTGTTCTTCTATTTCCTCTTCTTCCAATTAGCTGACAGATCAAGAATTCTGAGTATGAGAATGCCTTGAGGTATTCAGATGTCATCTACAACAGGGAAGAAGGGTGACTGTGAGAGTGCCAAACATTGCTGCTGGAAGGCAAAATGTTATTTCTTGACCAACTCATGTGCATTCTAATAGTCAGTGCTTTTGCTTCCTTATGTGGCTTTGCAAAATGATCATCCTCTGCCAACTCTTCCCCTCTCCTCTTATTGTTGCTTTTGGTTTCAGTCTGTATGACACAGGAGCGATTTTAAAGTCTTTCGTGGCCAGTATTTTATGTAAATAACATAGTGGTTGCAATGTATCAATTAAGCAAACCCAAAAGTTATCTTTATACAACTGTAGATATTGAATGCTAAACCACTGTTTTATCAAGTATTTGGTTCTAATATCATCATCTAAATTCTAATGTAAACATCTACATCAAACTTCGAGTGGAACAGTTACAGCTGATTTGAGGTCTTCTTCTCCTCTAGATTAGTGACATTTTCTTTTAAGCATAATTTATTTTTTCTTTACCTGTAATCATTTAGGCATCACAAAGAAAACCATTATTATTATAGTCTAGAGACTAGGGCTTGTTGGAAGCTTCTGAATGGTTTTCCACAAGAGGTGGCCAACTCAATTAGTACTGATTCAATTTTTATCAGTTTTAGTTTGGTTGCAAATTCCACCTTTTGGCTTGTAAATCGATTGCTGTTGTGATATAACACAATGACCAATGGGCAAAAGCTAGGCCAAAACAGTGACCAAACAGTTGAGCTTGTGGAACTGGTCTCCTTTGCCCAGTTACATGAACACTGCAATAGTTTCTAACTTCTGCCACTCAAAATATGTGAAACTTCTCTACCAAAGACAAGGCTCCTTTTGCAATGATCACTTGGTAACTCCATCCTGCTGGTGTTGGTGTAACTATTCATGATTTAAGTCATATATATACTATTGGCCACATATACTATTGCCACAATCAGTTACATAAGTCTTATATTACTCCTTCAGCCTCACAAATGTTCAATCTCATATCCAGTATTTAGATTTATATGTAACTTCCTTTCCTTCTTTACCCTTACATCTACATACTGTTCTAAATCAAAACTCTTTTATTTAGTCCCCTTGGCCAATGAGAAAGTTAAACTATTAAAAAAAAATTCTACTTTCAATAGAGAGTAGAATTTCTTCTTATTCCTTAAATTAAAGATCTCCCCTCAACCCTTTACCTTTAAATCTCTTGTCTTTCTAGGCTCACTACTTTGGTGATTTATCTATTTCCATGACCTCACTTATCATTACAAGCACTTGACATTTAAACACCTAGATCAAACCATTCCTGAGTTGCACATGCCAACTTCTAACTTCCCTATGAACATCACTACTTGCCTGACTATATATTGACACGTACAATTGAGATTGTTACAGTGCAGGCATGCACGGCCTAACAAGCAAGATACACTCGTTGAATGAATATTAAAATGGAAAAAGTCTTCCACCTTAAAGATTATTTTAAATAATCCCTAAGGGGTGTAAAAATCGTTACTTACATTTTAATTTGTAAAGAGGAGAAAAATATTGATAAAGCAGTTAGAAATCTTGTGCCTGGGAGAGAGCGTCCCTCACTTTTGATCCCTGTAGTGTCCCTCTTTTCAATTACTGTAAGTTGCTTCCCACATTCTTTTATCATAAGGGCAGCGGGGCCACATGGCATGCTACCTACTTCTTGAGAACCAAAGGAGAATTTCTTCCTTACAAATGTTATCTAAAATGTAGTTTTGAAAGTCTCTTATGCAAAGATCTCCTTTATAAAATGTAATATATAGTTATAAGCTGGTGGACTTCTTTTTGATCTCTAAGATTCTTTTGGGTGTACTTAGATTACTGACAACCCTTAGTCAAGAGCCATTAGTTCTGTAGCCATTAGTTAATTATTATGGTATATAATTATTAGTTAGCTAATGAAGTATAGGTTATTATTAATTTGGGGGGCTCAGATACAAAGTAACATCAGGTGTAAGGAGTTTATGGAAGTTCACAAATGCAAATTGTGAGTTATTTCATACTCATTACTCATCATGTGGAAGTTCTGGTCCTGCCACTTTCAGACTCTATGACCTTAGGCAGGTAAATAATTTATGTCCCTTAGCCTCTTTTACCCAAGTGCAAAATGGAATAATAAGGTCAGCCTCACAGAACAAGTTTGAGGAAAACATTAGAAAATACATTTGTTAGATGATTCTAAATAACCAAGGGAAATTGTTATAAATCACAGTATTCCCATAAAATAACATATTATGAGTTCAGCATTATGTAGAAGGAAAATAAATTTCAAATATATAATAAATATGGAGGCAATGCTCAAAATACAATTTTATGTGAAAAATGCAGGAATCAGACTTCTACAGATGTTATGCAAATTTATGTGTATATTCACATATGTGCACATTTGTGTGCATGTATGTGCACATACACATATAGAGATGGGATGAGTGCAGAGGCAGTAACAAACCAGGAGCAGTGGTGGGAATACATGTTATTTTCTTTATATGTTTCTTTAGAAGTGATTAGTAGTCTGAGTTATTAGGTATTGTATACACTTTTTAGACTAATTTATTGAATAAAAAGAAGTCATTTTTAACAATGGAACAATTGAAATTTGTTGTTTTCCATAGTAAAAGCTGTGTATCTTATCATTCATTCATCCCTCATTCTTTGACATCTGTATCAAAGCCGTATGCTGTATGGTAAAGTGAACTAATTGACAATACATGCTTCAATAGGAAGAAGTCTAAAACACATAGCTTCCAACTTACTTTAAACCAGATCTTGTTGGTGTGAAGCTACTGTATAGTTATATTTATTTATTTATTCACTTAAAAGGATTTCCAAGCTGGAGTTTTGGTTACTTATTAAAACCTACAGAGACATATGTGTGTTTGATATGAATTGTGTTATTCCAGATTTTTCTTATACCATTACATCATGCTCTTTCCCAATCTGGCTTCCTGAATTTTCTTCTTAAAGTTACATGATTTTTAGTCTCATTCTCAAGAGACTTGGAAATGTAAATTGAGTTATTCAGGCAAAACATGAATTTCAAGAAGCCAGCTTGCCATTATATAGAAAGCTTTTTTTTTTTAGTATAGGCATTTTTGCTCAGTTTTTAGAAGATTTAGAATGTAATACTTGAATAGCCACATACCGATTTCTTAATCCTATCTATTCATGTACATTAATTCCTATGATGATGTTTGTTAGGTTTATAATCTTGGCTGGTGTTGGTAAGGTAGATTAAAATATTATAGCTTTTAGACTCTCACAGTAGTAATGTCCACCATTTTTCTCCCTAGTGTTAATTTTTTTATAAAGCTAAGAAATTGTATTCTCAGATATTCAGGAATACAAATTTTACACTGTAGCACTATATATTCTGGTCTTTGGATAGACAATATTTTTGCTTATTTTTTTCAATTCATCTTTAGAAATATATATATATATAAAGATAAAGTTTCACTCTTGTTGCCCAGGCTGGAGTGCAATGGTGCGATCTTGGCTTACTGCAACCTCCACCTCCCGGCTTCAAGTGATTCTCCTGCCTCAGCCTCCCGAGTAGCTGGGATTACAGATGACCGCCATCACACTGAGCTAATTTTTTGCATTTTTAGTAGAGATGGGGTTTCACCATGTTGGCCAGTCTGGTCTCAAACTCCTGAACTCAGGTGATCCACCTATCTTGGCCTCCCAAAGTGCTGGGATTACAGGTGTGAGCCACTGCGCCCAGCAAAACTTTTACATTTTTATGTTGACATAAAATTCTAAACCATGTAAGCAAGTTTCACTTTTTTATAAGGATTTAGAAATGAACCAAATAGGTACACAAAGAACAGATTCTTAATTTATTTAGCAAACATTAATTCATTTAGCAAATATTGAAGAGTATATACTTTGTATCAGTTACCATGTCAATCATACTAGAAGAAATAAGTTCCAATTTTGTCAATTGGATGTTCTAACTGTTCTTAACTTCTATGATTCATAAGTTTGTAACTCCCTAATAAATCCTTACAGATAATTACATTTGAGTATCACAATAATGAATAATACCATTTTGCTTATATAAGCTTTGTGAATGTGAAACAAAAAACAACAGCATACAGCATTGAAGTTAGAATCTCTTAAAATAATTTTCCACAAAAATTTATCTTTTTAAAAAAAACCTAACATTTTAAGCTAAGCAGGTTTGGGCCTGGTTAGTACTTGGACATGAGACCACCTGGGAATACTGCATGCTGTAGGCTTTAATAAAACAGAAAGAAAACCCTAACCTAAAATATGTATGTAAGTTCTTAAAAAGCATATCTTGCCATAATTTATGAAAACCCTTATATATACAATGTTTATTGTTTTCCAGCCACATAACACCAGTCTAAAAAAGCACATGTAGAATATTTATATGTAGTATACATAATATTCAACTACCTTGCATATCCAATCTCATGAAAAACAAATCAAAAGGGAAAGAGAAGTATAGAATTTGCAGTGTAGTTAAGCCACACTACTTTCCCTGATTTTGAAAAATCCCTTAAGACATAGGTTTTACTTGTTTCCTTGGCCAGGGTGTGATGGATTACCTGTTTCACAGCCATCTCAGTAACTAACAACTGCCAACTACAGAACTGTATTGTTCTACCAAAGTGAAACCATCATAACAAGAGAAGATGTTTTTCCCTTGCCCTATCGAAACTTCTAAATTACCTATAAAATTGTCATAATGTATTAGTAATTGGAAATTCTGAATGATTTTTGTTTATAGTCTTAAAATATATGGATGAAAAAAGAACAAACAGTTTTGGCAAAACAGGTTCAGAGTTCTTGATGAAGCTGTTCCTTGGAGTCAAAGGGAGTGTGATGCCATTGCCACTCAAGGTTCTCCTTTGTAATCTCTAGCAGATAATCTATAAATCCCAATGACCTGCAAGAGGAAGACAAGGACTGCAGGTGCTTAGGCACTGTGATATCATTAGCAATAATCAATTCATGGCTGTGTTTTCTCACTAATACATGGGTAGAGTACCAAATTATTGAGCAATACTAGATCTCTCTTTTATCGAACTCATTAGTCTTTGAAGAATTCATTAATCATTTAAGCTTAGAAGAAAAATGTAACCTAGGATTTGGCAGAACGATCAATGAGACTTACGTGAGAGAGTGTATGTGTTCAAACAAGGAGGTAAGGAGAATTGCAAGTTTTAGCATTGGATTTAGCATAGGATTTAAATAGACCCATCTGTATTTGGGGATGAGTGGGAGGTCATACACCGGGCTGCCAACATAGGTACAGACAGAAAGCAAATAACTCTGAAAATTGTGTGTGTGTGTGTGTGTGTGTAGTTCTGTAACAGTTTAAGGTTTTAATTCTTTTCCAGAAACCGTAATCAACACAGTTAACTTTCCAGCCTCGGATCTAATTGGTCACCACATCCTGTCATGGCCACCAGCAAATTGTATCTTGTTTACTTCCTTCTTTGTATGCCTACTGCTGGAAACTTATTTCAAAGCCACCTGTATTTACATCTGAACTGTTGTAATACCTTGCTAACTGGCTTCTCTATTATTTTCCCCTGTTCATCACTTATATTGACTTCCTTATTTAAAAGCATTCCAGATCTCTTCATTGCCTACCCACGAAATCCAAACTTTTTAGCATGAATTTGAAACAATAATAATTATTATTATCATTTATTAAAAAACTTATATTGCTAGATATAAAACATGATTATCTCCAACTCCCAAACTGACCTTTGCAGATAGGGTATTGTTATGTCTTGCTTTGTAGCAGAAGACCTTGATACACAGAAAGGTTAAATATCTTTCAGAGTTCAAGGAGCTGGTGTAAGAGACAGAACTAAAATTCAGAACCTGTGCTGTGACTGCAGAGCTCAGGCATTTTCCATTGCACCATGGTTCTGTTTAAACCTGACCCATTTCACCTTTATATATTCAGCAACTACCAGTCTCACCTTCTTGTACATCTTATACATAGTTAGCTTTACCCATTCACCATGATTTAAATTTCTTATACTTTTTCCCATCCTCACCCTGTTGGTCATGCCCTTCCTGCTGTTGTTTCCTTGGTCTTTAGTCATTTTCATTTAGATAGCATCTACTAATCTCTCCAGGTTCTATGCAAATGTCTCTTCTTCTCTGAAGTCTCTTTTAACCTACTGAGTTTGCCCCTTACCCATGCAATATTTCCAGAGCCTGTGATACATACTTCTATTGCTGCACCAATCCCATTTTTGTAGTTATTTGTGTATCCATAAGTTACCATGACTGCTTGAAAATAGAGCACTTTTCTTCTTACTTTGTTGTTTATGACACAGTGATTGTCCCAGCAAACATGCTCATACATATTGAATGAGTGAATTCTCTACCCATCTCAAACCAGTACATTTTGGCAATGGCACACACCATTAGTTTTTGTAAGTAACTTTTGAAAATTAAGCCAATAGTATCTTCATGTTAATTAATAGTGCAATTTTGCATGTGTTGGAATAGTTGAGAATTGGTTATTCTTAAGATTTATTTCCTGCCCAAACACCACAGCTCCATATTTCACAATTTTCCAATATAACGTATCATCTTGGCTGTAAAGAATACCTTAATTTTGGCCTTAGGTAGGACAGATATGTTTGATTGAACTTTCTCTGACTGATTAGGTTAATTTGTCGGCTGGACTCATGGTTCTTCTTTAGTTTTCTTCTATTCTACACTTATGATAACTCTGTGTTTGGATATTTCTTTGTTTATTACAGATATTAAACTTGTTAATTTAATGATTATCTGTAATTTTTCAGAGCCCATCAACCCAGGCGTCTTTCCACATACTGATGTAGTAACTATGAGTACTTTTTAAGCTCTTGCATATAAAACATAGCTCCGTTATGGTTAACCTGTGCTTCATTCATTTAAAACCTATTTTGTGTATTCACTATTTGCAAACTGTTTAAGATAAACCAAGTACTTTCCCTGTTCTTGAGAAACTCATAGTGTATCCTTTGGTTTATGATCTAGCCTAGGACTCAATTGCAACATTAATTTTGAAAAGTTAAAGGAGACCTCTTTGGAGATTATGCGTTTGTTTTAGTTGTGCTATTAACGAGTTTAATCATGTAATTTTGCTCAAACAAATTTCTTAAGGGTCTACTATGGGCCTGCATAGGGGACGAAGGGCTCAGAATAAATTGATGTAGTGGTTACAGATGCTGGCACTGGAATAAAATTTGGCTGTGACTCCTGGCTTCTCCCATACTTGTTGTGTGATGCCCTTCAACTTACAGTAACTATCCGAGTTTTCTTTTTGACATATGTAAAATGTAAATAATAGTATTTCCCTTATAGGTATTCAGGGACAGTTAAATGAGATAATTAAAATAAGCATAGAACATTCTATGACCTTTGATAAATGTCCAATTTTTGTTGTTTAATTATTAAGTTTTCAATAAATATTTGCCAAATAAAAAATTAAGGAAAATAAACACTGAAGTTATTGTCATGACTTTCATGTATATCTCCATTCTTCAACTTTTGACAGAGTTATACAAATTGAACTCTTGAGTTTTGGCTAAAGAAATCTCTATTAATCTGATATGCATAAATCTTGAATTAAGGTTTCCTTTAGTACTGTTACTATTCCTACTGATAATATCTTTTATAGCATTTATATTTTAATATATATTTCCCATTACCTCCTAAAATCCTTAGAGCAATCCCTGTGAGGGCTGGTATTATTTTCCTTTATAGATGAATAGACTAACACGTGCTGGGATTAAGAGTCTTGATCTATGCCATTTGGCTCATAAGTGGCCAGCTCAGTCCTGGAACTCCCAGATGTCCTACTCCTGTACTTCTTGTCTCTCTTCCCTAAATTTTGGATAGTTGAGAAGTGGACAATTATCATCTTCTGGAATCTTCTGTATGTAGTGTAATATAGATACAGTGTATTTATATAGAGCGGAATATAAGGAGATGGAGGTACTGGCCTAAGGGTATGTATAGATATAAATGGTATGCGTATACACATTTAAATGCATGCTAAGTGGAACAAGGAAGGTTTTCACATTGACTCAAAGTGTGGTTTTTTTGAAGACAATGAATTGTAAATGTCAACTTCACTTGCATTCAGGTAAATTATTGTGTCCCTACTCCTAACATTTTTAATACAGATCATCTGGCCAATGCTTATCTCTTCAGACTCATACCCTGTCATTTGTTCTTTTTTTTCAAAATCACCATATGATTCAGCTGTATAGAAGTCTTGTGGTCAATACTTGTTTCATACTTCTTTCTTATTATATTCCCTCTATCAGTGTTCTCCCTGCTCCTTCTGCAACTCTTGTTCATCCTGGGAAATGCTGGATTATCTTTGAAGATAGCAAATGCTTGCCCCCTCTGTGATACCATCTTTTAGCTCTGTAGATTGAACATTTTCTGGCACTTACAACAATTTAACTGTCCTATCACATTAAACAGCATTGCTCTAAGTCATTCTGGGATTCCTTAGCTCTAGTACAAAACCTGGTACAAATGTAGAAACAATTAATATTGGAATTGGGCTAAAAAACTAGGATACATGTTTCTTTGGGAATTTGCTGAAGGAAAATTAGAAGTAAAAAATTGAGCAACTTTCTAATTGTTTTCTTTCAACTCCAAATGTTCATTCAATCAACACATGTTCATGAACACCTATGAAGTCTCTTCTGC
The DNA here is from genome assembly GCF_009764315.1 of Trachypithecus francoisi. NCBI lineage: Eukaryota > Metazoa > Chordata > Mammalia > Primates > Cercopithecidae > Trachypithecus > Trachypithecus francoisi. The sequence goes on along the minus strand of NW_022681471.1, from coordinate 109,036,686 downwards.
TAACCAGGGATCCAGCAGTAAATAGAACATATAACAATCTTACCCTCATGGAAAATGTTTTCTAATGTAAAGAGATATGCAGTAAGTAACATAAATATATAAAATATCTTACATGGTGATAGGTGTTTTAGAGAAAGATAAAGCAGGAAGGTAGAATATACAATACCGAGAGGAACTTGCAGTTTTAAATAGGATGGACAGGGAAGACTCTGCTGATTAGGTAATATTTGCAAAAGAGGGGAAGGAGAAAAGGGATTGAGGTATTAGGATATCTCAGGGAAGAGCATCCCAAATGTAATATCAAATGTAAACAACAAGAGAAATGAACATGTATGTCATGTTCAAAGAAGAGTTCAGAGGTCAGAGTGGCTGCAGCACAGTAAAGAATGGAGGAGAAAAAGAAGACAAGTTCATAAAAATCATGTAATGTCTTGTAAGTTAAAAGATTGATAGTTAATATGAGTAAAATGGGATGTGAATGGGAGGTTTTGAAAAAGGCATAATGTCATCTAACTTAATATTTTGAAAGAATAACTCTGGCTTCTATATTGAGAATCAAATGAGAGAGGGTTGGCACGGCAGATTGAGGATAGGAACAAAGGAAAGGATAGGGAGACCAGTTATGAATCCATTGAAATAGTTTAGGCCAGAAATGATGATGACTTGGTTTATGGTGGTAGCAGTAGAGATAATGACAGGTGGTGGGTTTTGAATATATTTTGAAGATAAAGATGAGAATTTCCTAAGAGGATATATATATATATATATATATGTCACATATGAATCCAAGATTTTTGGTTTAACCTTTTGAGAGGATAGAGTTGTCATTTACTGAGATGGGAAAAACTGCAGAAGGAACAGATATGAGAGAAGGTCAGAAATTCAGTTTTTGACAAATTAATTTCGAGATATGTTTAGTCATCAAAGTGAAGTTTCCAAATAGACAGTTTGTCAATAAAACTGGGATCAAGGAAGCATTCGAGGAAAGATGAAATTTAATGCTATCGGCCTGGATTAGGTTACCCAAGAAGTGTAAACAGAGAAGAGAAGAGTTCCAAAGACTGTATCTTGGGGCATTTCTACATTAAGAGGCTTGGGAGATGAAAAGGAAATGGTTAAAGAGCCTAAAAAGAGAGTGAACAGTGAGGTAAAAGAAAGACAAGGATTGAAGTAAACAAGAAGTTGGGGATCATTGGCAAACTTCTTCTGTAAAGTGCCAGATAGTAAATATTTTAGGCTTCATAGGCCAAAAGGAAAACAGCTAGAGACAGCAGGTAAGCAAATGAACGTGGTTATGTTATACAACTTTACTTAAAAATGAGGCAGCAGACTTCATTTGATCCATAGGCTATAATTTGCTGATTCCTGTTCAAGAAGTCAAATACATAAACTGTTTCCAGGAGGAAAGTGTTATTGATTGTATCAAATGCTACTTATTTGTCAAAGAAGGTGAAACTTAGGAATTGACCATTGGATTAAACAACTTGGTAGCTGTATTAGTCCATTCTCACACTGTTATAAAGAAATACCTGAGACTGGGTAATTTACAAAGAAGACAGGTTTAATTGGTTCACAGTTCTGCAGGCTGTGCAGGAAGCATAGCAGCTTCTGCTTCTGGGGAGGCCTCAGAAAACTTACAATCATGGCAGAAGGCAAGGGCAAACAAGGATGTCTTACGTGGCCAGAGCAGGAGCAAGAGAGAGAGTGGGGAGGAGCCACACACATTTAAACAACCAGATCTCATGAGAACTCACTCACTATACAGTACCAAGAGGGGATGTTGCTAACCCATTTATGAGAACTCTGCCCCATGATCCAATCAACTTCCACCAGGCCCAACTTCCAACATTGGAGGTTACAATTGAACATGAGATTTGTGTGAGGACACAGATCCAAACCATATCAGCAGCCTTTAGTGACCTTGATGAGTAGTTTCAAAAGGTGTTGGGAGTAAAGGCATGATTGAAAGAGGGATTTGAGTTAAGAGAGAATTAAGGAGAGACATAAGAGGTAAGAACAAGTCAGCACTTTGGGAGGCTGAGGCAGGTAGATCACGATGTCAGGAGTTCAAGAGCAGCCTGGCCAACATGGTGAAACCCTGTCTCTACTAAAAATACCAAAATTAGCCAGGTGTGATGGTGCATGCCTGTAATCCCATTTATTCTGGAGGCTGAGGCTGGGGAATTGCTTGAACCAGGACCAGGGAGGCGGAGGTTGCCGTGAGCTGAGATTATGTCACTGCACTCCAGCCTAGGGCTACAGAGCGAGACTCTATCACAAAAAAGAGGTAAGAGAACAAGTGTTGAAAAATGAACATGTTTCAGTTTCACGTTTGAGGGGAACAAAGAAATGGAGCTGAAACTGTAAGTGGGAAGTACGGTCAAGAGAGGATGTTTTTAAGATGGGAAAATAATAGCATAGAATACACACAGGAATCACCAGGAAGAGAGGAAGAAATTGGTGATGCAGGAGAGAGTAGAGCTAATTGCTGGAGCCATGTCCTTGAGTAGGTAAGAGGGAATGAGATCTAGAACACAGAAGGTGGGTTCTGTCATCAGAGCAAAGACTGGTGATCCAGTGTTGGGCACCAATGCAGCCCCATGGGAAGATATGTTGACATGAGGCTAGGGAGCAACTGTTTACTGATTGCTTCAATTTTCTCAGATAAATGAGAAGCAAGGCCATTGACTGAGAGTGGGGAAGGAGGTATTGGAAGTGTGAGGAAAGGGGAGAGAATAAAATAGCCATTCAGACTCGAGATTCTCAAACGTTGCTACATACTAAAATGACCTCAGAGAGCATTTAAAAATTCCAAAGGCCAGATGATTGTAACCAAGATAACTTTACTCAGAATCTTGGGGTGATGCCTTGCTTTATTAGTTTTTAAAGATTCCCCAATATTTAGGTAAATTTGAGATTGAGTAAGATTGCTGAGTCATACTAGGAGCCAACTTGAATCTAGTGGTCATGAATTCAAAAGGTGACTAGTCAGAGAGATTATGTGTTTTCCTCCAGAAGTTTCCATAGCATGAGAGTGAACAGTGAATGAGTGGAGAGTTGGTGGTAACCGGGGTTTAAGATTTATCAAGTGGGCACCAGATTTGAGAGGGAACAGAGCAATGTAAAGATACATTCAAAAAAGTGTTTACAATACACCATGGAATTTATGCTTGATAAAAAGAGAAGTGATGCCATGAAGGGCATAAGGAATAGTGAAAAGCCAGTAGAATGAATGGATTGGAGGGCCTGGTAATATCAACGTATTGTTGGAATGGGGTACTAGACGAAATCATCTGGAGACTTAGAAGGTGGAGGTCAGAAAGTGTGATGTTTATAACTGCGTTTCTAACAACATCTATCGTATGACCACAGAACAAAATGACCAAGGCAGGGTGGAGGACAAGGTCTCTGGAGTCAAAAAGTTCAGTGAATTACTAGGGCAAGATGGTGAGAGAATTGTTTTCAACAGACACTTAAAGTACCAGAAGTTATGACAAGCGTCGTATGTTGGAGAGGGTAACAGTTATGCAGGAGCTAAAATCTTCAAGGAGTGAGGGGATGGTACCACCCATACTTAGATAGCTCCAGATACTGATTCCATCTTTAAACATTTTGAACAATGCAACAATGTTAATTTTCTTATACTTTATTCAGTAGACTTTCATGTGTAGTCAGGTACTAGCATTTTCCTTTTTGCCCTATTTTTATTCTGGTTAGTAGTAATTCACTGGTTTCTAAAGCTAATTGTATCATCATTGCTTTTTACACTTGAAATATTCAGTCATTATTTATACAGAGCCAATTTTTCTTCTTGAAAGAATGTATCTCTTAGCTACAAGAATGGTCCAGCAATGGTAATAGAATTATTCTCCATGGAGAATACCTTTTTGCTTCTCTGGCTCTCCCTTTTAACATTAGCCTTAATCCAATAGCAAAATCAGCAATCTTAAAACAAAAAGAAAAATAATGATGTTTCTGAAAGAGAGAGTCAGAAACATTACCAGCACACTGAATATGTATTTCAATCTCTTGGGTAACAAGTTTGTTTTTGTGATGGTTGTTTTTTGTTTTCCCTTTGGTAATGGCAGTGTATTCTGGGGAAAAATGCAGTGTGTTGATTTTTTTAAAAGCCTATTAAAAATTTCCAAAGTTAAAAATGCCTGAAGCCCTTAATCTACCACATGAAATTGTAAATGATCCCCAGTGGTGGAGTTCTCTGTGATCCAAGTTCATCAGAGTTGACTGATGGATATTTTCAGATCATTCCTGAAGTTACAGTGCATTTCAACAATCAGTATTTGAGGTGTAGTATACAAATGTTCATCTTTCTATGACTGAGATGGCAGAGCCTTTTAGCTAAGACTCAGTGTGATTTGCTACCTCTATCTACATCGATCACCAAACATGCAAATCATCTTGACTCTCAGGGGAACCATGACTCATTCATTGAGATAGAATGGTTCTCCCTCACTTGGCTGGAACTCTCTTCTCTCACCTCCAATGTTTTGCACAGGCTGTTTCACAAATGTGAACAAACTGATTTCTCTGCCATCCCAGTTTTTTCATCTCTTCAAATTGATGTTTTTTCCCAGCACATCTTTACTGTGCGAGATCATATTCCCACTCCATTAAGTGTTACTGACCATTCTTACCCACTCATAATTATATATCAAATCAAACGTCTGTTAACATGTGTGAAGTTTATTATAATCAGTCTGTGTTATGTTCTCTGTTTAAATTATCTTATCTAATTTTTATATTAATTTCTTAAATAATTCTTTTGTCAAACATGTATAACTTAGAGTTGAAATAGCCTAGTGTAAATCTTGAATCTTACTCCCTGTACCTTCTGCCACATTGTCCATTTATGATGCTTGTAATTAGTTTGTAGATTTTACTTTTTAAGTGAAATATTCCAGAGCAAGAGTTTTCTGTCAAGAGGGAGTTTGCAGTTAGGTTGAGGACAAAGGCATATATGGGTCACCTGGCTATTTTTTCTTTTCTTGTGTGCAGCATATACATTCTTTATTTCTGGCGTACTTCCACAAACAAGTCTGTTAAGGCTCAAGGGTCCAGTATCTCAAATCTGATAAAATATTATGCTTAGATCAGGCACGGTTGCTCACACCTGTAATCTCAGCACTTTGGGAGGTCAAAGCAGGAGGATCTATCTCTTGAGCGCAAGAGTTTGAGTCCAGTCTGGGCAACATAGCAAGACCATGTCTCTACTAAAAATTAAAAAAAAATTAGTCGGCCATGGTGGCGCATGCCTGTAGTCGCAGCTACTCAGGAGACTGAGGCAGGAGGACCACTTGAGCCTGGGAGATTGAGGGTGCTATGATCTATGGTTGTGCCACTGCACTCCAGCCTGAGGAACAGAGTGAGACCCTGTCTCAAAAGAAAAAGAAAACAATTCTGCTTAGTCCCATGCTGTAGGTAGAATGAGTCTGGCTTTTAATGGCCTGCCTTGATAAGAGGTCCGGTGCACTTTCTCACACATCATGCCATGTCCCTCAAAGGAGGACTCCTTATTAACATTGACACTAAATAACTGATAAGCTAATCATGGAGTTTAACTTAATGCACCTGAAAAAGATCCTAAAAGGATCTAAAAATCTCTTGGGTTTTTTTTCTTTTCACAGAGAAGGAAAATTGAAACAGTCATCTTTCAGGACTCCTGAACCAATGTTTTTTCTGTTATGCCATACTACCTCTAAAATAATTGTTTGCTAATAACCAGCTATATGCAAAGAAATGTATTAAGGCATTAAAAATGTTTGAAGAGATGATTTATTCCTCGAGGCCCTTAACATCCAGTTGGCAAGATAATGCAAACTACCTGTGCCTCTCTTACACTTCTTAGCACGATGTCTATATTTTGTGATGGTCTATATTGTGTTTTCTTCTCTTCTCCTCCCAGCCCTGTCTTCCTGTTTACCATCTGAATGTGGTAAAAATGCATATCTGCCTTTCTTCCCACTGCTGAAATAGGGCCTGGCTGATAGTTGGCATTCACTGCAGTTAGGAGAAGGACTGAAGAGAAGCCTGCACTTTCTCCTTTTTTGTACATGCTCTTCATTAATCCTGAAGTATCCTAACTCAACCCCTAATTATCCCCAGCCCTTTAAGCCTTACCTATCTCCCTTTATCCTTTGCCTGCCTCACTGTTCAAACCCCCTCTCCCATCACTGCTTTTGGGTTTGCATCTACCTCCTGTCCCTGTTTTATCCTATTGTATTTATGCATATGTGTTCAATATTTATTAAAATCTTAAAATATACCAGTACCTTAAATAAGAACTGAGGGATAAAGCAGATATCCCTCAAATTTGAGGATTTTTTTTTTTTTCTATTTTTTTCCTCCAGAACTGATCAGTGCCACAAAATATGATGAGGGAGCAAGGTGTCTGTTTTCTCTTTCAATTTCATTGTTCTAAAGACAGCATGTTCAGTGTAGGTGCTGTGTATCCATTTCCTGTTTAAATTTACAGTTGTTTTCCAGTGGTGCTGCCTAACTCTTTGCTGATAGCTATACTTGACATTAGGTCATCTGGGCAGCTTGCTGTAATCATCTGTGAGCAAGCTCCTCAGGAACCCACCAGTGGGCACTAGAATAAAAAATTGCATTCAGTCTTATAATTTCCTCATTTATAATATGGGTATAATTATAGTACCTTCCTTGTGGGGTTCTTGTGAGGATTAACTGAATCATTGCGTGTAAAGCACTTCGAATACAAAAAGCTCTCAGTAAATATTATTATTCTTATGGCGCTCTTCAGTACCCGAAATATAACACCACACTATTTGCATTCAGTACCTTTCTTTTGTGGAAGCTTCTATTCAAACAAGGGTATGTATTTTATTTATTTTTAACATTTTGCTTTTGAGAGAGCTTGAGATACATTTCATAGTTGCTTACAAGCAAAGAGAGACACCAATAAATTGAATTCTGCATCCTGCATCATAAGGTAAGTGCTGAAATGCAGTGATCTTACCATAGGATCAGTGCTTCTGCCACTAAACCTGAGTGTCATCAACCTTACTGGTTCTTTACTTAGATACTCTTGTCCAAAGTTCTTAAACATATCAGCAATACTATCATGCATCATTCTTTTATTATTATTTTTATTTAAATAAAAAGCCTACAGCACCCGGTATTCCCACGCAGTCTCCCACTCAAGTACTAACCAGGCCCAACCCTGCTTAGCCTCTGAGATCAGTCATGTTCAGGGTGTTCAGGGTGGTAGAGCCATAGACTCATGAATCATTCTTAACTGCATTTTAGCTGGGAAACATCCTGAATTAAACTATCATTTCTTATAACATGAGTATGTTTTAACCATATTAAATAACTTCTCCAAATATGAATACACATGCATATCATTTGGTCTAGATGGATCCTTGACTGTAATTTACTTTGCTGAAATGTTTATCTCTCTATCCACATTTGAATTATTTAAATTACTTGGAGAGCCAAGGTGGCTCCCAGACTAAAATTTCCCCAATTGTCCTTCCACTGCTATTTGTTCATGTAGGAAATTTCTCCTTTCTGTACACAGACATCAGAGTATTCTACTCCAAAGAGGCCCTAGGATTTTTATCTCTTCCCCTTTCCCAGTCTTTCTGACAACTCTCCTTCCATTGTTTTAAGCAGTATTAAAATTATCCAAATGTTCATCATTGCCTCTTTCTACTTTCAATATTCCTCTAGCAGTGCTGCTAATCTAAAGCATATGCTCCTGATTCTCTTCCCTCATGACTTATGATTTATAATGGATTAGCATGAGCCTAGGAGCCATGTACTTCCTCTTGTCCCAGACATATTTAGAGCTTTCCAATTTACACTGATATTGGAGTTTGTCATGGGGGCATTTTTGTCCATCTATTTTTATTATATTTTAGTCAACACTGCAGTATATTTCCGTATCATATTATTCTGATATAAATAAAAATCATAAGGTAAAATACAGGTATTCATTATTTTCATGGTACTTATCTTATCCACTGAGTAACTTTGACTATACTTTAAAAATTCTCAGCGTATTTAATAGATTAAAAATTATAACCTGGACTGAATTAGAGGGAATGAAAGTATGTCACAAAAATCTTTCTTTCTGAAAAGTTTTCAACAATGTAAGTACAAACACTCTGAGGTTTCTGGAAGTTAGTACAGAGAAGGCATAACAAATACGTCATTATTGTCAATATTTTCAATTCACCACTTCAGGTAGGATAAAGGATGTTAAAATATTTTTCTTTCAATATTTAATATCACTAATAGGACCAAGAACATTGGAATAGCATGTGTGTGACATATGCTCAAAGTTCTAGAGCAGTTGGTTCAATATTCGCAAATCAATAAACGTAATCCAGCATCTAAACAGAACCAAAGACAAGAACCACATGATTATCTCAATAGATGCAGAAAAGGCTTTTGACAAAATTCAACAGCCCTTCATGCTAAAAACGCTCAATAAATTCGGTATTGATGGAACGTACCTCAAAATAATAAGAGCTATTTACGACAAACCCACAGCTAATACCATACTGAATGGGCAAAAACTGGAAAAATTCCCTTTGAAAACTGGCACAAGACAGGGATGCCCTCTCTCACCACTCCTATTCAACATAGTGTTGGAAGTTCTGGCTAGGGCAATCAGGCAAGAGAAAGAAATCAAGGGTATCCAGTTAGGAAAAGAAGAAGTCAAATTGTCCCTGTTTGCAGATGACATGATTGTATATTTAGAAAACCCCATCGTCTCAGCCCAAAATCTCCTTAAGCTGATAAGCAACTTCAGCAAAGTCTCAGGATACAAAATTAATGTGCAAAAATCACAAGCATTCTTATACACCAGTAACAGACAAGCAGAGAGCCAAATCAGGAATGAACTTCCATTCACAATTGCTTCAAAGAGAATAAAATACCTAGGAATCCAGCTTACAAGAGATGTAAAGGACCTCTTCAAGGAGAACTACAAACCACTGCTCAGTGAAATCAAAGAGGACACAAACAAATGGAAGAACATACCATGCTCATGGATAGGAAGAATCAATATCGTGAAAATGGCCATACTGCCCAAGGTGATTTATAGATTCAATGCCATCCCCATCAAGCTACCAATGAGTTTCTTCACAGAATTGGAAAAAACGGCTTTAAAGTTCATATGGAACCAAAAAAGAGCCCGCATTGCCAAGACAATCCTAAGTCAAAAGGACAAAGCTGGAGGCGTCACGCTACCTGACTTCAAACTATACTACAAGGCTACAGTAACCAAAACAGCATGGTACTGGTACCACAACAGAGATATAGACCAATGGAACAGAACAGAGTCCTCAGAAATAATACCACACATCTACAGCCATCTGATCTTTGACAAACCGGAGAGAAACAAGAAATGGGGAAAGGACTCCCTATTTAATAAATGGTGCTGGGAAAACTGGCTAGCCATAAGTAGAAAGCTGAAACCGGATCCTTTCCTTACCCCTTATACGAAGATTAATTCAAGATGGATTAGAGACTTAAATGTTAGACCTAATACCATAAAAACCCTAGAAGAAAATCTAGGTAGTACCATTCAGGACATAGGCATGGGCAACGACTTCATGTCTAAAACACCAAAAGCAACGGCAGCAAAAGCCAAAATTGACAATGGGATCTCATTAAACTAAAGAGCTTTTGCACAGCAAAAGAAACTACCATCAGAGTGAACAGGCAACCTACAGAATGGGAGAAAATTTTTGCAATCTACTCATCTGACAAAGGGCTAATTTCCAGAATCTACAAAGAACTCAAACAAATATACAAGAAAAAAACAAACAACCCCATCAAAAAGTGGGCAAAGGATATGAACAGACATTTCTCAAAAGAAGACATCCATACAGCCAACAGACACATGAAAAAATGCTCATCATCACTCGCCATCAGAGAAATGCAAATCAAAACCACAATGAGATACCATCTCACACCAGTCAGAATGGCAATCATTAAGAAGTCAGGAAACAACAGGTGTTGGAGAGGATGTGGAGAAATAGGAACACTTTTACACTGTTGGTGGGATTGTAAACTAGTTCAACCATTATGGAAAACAGTATGGCGATTCCTCAAGGATCTAGAACTAGATGTACCATATGACCCAGCCATCCCACTACTGGGTATATACCCAAAGGATTATAAATTACTCTACTACAAAGACACATGCACACGTATATTTATTGCGGCACTATTCACAATAGCAAAGACTTGGAATCAACCCAAATGTCCATCTGTGACAGACTGGATTAAGAAAATGTGGCACATATACACCATGGAATACTATGCAGCCATCAAAAAGGATGAGTTTGCGTCCTTTGTAGGGACATGGATGCAGCTGGAAACCATCATTCTAGCAAACTATCACAAGAAGAGAAAACCAAACACCGCATGTTCTCACTCATAGGTGGGAACTGAACAATGAGATCACTTGGACTGGGGAAGGGGAACATCACACACTGGGGCCTATCATGGGGAGGGGGGAGGAGGGAGGGATTGCATTGGGGAGTTATACATGATATAAATGATGAATTGATGGGTGCTGGCGAGTTGATGGGTGCAGCACACCAACATGGCATAAGTATACATATGTAACAAACCTGCACGTTATGCACATGTACCCTAGAACTTAAAGTATAATAATAAAAAATAAAAAAATAAAAAAAAATAAAAAAAAAAGTTCTAGAGCAGTGCTGTTCAATAGAATTTTCTGCAGTATTGGAAATTTTCAATATCTGCACTCTCCAATATGGAAGCAACCAGCCACATGTGGCCATTGAGCACCAGAAATGTGGTTAGTGTAACTGACCTGATGCTGAATTTTAAATTGTCTGTACATTTATTTTAATTAAATTATAAATTTAATTATAAATAGCTACATGGGGCTATTGTCTACATATTGGATGAACAGTAAAACTTTAGAGACTTCCAGGCTTCTGTTACGATTGTAATTCACACAAGGCTGGTTCATCTTGTGGTCATTATCAGGCCAGCGTCACACTACAAAGCAACACAAACCCTATATTAAAACAACCATGTAAAATGACCTATAAGCAACTACCACAACACACTGAAAAATAATTTTGATGTTTACGGTTTTGCAAGCATGTCAAAATATTTAAGGATCCTTTTCACACATCTTTCTCCTTGAAGACTTCTCACTATGCTTCTTCAGTGCTTTCTTCTTGTTTCTGCTCCAGATATTTTCCCCCAACTTACCTATACATCTCAGGTATCCTTCCCTTCTCTCATCCTCATCTCTTCTCTACACCTTTTAAGATCTGTCTCTTTATCCATTATCCCCACACGTCAACTGGTCCCTAACTGTGAACACTAAACACAAAATCCTCATCCCCAGAGAAGGGATTTGCTATCTGTCACAAGAATAAATATTTGTAAAGGCTGAATTGGGGGCTATATATTAGAGTCATTTCTAGATGTCACCCTTTTTTCATCCTCTAGGCAAGATTATTTCTAATATGAATTTCTTGAGGCCTCTAGAGTTTAAGAAAAAAGCTAATGCTTATTGAATGCTTTGAGTTAAGTAGCAGCACCTCAAGGCAATAACAACACCTCAAGGTCTCTTCCACCTCTTTGATCTGATGAAAAACTGAATAATAAATATAAACTGGCTATGATACAAACCAATGAGCAAATCACTTTTTATGTGAAATTAATTAACAGGGGAAAAGGTTTAAAAAGGATGCCCTTCATCTTCCCTAAATTGTGAGCTTATCCTTTAGACTTTAGGTTTTGTTCATTTGGGATACAGTCAACAAATATTTGTTGAGCCTTGACTGAGTGTTAGGCACTGTTTTAAAATTATTTTATTTGTGTTGGTAATAAGAAGATGGTGATCCTTGCCCATATAGAACTTACAAATGTTAAAGGAGGCAGAGAGAAAACAAGAAAATCTATAACCTAAATATAAAATTATCAATCGTGATCACTGTAATTAAGAAATTGATGGAGTTGAATAATAGAATAGAAGGATGGGAATGCCATACTAACGCATGGCCATTAAAAACTAAGTGATCCTATGTAACACATATGCACAGAGATGTTCTTTATGGTTTCATAGATTTGATGTTAGTGTAACCCATCCTTTTATATATTATATATTGCCACCCTTAGATGGTCTTTGGTAAACCACATCTGAATTTTTGATTAGCATATGTGAAATAAAGACTTCAGCTTATTCCCTGAAGGGGTTGAATACCAATTAACAATTCAGTATGAATGACATTTCCATCTTTACCTAACTAGCACATTTTTTCAAAGGTTGTCCATTTTATGAAAATGAGTAGAAATCGAAAAATGCAATGCTGATAATCCTAAGAAGGATAGACTCATGAAGATTATTATGCATATTGTATTAGCCTCGGGTGGCTCTAAATGCATTAGATATAAGCTGGTAGATGGTGGGCTACATGAGGAAGAAAAATAAAATCAAAGAAGACATAAAACTTGCTGACCCTGCAAAAACCTCAAAGTTGTGTCTAAAAGATGAGATTTAATCGGGTATTTTTAAAAACTAGATGCTAGGTCTTATGGAATAGAAACTTGTTTTCTATCTTGTGAGTCTGTTAAATTTTTTCCCATTAAGAATTTATTTCTCAAGACTGTAATCCCAGCACTTTGGGAGGCTGAGACGGGCGGATCACGAGGTCAGGAGATCGAGACCATCCTGGCTAACACGGTGAAACCCCATCTCTACTAAAAAATACAAAAAACTAGCCGGGCGAGGTGGCGGGCGCCTGTAGTCCCAGCTACTCGGGAGGCTGAAGCAGGAGAATGGCGTAAACCCGGGAGGCGGAGCTTGCAGTGAGCTGAGATCCGGCCACTGCACTCCAGCCTGGGGGCAGAGCGAGACTCCGTCTCAAAAAAAAAAAAAAAAAAAAAAAAAAAAGAATTTATTTCAAAATTCTTAACTGCATTATGTAGAAATTACATGGAATATGTCTTACACATTGTCTTTTCCTCCAAAGTATTATTTCTTCCCATCTTATACCTCATAGAGTAGAGGTTATGTAAATGAAAGGATATAATATAACTAGAAAATTGCATAGATAGGATTAAAATGTAGAATGTTTGGCTTCAAAGTCTATGTTCTTTCTAATTCACGACTTCTTTATAAAAATATGTTTATCAGTGTTTTTGTTGGATCATCACAAAACTGGGTTCTTCCTTCACTCGTATAGACAGAAATAAAGAGTGAAATATAACATACAAGGGAGTAATTTGAAATATGCTCATTTTTCTTGCTGTTGTCGAAAATGAGTATTTTATATTGTTTTCTTTATAAAATGCAATTTGCTTTCCTGCACAGAAAAGTATATCCGTTTTTCTTTAGAAATTTACTAAATTTTTAATTTGCTAATCCCAAGGGCAGGATTGTTTTCTTAGGATTAAGTATAGTCAATTGGTATTACGATGCTGGGAATTCTATTAAGGACTTAGTGATTTGGATTTGTCAAAGAAGAGTCACTCGGTGATATAATTTGCATTGTCATGTATATGCAAAGTTCTGTTTCAGCTTGGAGACTTTATCTTGGAATTTTCACTGAGAAGATATTGGCTTTCTGTTTAGTCATTACCCTGGACACACATGTATAGAAAGAGTAACTCCTTAGTACATGTGCTTTTGAAATATTGCCTATGATCAGTGCCTCCTTAGGGAAAGTGAGTTTTTTGTTAAGAGTCTGAAAGTCTATTTAGGAAAGTTGTTTTCAAAGAGTGTCCTGAAGCTTACTTGGTCTGACTTAACAGCAAAGTCAATTTAACAGAGTCTGCCTTGCAGAATCCTGGATCTATCAGAGATTCAGTTCTCCATGCTGTGTGGAAAAATTATACTGGCTGATTTCAGGTGAAGTTACTGTGGGAACACATTTTGGCACATTTCTGCTGAAGCCAGAACCCTGGATGCTTTGTTCTTTGTGAGGTATCAAAAATAAAAATTCATGAAATTCTGACATCCTGCCTGCTCCCTTATCTGGGTTAAATGCTGTGGTAAAATTCTCTTTTGGTTGAAATATTTAAGAAGAAAAGCAATACATATGAACAGACACATTTATACACACACACACACACACACTTGCTTTTCTTTACTTGAATTATCTTGTTGAATCCTAATTACTATACTCATATACTGCTTCTTCCCAGGGAATATAGAATATTACTGTTATCAAGATATGCCACACATATCCTCACTGTTGACCTACCCTCTCAATTCTCTTTGCTGGTTTATTGGATTAAAATAAAGAAGCAGAAATCTTATGTAGGAGCAATATGTTGACAAATGGTGGGTTTTATCTTGATAATTTCACCAAATGTATGAATTGACTTTGTCAGTCACTAAAGTAAGTGTGCTGAATGCCCTCTGTGTGTGCATCAGGACAAGTGGTCTAATCAAGTTCAAATGTTCTGTGTCTATTTGGCTCAGCTTAATTAAAATTCAGCCCTGCTTTTGAGCAAGCCACAGTGGGTTGGCAGACCTTCAAAGGGCTATATTGCAGTAAACAATAAAAGTGATAAAGGCACACAATAGCAATCAATACAATGCAGATGCCCCTGTTACTCACAAATCCAGTGGAAAGTGATTGCTTGGAACATGCTTATCCACTTCTCATCATAAAATTAAAGTTTTTGCATCACTGTATTTTTAAGTTTGCCTACATTCTCCTTGTCAATGGGCTTGCTTTTTTTTTTTTTTTTTTACTACTAATGGAGTGAAAGAAAATGATAGTAAGATAAATCAGCTCAATACAATTCAAATACTTTTAAAATTTTTACAACTTTTGTGTTATTTGTTACACATATGGGTGACAACTTACTAAAAGGATTTTTACCTGTATGAGCAAGACAGCCATAAATAATTCATCCACCATTCATTTGTAGTGGAGGTGGTATATTCTTGGTGATCATCCTTTTTTTTTTTTTTTTTTTTCCAGTCCACTGTTTTTGGCTGGCTGCCACGGTCCCAGATTTTCTCACAAACTGCCATCTGGCATTCTTGCTGTCCCTCACATATAGCTTTGTCAGGACCTCCTCCAAGCAGGCTGGAGAATTTCACAGCTTGGGGGCATGGGAGTATACACGAAGTTGCAGCCACTTCAGGGTTGATTTCTCACCTACAACCCACGGATCTGTCACTGCTAGATGTTTAGTGGAAAGAGCTGCTAGGGCACTGGAGATTAGGGGCCCTGGAAAGAAGTATCGACTCACCTCTGATGAGCTGTATTTGTAGCCACTCTGCATTTGAAGAACAGAGATTTTAAAAACCTGATCTCTGTCGTTTACATAATCATTGTGGAACATCACTGTGGGTAAATTATTATGAAAGATGCTTCTAAAAATTCAAGATGGAGATACTGATATTATAGTATCTCTTATAGCACACATGATTGTTGTATCATCTCAAAGTTTTCAATGAATGCTTTTATCTAGTCAGATTGAAACTGTATATATAATTCCACAACGTAACTAAGATATAAGAGAAGGAAAGTTTCACATTGCATCGAAAATACATACATGAGGCCACCAATTGCAGAAATCTGGAAGTGTTTTTGTTACAGTTTTCAATGCAGTGAAACACTATCTCTTATGTGTGTATGCTTTAGGTTTCATTTTGGCTTCTAGGCTTTAATCAAGCACTGAGATAGTTCTTATAAAGGTATGTTTCACCATTGTATTAACTACGTCACTGACGTCAATAGCTGAAAGAGATGCACTGGGATAGAGCCATCACAACTGTTCACAAAATTCTGGCCAGTGGAACGGCTAGTCACAAGGCCAAGATTTTGTGAACCGTGGTCTATGGCTGTATCTCAGTACATCTCTTATCTTCTGGAGTGGAAGCCACATGCTTTTCACTTCTTTTATATTTCATCCATTACCTACTATAGCCCTTAAATCATCCTAAACTTTGATTGTTTTCTTATTCTATTCAAATAATAAATGGCAGAAAATAAATTTGAAAACACTATTTAATTATTAACATAAGTAACATGCTCTCTTAACATGCTGAAGAATATCATACTTTCAAGTGAGAGAAGCCAGATCAAGTGTTAATTTTTATTTTAGATGCCACATTAAGATAACTTAATAGCCTTTAGAAAAGGCGTACACCTGTACTGATACACTGTCACTATGCGTTCAAGGAAAGGTTCAATGAAATTCCTGCTTCAGAGTATTCACTGTGACATTTGTATTTTGCATCAAACAATTATATAGATTCCAAATATCGGCCGGGCGCGGTGGCTCAAGCCTGTAATCTCAGCACTTTGGGAGGCCGAGACGGGCGGATCACGAGGTCAGGAGATCGAGACCATCCTGGCTAACCCGGTGAAACCCTGTCTCTACTAAAAAATACAAAAAAACTAGCCGGTCGAGGTGGCGGGCGCCTGTAGTCCCAGCTACTCGGGAGGCTGAGGCAGGAGAATGGCGTAAACCGGGAGGTGGAGCTTGCAGTGAGCCGAGATCCGGTCACTGCACTCCAGCCTGGGTGACAGAGCGAGACTCTGTCTCAAAAAAAAAAAAAAAAAAAAAAAAAAAGATTCCAAATATCTGGAAAGCAAAATTGTAAACACAACTAAAATCATTTCTTTCTTAGATAGTTTAATCAGTATTTCTCTGTGAACATAAAGTATAGAACAGTCAGTGGTCAATATTTTTGGGAAATTTCCATCATAATATAATAAATATTTTGGGAAGATAAACTTATACTTGTAAAAAATAAAATTTCCTTAAAGTGTGTCATGAATATATTACTCAAATTTATTATAATATATATTATGTTAGAAAAAATATTACTAGGTAGTTATGTTACATGGTTATGACAAATGCCAATGAATGTCAGGTTAAACAAGTTTTCAGTACTTTCAAGACATGCAGTAATTTGGTAAATTATTGTATTTTAACAACAGATGTATTTTCTGATTTTTTTTATGTTCTGAATTTTAATGTGCAGAACTTAACACTGTAGTAACCAAACAAAAGTGAAAATCTCAAAGGGTCTTGTTTTTCTAAAGCCAAAAACAAATAAGTTAGATGCACCAGTGGCCCCAGGTGGACACCCCTAGTCTCCAAATGAATAGTTTTTCATTCCTTTTTTTGTTTTTGTTTTTTTTTTTTGGTTTTCCTTTTTTTTTTTTTTAAATTATACTTTAAGTTCTAGGGTACATGTGCATAACGTGCAGGTTTGTTACATATGTATACTTGTGCCATGTTGGTGTGCTGCACCCATCAACTCGTCAGCACCCATCAATTCGTCATTTATATCATGTATAACTCCCAATGCAATCCCTCCCCCCTCCCCCCTCCCCATGATAGGCCCTGATGTGTGATGTTCCCCTTCCCGAGTCCAAGTGATCTCATTGTTCAGTTCCCACCTATGAGTGAGAACATGCGCTGTTGGGTTTTCTGTTCTTGGATAGTTTGCTAAGAATGATGGTTTCCAGCTGCATCCATGTCCCTACAAAGGACGCAAACTCCTCCTTTTTTATGGCTGCATAATATTCCATGGTGTATATGTGCCACATTTTCTTAATCCAGTCTGTCACAGATGGACATTTGGGTTGATTCCAACTCTTTGCTATTGTGAATAGTGCCGCAATAAACATAACAGACCGCTAGCTAGACTAATAAAGAAGAAAAGAGAGAGGAATCAAATAGATGCAATAAAAAATGATAAAGGGGATATCACCACGGACCCCACAGAAATACAAACTACCATCAGAGAATTTCTTCTAGATTTTCTAGTTGATTTGCGTAGAGGTGTTTATAGTATTCTCTGATGGTAGTTTGTATTTCTGCGGGGTCCGTGGTGATATCCCCTTTATCATTTTTTATGACCCAGCCATCCCACTACTGGGTATATACCCAAAGGATTATAAATCATGCTGCTATAAAGACACATGCACTACTATAGAGAATAGTTTATAGAGAATGCTATAAACACCTCTACGCAAATCAACTAGAAAATCTAGAAGAAATGGATAATTTCCTGGACACTTACACTCTCCCAAGACTAAACCAGGAAGAAGTTGAATCCCTAAATAGACCAATAGCAGGCTCTGAAATTGATGCAATAATTAATAGCCTACCCACCAAAAAAAGTCCAGGACCAGATGGAGTCACAGCTGAATTCTACCAGAGTACAAGGAGGAGCTGGTACCATTCCTTCGGAAACTATTCCAATCAATTGAAAAAGAGGGAATCCTCCCTAACTCATTTTATGAGGCCAACATCATCCTGATACCAAAGCCCGGCAGAGACGCAACAAAAAAAGAGAATTTTAGACCAATATCCCTGATGAACATCGATGCAAAAATCCTCAATAAAATACTGGCAAACCGGATTCAGCAGCACATCAAAAAGCTTATCCACCATGATCAAGTGGGCTTCATCCCTGGGATGCAAGGCTGGTTCAACATTCGCAAATCAGTAAACGTAATCCAGCATATAAACAGAACCAAAGACAAGAACCACATGATTATCTCAATAGATGCAGAAAAGGCTTTTGACAAAATTCAACAGCCCTTCATGCTAAAAACGCTCAATAAATTCGGTATTGATGGAACGTACCTGAAAATAATAAGAGCTATTTATGACAAACCCACAGCCAATATCATACTGAATGGGCAAAAACTGGAAAAATTCCCTTTGAAAACTGGTACAAGACAGGGATGCCCTCTCTCACCACTCCTGTTCAACATAGTGTTGGAAGTTCTGGCTAGGGCAATCAGGCAAGAGAAAGAAATAAAGGGTATCCAGTTAGGAAAAGAAG
This sequence comes from Trachypithecus francoisi, assembly GCF_009764315.1. Taxonomy (NCBI): domain Eukaryota; kingdom Metazoa; phylum Chordata; class Mammalia; order Primates; family Cercopithecidae; genus Trachypithecus; species Trachypithecus francoisi. The sequence continues at coordinate 109,017,872 of NW_022681471.1, read as the reverse complement.
AAGTCAAATTGTCCCTGTTTGCAGATGACATGATTGTATATTTAGTTTTTTCATTCCTAAGTGGATGTGACCATAATCTGCTTTGAGAATTATATTCAAACTTTATCAGTCTTTGTTTCAGTCTGTCCAACGTCTGAGCCAAATCCTCCAGCTTTCCTTAGAGATCATATCTGGAGTAAGCTTACCTTGTATTACATCTCAGAAGTTTCTTGAAACTAAATAGGGGATAGTATCATTGCTAAGTAAGCTGTCATTGATCTGGATCGGAGATATCTACCTGAAATGTGAATTAATCTAAAATCGTTAGGCATGTTAAATAGTTCTCTATTTCAGTGCAACAGACAAGTCTTCACTGATTCTTTTCAGTTTGCTATCTGAAGCTTAAGTTTCCTACTTTGTTTTTTCCTGTTACTCACTTTTTACCTATAACTAAGAGTGAGGCCGAATATATATACCATCAAGTTGCTAAAGGAGAAACAAAGTAGGTAGGATCTGGGGCCAGCCACTCTGCCAGTGACCGTCTGTTGAGATCTTTCTATATATAGGGTCAACCAACTGCAAATATATGAGACCAGGATGTCTCCAGTATAGAATCAAAATGCCAGATTTGTGCATCTTGTGTGGCTCACCCAACAATGATGGCATCCATATGTAAGACGGTTTTATTTTGTACTGCTTTCATATAAACTCTTTGGAGGCCTTTGAATAGGGATTTTTTTCTTCTATGATTTTAAATACCTCAATGCCAATGAGATATGAAACTGATAGCTATAACTTTTCCTACAATTAGGGACAACAATTATAATTTGGAAAAGTAGATGACTAAGCAAATGTATTTGAACATATACATCTTCAAATATAAATGCTTTCTTAATGGAGGCTTGCTCATAGAAATCAGAAATGTGTAGTTTGTTTGCTGTTGTATCAACCTGCATTTGACTATGATTCTGTTCTAAATGTAAGTCGTGTCTCAATTTTTGAATTTGTTATGGAGTCTTTTAAAGAGACAGGAGCGTATCAATAGAAGAAACAGATTCTACTGTGTTTATGATTGTGTTTGTGTACAAGAGCATTCACAAAATATTCATACTTTTGTACTAACTTCCACAGAAAAATTTAAAACTAAAAACACTTAAAACATATGACTGGCAAGAGCTTCAAAAACCTGAGAACTCTATGCTTATCAGATAAAAGAAGAAGCAGCATTATGAAAATGTATCTGGATACCATAAGATAATTTCAAAGTACTTCAAGTAAAAACAGAGTGAGAGGGGCTCTTTGTTCATCTGACCTTATATTTTATAAAAACTCAACCTTTGATTCCATGATAAATAGAATATCAAAATCCCATAATATCAGATATGTACCTCATCTTTCATCTTCTGAAATGTTATGTATGTCAAGGTAAAAAATCTTGAACGTTGTTGGTAATACTACAATGCAAATATTTTGGCCAAAACTAGCTATTTTGCAAAGACGTAAATGATATCAAAGTACTTGTTTTTTCAAGAGTCATATGGAGACATAGATATATTTGGATAGCATAAAACTTAGAAACAAATTATTGTTAATGAGAGTTCTGAGATAGAATTTTATGTTTAGATTTAATACTTTTAAAATAACATTTTTCAAAATGCAAATTGAAATATTTTATGGATGCATACCATATTATACACAGGTAGTGTTTAATTACCTTTTGTTTAACAATTATTTATTGAATGTCTTTTTTGTGGGAGATGCTGTAGTAGGCACTAGTAATTATGTGAATCATAAAACAGATGCAATCCCTGACATTGTGGACTTACTTTCGAGTTTGGTGCTATAAAACTTTTGGTGCTCTTTCAATCAAATATAGGTTGAATTATTGGCTTCAATTTTTACTGACTGAATCCTTTTGAATTTCAATACCTTATGAGAAAGCTATGGCTTAGATAGAATATAAAACTTGGTATTCAATAATGGAAGTAGGAAATAAAACCTAGCTTGCCTGACTCCCAAGTCAATAATTTCCCCATTATTCTAGATTATATAATAAATGTATTAGTGTGAATTTAAAACTGCAAAGTATGGTAGAAATAACAATTGGCTTTATAATAGCTATTTAATTTTGTTTAATATTCCTTGGCAATTTTATTTATATAATTAACCAATATTATTGAGTGCCTACTATTTGGTAAACATAGTTTGAGATCTTGGGGATATTTTCAGGAACAAGAAAATAAGTCCTACTTCTCAGAGTACTGAAGTTTTAGCATGAAAATACAGACAATAAACAAATACTTGAGAAAATGTTTAGTGCTAAACACTATGGTAAAAAGTAAATCAGGGAAACTAGATGCTCAGGAAGTCTTTCCCAAGTGAACCTCAATGACTAAAAGAGCCAGCCATGCTAACACGTGGGGAAGAATGTTTGAGAAAGAAAGAAAATCTAGTGCAAAGCCCTGAGATTGGAATGAGGTTGGTATGATCAAAGGTCCAAGAGAAATCAAGTGTGTCTAGAGCACTAGCTTTCAAAATGTGATGATCAGACGAGCAACCTCATCATCCAAGTATTTATCAGTATTCTAGGCATGTTAATTTCCTTGATTTGAAAATTATGCTGTGATTCAGTAAGACCTTAACATTCAGCGAAATTGAGAGTAAAGGGTATGTGGCAGCATTTTATTGTCCTATTTTTTGCAATTTTTTTTTGGCAATTTGAAAATACTTGCAAATGAAAATTTAAAAAGGAAATGAGCACTATACAGCAAAAACGAAAGGTTTTAAGCAGTGCAACCAGTGGAATACTGTGATCTAGTTTGGGTTTTAAGAAAAATATTATTGCTATATGATATGAAAAATGGGATAGAAGAGGGAATATAATGCAAACGCAATGACCAGTGAAGGAGCTGTTGCCATTGTCCAGAGGAGATATGAGAGGGCTGGGACTGGGGTGACGGCAGTAGAAATCAGCTATGAGCAAGTAGATCCAAGATAATAGAATTTGAAGATACAATTGACAAGACTTACTGATGGATTGATTGTGAGGAGTAACAGAAATAGAAAAGTCAAGGATGCTTAGGTTTTAGACCAGAGCCACTGGCTTGATGCTAGTGATATTTATTATTGAGAAGGCAAAGATTGAAATAGGAGGTTGTCAAATAATGGCACTTGATTAATTTTATAAGTCAATTATTAAAGGAAATCTAAACAGACAATTTGCATTATATTGAGTATTGTAATTAGTAGCTGGTAGTGACAAATTTAGCTTGATGAATGCTATATTGTCTATAAATAAATTAACTCACTTGAGTGTTCTCATATTTTTTCCGATTTTATAGTTGAATGCAGCTTTAGAACATTAAATTGTGCCATATATTAAATAAAATAATTAAACAATACCAACAAGTACTCTTAATTTGCTCTTATAAATTTGTATATCCTTATGTAATTTATTTTATTTAACAAATACTTGTGGAGTGACTACTTTGTACCAGGTACTCTGTCAATCACTGGAAATATAACACTGAACAAATAGGCTGAAATCTCTGCCCTGTAGGGGGCAATAATGTCAGCTATATTATGTATTTATTTAAAAAATATTTTGAAAATGAAAACAAGCTATAGATATAAATGTGCATATATTTTCAATTCTTCAACAAAATATGTTTTAAAATAAGAAAACCTGTTCTTTTTCTCATCTTCATTAATCTGTTTTTAGCAAGAATGATTATTTTCTGTTTGCAAATAACAAGGCTTAGGCAGCAAGTAAGCGTTGGAGAGAGGAGCAATAGCTCTACCCTAGAACCGATTGAGGAATCATACTTAAAAATACCCATAATTAACTTGGAAATAGGAGGTAGAAGAAAAGGAAGAAAATTAGGAGAAATTACTTTGCTAGAGATTGTTTTGCATTGATCAAATGATACAAATGTCCTCTTTGAGGTTTTCATTTAGGATCCCTCAACTGATATTCATATTATTGCTGTAGAGGTATTATAAATTCCCAGTCATTAGCGTAAGGATTTAGTTACAGATCTGAGGTTCTCCAAAAACACCCCAATGCCAAGCAAATGATTCTGCTATTAGTCTTCTTAATGCACCTGGCAATTTCCTGTCCTTCTACTTGGATCTTCTTTGTCTTCTCAGCTTTGCAATATTAAGAAAGGGGTAGTGGCAAAAAGAAAGACTGTGAACTTAGAAGGCTAACTTTGGGGGAAATCAGTATAGCACAGCAATCACCCCAAAAGCTTCCTTTGTGTTAATGCGAACTTCCACACAGTATTACCAACCGCTATGAACCAGAAAAGGCTCATTTCTTAAAAAAAAAAAAAACAAAAAAAAAAAACAGCTTTATTGAGGTATAATTTACATACTACATAATTTACCCATGCAACATTTAAGATGCAGTGGTTTACAGGATATTCATGGTGTTGTGCAACCTTTACCAAAATTAATTTTAGAACATTTTCATCATTCCAAAAAGAAACCCCATGCCTATTAGCAGACAGTCTTCATTTTCCTCCAAATACACCCTCTCCCTTCCTCAGTCCTGTGCAACTACCTGTCTACTTTCTGTCTTTATGGATATGCTTAGTCTCGACATTTAATATAAATGAAATCAAGTCATATGTGTCCTTTGTGACTGGCCTCTTTCATGTACTGTAATGTTTATAAGGTCCATCCATCAGTACTTCATTCCTTTTGATTTCTACACATAGTCCATTATATGGATGTAGAAAATTATATTTACCCACTAATCATTTGATGTTCATTTGGGTAGTTTCTATTTTGAGCTATTACAAATAATGTTGCCATAAAATTTTTTGTGTAAGTCTTTGTGTGGACATTTCTTTGGGGCATATTCCTAGGAATGGAATTGCTGGGTCATATGATAATTCTATGTTTAATCTTTTGAGGTACTGCCAGACAGTTTTTCTAAAGTGGCTGCACCGTTAACATTCCATTAGCAGTGTATTAGTGTTCTGATTTCTCTGTTGATCTCCACAAACAATTGTTATTTTCTGGGTTTTCTTTTTTGTGTGTGTTATAGGATACTCTAAACATAAAATGTACCATTTTACTGTGTACAGTTAAGTGGCCTTAAGTACATTCACAACGTTGTGCAACCATCACCATTATCTAGTTCCCGAGCTTTTTCACGATCTGATTGTAACCATCATAGGATGTGTGATGTGGTAACTCGTTGTGATTATGATTTGTATTTCCTGATTGCTGATAATTCTCAGCATCTTTTTGTGTGATTATTGGCCATTTATGTATTTTTAAAGAAATATATATTCAAATCTGTTGCCAGTTTTTAAACCGGCTTTTAAAATTATTGAATTATAATAGTGAAAAGACTCAATCTCTTTTTTTTGACACTTTATTTTTTTTATTATTATTTTGTATTATTATACTTTAAGTTCTAGGGTACATGTGCATAACGTGCAGGTTTGTTACACATGTATACTTGTGCCATGTTGGTGTGCTGCACCCATCAACTCGTCAGCACCCAACAACTCATCATTTACATCAGGTATAACTCCTAATGCAATCCCTCCCCCCTCCCCCCCGCCCCATGATAGGCCCCAGTGTGTGATGTTCCCATTCCCAAGTCCAAGTGATCTCATTGTTCAGTTCCCACCTATGAGTGAGAACATGCGGTGTTTGGTTTTTTGTTCTTGTGATAGTTTGCTGAGAATGATGGTTTCCAGCTGCATCCATGTCCCTACAAAGGACACAAACTCATCCTTTTTTATGGCTGCATAGTATTCCATGGTGTATATGTGCCACATTTTCTTAATCCAGTCTGTCACTGATGGACATTTGGGTTGATTCCAAGTCTTTGCTATTATGAATAGTGCCGCAGTGAATATACGTGTGCATGTGTCTTTATAAAGCAGCATGATTTGTCATCCTTTGGGTATATACCCAGTAATGGGATGGCTGGGTCATATGGTACTTCTAGTTCCAGATCCTTGAGGAATTGCCATACTGTTTTTCCATAATCGTTGAACTAGTTTACAATCCCACCAACAATGTAAAAGTGTTCCTATTTCTCCACATCCTCTCTAGCACCTTTTGTTTCCTGACTTCTTAATGATTGCCATTCTAACTGGTGTGAGATGGTATCTCATTGTGGTTTTGATTTGCATTTCTCTGATAGCCAGTGATGACGAGCATTTTTTCATGTGTCTGTTGGCTGTATGAACGTCGTCTTTTGAGAAATGCCTGTTCATATACTTTGCCCACTTTTTGATGGGGTTGTTTCTTTCTTGTAAATTTGTTTGAGTTCTTTGTAGGTTCTGGATATCAGCCCTTTGTCAGAAGAGTAGATTGCAAAAATTTTCTCCATTCTGTAGGTTGCCTGTTCACTCTGATGGTAGTTTCTTTTGCTGTGCAGAAGCTCTTTAGTTTAATTAGATCCCATTGTCTATTTTGGCTTTTGTTGCTGTTGCTTTGGTGTTTTAGACATGAAGTCGTTGCCCATGCCTATGTCCTGAATGGTATTACCTAGGTTTTCTTCTAGGGTTTTTATGGTATTAGGTCTAACATTTAAGTCTCTAATCCATCTTGAATTAATTTTCATATAAGGAGCAAGGAAGGGATCCAGTTTCAGCTTTCTACTGATGGCTAGCCAATTTTCCCAGCACCATTTATTAAATAGGGAATCCTTTCCCCATTTCTTGTTTCTCTCCGGTTTGTCAAAGATCAGATGGCTGTAGATGTGTGGTATTATTTCTGAGGACTCTGTTCTGTTCCATTGGTCTATATCTCTGTTTTGGTACCAGTACCATGCTGTTTTGGTTACTGTAGTCTTGTAGTATACTTTTAAGGCAGGTGGCGTGATGCCTCCAGCTTTGTTCTTTTGGCTTAGGATTGTCTTGGCCATTCTTAAGTTAACAGTGAATGTATTACATGAAAAACTCAACCACCCCATGGTTTTAGTTTAAATGTATTTGCCAGTGATCCTGGACTTACCCAGTGTACAGATAGGACATCTTTATGACATCAGAGGATTGATGTCAAGTGCCTATTAGTTCAGGGTAGTGTGGAAGAAGTTGTACAAAAGCAGGCACTTTTATACCCTTCTCTCTGAGAACATTCATCTCTAAAAAACATACATGAAAAAACTGCCAAAATCCAGACGCATTTGTTGTATAACGTTAATTATAGGATGTTAAATGTTTCGTTGTAAACTACTGGAGTGCTTTGAAGATGAATTTTCTTAAATCATATTCTTGAGAAAAGTATTAAATCAGAAGGTACACATATGGATGTGCTTATTATAGTAAGATAACTATATGTTGGTGATATTGAGTTTATCGTTTTTCAGAGCTGAAGCGAGCTTTCTGTTTCCACAGTTTAAATGAAATGTGTTTCAAAATGACACTTAGGATATCTGATGGAGATGTTGTCCTCTGTCATGTTTATCATTTAATCTTATATGGCCTCAAAAAGAGAAAATCATCTTTTTGGCATACTGGCATACTTAATTTATGCACCATACTATATAGTGAAAAGACTCATTTCACTATAAAGGGAGGACTGAGCCAAGCCAGAGAATGGAATAACTTGCTTTATTTGCAAATGGATAACCATAGACATGTCCAGTTATTATTAAGATAAAAAGGAAATGATGACAAAACCAAGATCTTGGCTATGTTAACAAATTTCAGTTTCTCAGTCTATTCTGAAAATGTTGAGTTCCTTCCAAGATCCCATGTTCCCCCCACCCCCACAACCAGATTTATTCCAGGCGATAGTAAATACACCTGGTATTCAAGGGAAAATATTCACATATTCACTTTTAAAGCCAGTTTTGAAGGAGTCTCCAAGACATTGAAGGGAACCAGATGGTGTGCAGACCATTCTACAAGGTTTATGATTAGTTTGGCCAAAGCAGCTGGTCTCTGCAATAAAAGAGTTGTCATGGCAGAAAAATCCCCTTTTCCCTCAGTGCAGCGGGGCTTGTCCAGGGACGACTTTTCCCAGGCAAGTTTTCTCTCTCCATTGGGCGTTTGCAAAGTCTGTTGTACATTGAGAAGTTAAGCCATTTCTGTTGAACCAAGTTGACAAAAAACAGAAATGAACCAATGTTATGTTTTTTTTTTTTTTTTTTTTAATAGCTCTGGATGGTTTAATTGCTTTAAAAAAAAAAAAAAGAAAGTTTTCACCTCTGAGGGGCCTTTTCTGTCCAGTATTAGAAATAACAACTGAGACTATTCAGGAAAAAAAAAAAAATGGCACTCTTCCAAAAGAGAAAGTGAACTTCAACACAATTCTCAGATTCAAAAGGATTGCAAAGGAGGATTATTTCTGCCAGCTTTGGTCATTTGACAGCTACAATTCTCCTTCTTCAATATGTCATCACAAATCTCTCTCAACTTATTAATGAGAATCCTGCATTTAATTCTTTCATGTTTATGGAGAGGGAGGTGGGGTGGAGAGGGAGACTGAGAGAGAACTTTCACCTTCTTTATGTGATAATATGTTTAAATGTAATTGACTGTTCTGCTTTTGCCATTAAAATGTTATTTTGCATTTCCATCGTATTGATTTTAAATTGAAACTCAATGCTTTTGCAAAGACAGTCTTGGGGTTGTAAAATGATAGGTTTTATTGCAAAGAGAGGAATATTTCTTTGAACAGATACATGAGTGTTTCCGTAAAGAATGGGCCTATTTTACTTTATCAGCAACTAAGGGGAAGGTTAATGGCTATGATGTATCTTTTCTGTTGTATGTGAAACATGCAGTGTTCTTGCTGTTGAGATTTATGGTGTGGAAGACAAAGCAGGTGCTATTCCAAGCCTTCTTTCAACAGCAGAGTATAAACTAGGGCCTGAACTTATCTGTCAAAAAGTAAGTTAAAATAACGTTAGGGAAAGCCTAGAATTTCACACTTTTCCATACCTTCCTCTCTAGCTCAGGAATTTAGGCAGCGTGATTAATGACCACTGTTATTTGTGAGCTTTCCAAGTCCCTGCAGACATAATGAACTCGACTTTTCAGCCACGTAGAGGGAAACAGGCTGTTAGAGCTCTACAACACGACATGTTCATAATTATGAGCTCTCTGCAGTTGGGAAGAAAGAGGAAAAAAGAGAAAAATCTTCTCTTGTCCCATAGTCTCAACTTCAAATATCTTCTACTCCCTCTCTTTCTTATTTCTCCATCTTCTTCCCGCCTACACACACACTCACACACACAGAGAATTTATCTATACTTTTATTATCCCAGAATCTAAGTCTGGCTGTATTTAATCTTGCCTCTTATTTTTCCTTCGTTTCAAGCAATTAAATCATGCTTACTGATTTCTTTGTCAGAATATCATATGAATTTGTCTTTCCCTCTGTTCTGTTCATCCTGTCGTCTTGTGTTTATGCTAGCCCAATCTCTGAGTTAATTTAGGCTCCAGGCACTGTCTGCTTTTTGAGGTAATACAACCTCTTCATTTTCCTGTGTCTTATTTTAATCCCAGCAGTTTTTTTTTCTTGCTTTTCAAAATCTTCTTTTTATTCTGACCCCACCTCCAAAAATTGTATATGCTCCTTCTTTATGTTATCTCTAATGTAAATATCTTTTATCCTTTTTAGTTCAGTATTCATTTCCATCAAGATATACTTTAAATACATCTTCTTGCATAATCCTTTTCAGATCAGCTTCACCTGGTAAGGTCCATTCTGATAAACTGCGTACAATGTTTTTACCCCATAATACTAATCATATCTTAGACTACTTACTTAAATAAAATACAACTTCTTACACATACGCATTTGTTCTAACGATAGTTGCTTTGTTATCTATATAGTCAGTATTCAATGCCTTTTCAAATATAATTCAACAAGGCCTGTTTTCAACCTCAAAGAAGTGAATGAACAGTCACTAACTTTAAATTTCCATCAATCCCACAGCATTCCCCAGCTCCTCCAGAGTACCTTTGGAAATTAGATTCCTTGTAAGCCACTGGTAATTTTAAGAGTCTGCTGCTTGCTAATAGATTGTAGAAATTTGTGTGTTGGTTAGTTCTGATCCTGAAAACCTTGCCCTTATCAAAGAAAGAACATTTCCTTAATCTCCCTATGATATAGTAAAGTAGTGGGGAGAAATTAATCTCCAGCCTCCGCCAGTGTTTTTACTGGATGCTGCAGAGCGTCCTTCCTATTAGGGAGTGTTCCTTTGACTAGAAAAAGGATTAGGTCTCACTGTGGGAGAAACTCATAGTCTGGTGAAGCTTGTACGAATTTTCATTTACATCCCTTCTTTTTGTCTTGCAAATTACTATTTTTTTTCTCTCTCATTTCCACCCTAGAAGTCCCTTAGATGCTCTCTTTATTCTCCATTGCTCTCTGATTCTCTTTTATTCAATTCTATACTCCTTGAATACAGGTCTTATGTCTTGTTTACCTTTGTATTATTACAGCTATCTCTGTGCCTTCCACACAACAGGTGTTCAATAACGATTTGCTGAATTGAATTGAGTAATTTTGGAAGACTAGTCTATATTATAGACTCTGATAATTTCCTTTTATTCTACTAAAAAGATTTTCTATCCCAATTTTTCTTACCAATATCATACCACTCACAATGCAGCATGCTGCCATTCCATCAGCCCAGAGGATATGTGTGGACACAGCTACCCAGGTATTCCTTATTTTTTTTCTTTTGAACTAATCTTAAAGACACTGATTATATCTCTCTTATGAAGAATGATTATACAATTTTGTGATAGTTCTTTTTTTACAAGTTTATCTTCCTAGTGGACTGTAACTCTTTCCCCCCCCCCCCCCCCAAAAAACGAGACTATTTCTCGGCATCCCTGGGATATAGCATGATGTGTGATAAATGGTTATTGCTCTTCTCTTTTTTTTTTTTTCCAGAGTGTGATCTTTAGTTGATCTTTTCATGCTTTTTCCATCCTTTCCTCATATTGTCTTTGACTTGTCATAGTTTCTGCCTTTCACAGTGCCTCCTAAATTCATCTATTACTCTCACCTTTCTTTCCACTTTTCTCAGGTGAGAAATACACATTTATCTTCATTTACCCTGGAAGGTGTTCTCCTTAACAACAGTGTCACACATGACACACTATACATCGCATGCTCTACAAAATAAAACATAATATATGAGAGAACAAATTCGTACATTTTATTGTAATCAAAATTTTTTTTGAAAAATCTTACATACAGTATTAATTTTTCAGTTTCCTGATACAAAAGACACCCTCACTTTATGAGAAAAAAAGTCTTAGAATATGAGAGCTGGAAAGTGCCTTAGGGAGATCACTTCGCACATAAATAGGGTGCATAGAAGGTAGGAAATTACTGCATAATCACACACGTAATCAGTGACACAGTGTCCAGATAGCCCAAGTCTTCTAGTATAATTATAAGGCCACATATCCGTCATGGTGACTCATGTCTTTATTCACACTGACCCTATTTTTAATTGTGTGGCTTTTCACAGAGAAAAAAATGGTGGTCTTTGTAGATCTAAAATGAGTGAATATTTTCTGGTAGATACATTCATTTTTCACATTTAAATATAATCTTAGTGGATTTTAATTTTTACTAAACTACTTAGGAAAATAAGATTCAATAAGTATATTTTTTAAGATTTGACCTTCTAAAAGTTCATTTAAAAGAAAGAAAAATTATATGAATGATGGAAAACGAGCATACTTATTCAAAGTGACATTAGTTGCAAATTCATTCTGAGATCATCAGATATTAGCAGTGCATTTAGAAACGGTATTCTTCATATTACCAAACGAAAGCAATTTAAATGTCTGTCAATGGTAGAATGTATAAGAAATTGTGGTAAATTCACACAATGAAGAACTTTTTTAAAAAAAGTTTTATTTATTGTTTTAAGATGGAGTCTCACTTTGTTGCCCAGGCTGGAGTGCAGTGGCGTGATCTCGGCTCACTGCAACCTCCACCTCCTGGGTTCAAGCAATTCTCCTGCCTCAGCTTCCCGCATAGTTGGGATTACAGGTGCATGCCAGCATGTCCGGCTAATTTTCTTTGTATTTTTTTGGTAGAGACGGGTTTCACCATGTTGGCCATGCTGGGCTCGAACTCCTGACCTTGTGATCTGCCCGCCTTGGCCTCCTAAAGTGTTGGCATTACAGGCGTAAGCCACCATGCCAGGCCCCAAGAACTATTTTATCGTGAAAATGATAGAACTAAACTACATGCCGTACCATGGATGAAGCTTATAAACATAATCAAAAGAAGTTAGACCCAAAGGAATACTTATTATATAAATCTTTTTTTATGAAGTTATAAAGTTCAAATCTGTGAGATTCGAAACAAGATGGTAATTACTGCTGGAAGGAGGGAAGGCCAGTGTTTTGGATGAGGCAGGAAAGGTGTTTCGGAGTACTGGTAATATTTCTTGACCTGATTGATGATTACACGGGTGTGTTCATGTTGTGATCATTCAGTAAGCTTGGGATTTGTGTACTTTGCTATATGTATGTTTTTTTAAAAAAGCCAAAATTTTGAAAAAAATCTAAAGGGGAAATTTATTGAATACCATTAGTTTTTAAAATGTATTGTTTGTTTTTAAGAGTTTTTAAAAGTAGTCATATTTTAAATTTACATATTGTTGAGAAAATTCTGCCAATAGTAGGATAAAACAATAGATTTCAATTGAAATATTGAACGCAACTTGTGTTGGTAAAAGATGAGATGTGAGGGTGGAAGACGGATCGAAACTACCAAAAATATCATAGTGATAACACTTTAATTTTTCTTTTTTGTGAGGGTGGGGACAGTACCATTATAAAAATACAAACATAAGCTGCCTTTGTATATCACCAAATAAGTAATTGAAATTTAAGGAAATCAACCAGTTATGTGTGTACACACGCGCGCGCGCACACACACACACATACGCGCGATCTCATAGAGTGAAGGGTTAATTGGAATACTGGCTGAATGCAAAATACAAGAGAATGTAGACCCTGAAGACAAAAGAGGGGAAAAAAATCAACTTTGCCTAGGAGAATAATAAATTAAGTATAATTATAGGAAGGAGGGGAATCAGGGTTGGTGTAAAAAGGGAGTTTCCTGAGAAAATAAGGAAGTGAGGAAAGGCATTCCAGGCATAAAGTATGCTTGCTATGTGCAAAACAACAACAGTGGGAAATTGCACAGACTCTTCCATGTACGTACTACAAGTGGGCATGTGATGGTGGAGCTACAGTTGGAAAGGTAGGTAGGGGTCGTATTATCTAGCTGGATTTACTAGAGTTTAAGTTCATTTACTCATGCATAGGGAGATCTGGAAAGATTTTAATGAGGGGAGGGACATCAGGTGACAAGTACCTGCAAGAATTTAAACAAGGGAAGGGTTTTATGGTTGTAGTGATTAGGACACATTTGAGGAATATTTGGACAATAAAGTTAGTGGAACTTGTATTTTTATAGATTGTAAATGAAGGGGCACAGGGAAGCCACTGGAGGTGAGTCCTGAGTTTGTTTTGCCTAACTTGTCACATGATATGCCACAGACATAAAGGGGAAATGCTTTCAAAGAGATCTGTGTTTTTCTCATATTTTACCCAGTATATTTGCATAAAGTCCAATGTAGATTGGAACTATGGCATTTTATTCATTTCCACAGCTTAAGTACGTGTTATTTTGTTCAGTAATGAAAACGAACTATACTGACAGGAAGCTGATTACTTATATGCTAATGTGACAGTATTATAGATCATAGGACTCATAACACCTATTAATTTGGTAAATGGCAAAAACAAAACTGTATACTGTATAGTAAGTATGTATGTTATGTATGTAAGATATAGTTGATTTAGGCTGGGTGTGGTGGCTCACACCTATAATCCCAGCATTTTGGGATGCCGAGGCGGCTGGATCACCTGAAGTCAGGTGTTTAAGACCAACCTGGAACATGGGAAAACACCCCTTACTAAACTACAAAAATTAGCCAGACGTGGTTGTGTGTACCTGTAGTCCCAGCTACTTGGGAAACTGAGGCAGGAGACTCACTTGAACCCAGGAGGCAGAGGTTGCAGTAAGCCAAAATCGCACCAAAGCTTCCAGCACTATACTCCAGCCTAGGCCACAGAGTGAGACTCTGTCTAGAAAAAAAAAAAAAAAAAGAAGATATAATTCATTTAATAAATGCTTATGATAAATGCATATTATCATACTTGCAAGTAAAAATTCATAGCTTATAAATATTTTTGAACAGATTTTTTTTTTTTCTTTTTTTATTTTTATTTACTTTAAGTTCTAGGGTACATGTGCATAACGTTTATATCATGTATAATCCCCAATGCAATCCCTCCTCCCCCCTCCCCATGATAGGCCCAGTGTGTGATGTTCCCCTTCCGAGTCCAAGTGATCTCATTGTTCAGTTCCACCTATGAGTGAGAACATGCGGTGTTTGGTTTTCTCTTCTTGTGATAGTTTGCTAAGAATGATGGTTTCCAGCTGCATCCATGTCCCTACAAAGGACGCAAACTCATCCTTTTTGATGGCTGCATAGTATTCCATGGTGTATATGTGCCACATTTTCTTAATCAGTCTGTCACAGATGGACATTTGGGTTGATTCCAAGTCTTTGCTATTGTGAATAGTGCCGCAATAAACATACGTGTGCATGTGTCTTTGTAGTAGAGTAATTTATAATCCTTTGGGTATATACCCAGTAGTGGGATGGCTGGGTCATATGGTACATCTAGTTCTAGATCCTTGAGGAATCGCCATACTGTTTTCCATAATGGTTGAACTAGTTTACAATCCCACCAACAGTGTAAAAGTGTTCCTATTTCTCCACATCCTCTCCAACATCTAGTTTCCTGACTTTTAATGATTGCCATTCTAACTGGTGTGAGATGGTATCTCATTGTGGTTTTGATTTGCATTTCTCTGATGGCGAGTGATGACGAGCATTTTTTCATGTGTCTGTTGGCTGTATGGATGTCTTCTTTTGAGAAATGTCTGTTCATATCCTTTCCCCACTTTTTGATGGGGTTGTTGTTTTTTTCTTGTATTTTGTTGAGTTCTTTGTAGATTCTGGATATTAGCCCTTTGTCAGATGAGTAGGTTGCAAAAATTTTCTCCATTCTGTAGGTTGCCTGTTCACTCTGATGGTAGTTTCTTTTGCTGTGCAAAAGCTCTTTAGTTTAATGAGATCCCATGTGTCAATTTTGGCTTTTGCTGCCGTTGCTTTTGGTGTTTTAGACATGAAGTCCTTGCCCATGCCTATGTCCTGAATGGTACTACCTAGATTTTCTTCTAGGGTTTTTATGGTATTAGGTCTAACATTTAAGTCTCTAATCCATCTTGAATTAATTTTCGTATAAGGGGTAAGGAAAGGATCCAGTTTCAGCTTTCTACTTGTGGCTAGCCAATTTTCCAGCACCATTTATTAATAGGGAATCCTTTCCCCATTTCTTGTTTTGTCAGGTTTGTCAAAGATCAGATGGCTGTAGATGTGTGGTATTATTTCTGAGGACTCTGTTCTGTTCCATGGTCTATTTCTCTGTTGTGGTACCAGTACCATGCTGTTTTGGTTACTGTAGCCTTGTAGTATAGTTTGAAGTCAGGTAGCGTGACGCCTCCAGCTTTGTCCTTTTGACCTAGGATTGTCTTGGCAATGCGGGCTCTTTTTTGGTTCCATATGAACTTTAAAGCAGTTTTTTCCAATTCTGTGAAGAAATCATTGGTAGCTTGATGGGGATGGCATTGAATCTATAAATCACCTTGGGCAGTATGGCCATTTTCACGATATTGATTCTTCCTATCCATGAGCATGGTATGTTCTTCCATTTGTTTGTGTCCTCTTTGATTTCACTGAGCAGTGGTTTGTAGTTCTCCTTGAAGAGGTCCTTTACATCCCTTGTAAGCTGGATTCCTAGGTATTTTATTCTCTTTGAAGCAATTGTGAATGGAAGTTCATTCCTGATTTGGCTCTCTGCTTGTCTGTTACTGGTGTATAAGAATGCTTGTGATTTTTGCACATTAATTTTGTATCCTGAGACTTTGCTGAAGTTGCTTATCAGCTTAAGGAGATTTTGGGCTGAGACGATGGGTTTTCTAAATATACAATCATGTCATCTGCAAACAGGGACAATTTGACTTCTTCTTTTCCTAACTGGATACCCTTGATTTCTTTCTCTTGCCTGATTGCCCTAGCCAGAACTTCCAACACTATGTTGAATAGGAGTGGTGAGAGAGGGCATCCCTGTCTTGTGCCAGTTTTCAAGGGAATTTTTCCAGTTTTTGCCCATTCAGTATGATATTAGCTGTGGGTTTGTGTAAATAATAGCTCTTATTATTTTGAGGTACGTTCCATCAATACCGAATTTATTGAGCGTTTTTAGCATAAAGGGCTGTTGAATTTTGTCAAAAGCCTTTTCTGCATCTATTGAGATAATCATGTGGTTCTTGTCTTTGGTTCTGTTTATATGCTGGATTACGTTTATTGATTTGCGAATGTTGAACCAGCCTTGCATCCCAGGGATGAAGCCCACTTGATCATGGTGGATAAGCTTTTTGATGTGCTGCTGAATCCGGTTTGCCAGTATTTTATTGAGATTTTTGCATCGATGTTCATCAGGGATATTGGTCTAAAATTCTCTTTTTTTGTTGTGTCTCTGCCAGGCTTTGGTATCAGGATGATGTTGGCCTCATAAAATGAGTTAGGGAGGATTCCCTCTTTTTCTATTGATTGGAATAGTTTCAGAAGGAATGGTACCAGCTCCTCCTTGTACCTCTGGTAGAATTCAGCTGTGAATCCATCTGGTCCTGGACTTTTTTTGGTGGGTAGGCTATTAATTGTTGCCTCATTTCAGAGCCTGTTATTGGTCTATTCAGGGATTCAACTTCTTCCTGGTTCAGTCTTGGGAGAGTGTAAGTGTCCAGGAAATTATCCATTTCTTCTAGATTTTCTAGTCGATTTGCGTAGAGGCATTTTAGTATTCTCTGATGGTTGTTTGTATTTCTGTGGGGTCGGTGGTGATATCCCCTTATCATTTTTTATTGCGTCTATTTGATTCCTCTCTTTTTTCTTTATTAGTCTTGCTAGCGGTCTGTCAATTTTGTTGATCTTTTCAAAAAACCAACTCCTGGATTCATTGATTTTTTGGAGGGTTTTTTGTGACTCTATCTCCTTCAGTTCTGCTCTGATCTTAGTTATTTCTTGCCTTCTGCTAGCTTTTGAATGTGTTTGCTCTTGCCTCTCTAGTTCTTTTAATTGTGATGTTAAGTGTCAATTTTAGATCTTTCCTGCTTTCTCTTGTGGGCATTTAGTGCTATAAATTTCCCTCTACACACTGCTTTAAATGTGTCCCAGAGATTCTGGTATGTTGTATCTTTGTTCTCATTGGTTTCAAAGAACATCTTTATTTCTGCTTCATTCGTTATGTACCCAGTAGTCATTCAGGAGCAGGTTATTCAGTTTCCATGTAGTTGAGCGGTTTTGATTGAGTTTCTTAGTCCTGAGTTCTAGTTTGATTGCACTGTGGTCTGAGAGACAGTTTGTTATAATTTCTGTTCTGTACATTTGCTGAGGAGTGCTTTACTGCCATTATGTGGTCAATTTTGGAATAAGTGCGATGTGGTGCTGAGAAGAATGTATATTCTGTTGATTTGGGGTGGAGAGTTCTATAGATGTCTATTAGGTCCGCTTGGTGCAGAGATGAGTTCAATTCCTGGATATCCTTGTTAACTTCTGTCTCGTTGATCTGTCTAATGTTGACAGTGGAGTGTTGAAATCTCCCATTATTATTGTATGGGAGTCTAAGTCTCTTTGTAGGTCTCTAGGACTTGCTTTATGAACTGGGTGCTCCTGTATTGGGTGCATATAGATATTTAGGATAGTTAGCTCTTCCTGTTGAATTGATCCCTTTACCATTATGTAATGCCTTCTTTGTCTCTTTTGATCTTTGATGGTTTAAAGTCTGTTTTATCAGAGACTAGGATTGCAACCCTGCTCTTTTTTTGTTCTCCATTTGCTTGGTAGATCTTCCTCCATCCCTTTATTTTGAGCCTATGTATGTCTCTGCATGTGAGATGGGTCTCCTGAATACAGCAGACTGATGGGTCTTGACTCTTTATCCAGTTTGCCAGTCTGTGTCTTTTAATTGGAGCATTTAGTCCATTTACATTTAAGGTTAATATTGTTATGTGTGAACTTGATCCTGTCATTATGATATTAACTGGTTTTTTGCTCATTAGTTGATGCAGTTTCTTCCTAGCCTCGATGGTCTTTACATTTTGGCATGTTTTTGCAATGGCTGGTACCGCTTGTTCCTTTCCATGTTTAGGGCTTCCTTCAGGGTCTCTTGTAAGGCAGGCCTGGTGGACAAAATCTCTAAGCATTGCTTATCTGTAAAGGATTTTATTTCTCCTTCACTGATGAAACTTAGTTTGGCTGGATATGAAATTCTGGGTTGAAAATTCTTTTCTTTAAGAATGTTGAATATTGGCCCCCACTCTCTTCTGGCTTGGAGAGTTTCTGCCGAGAGATCTGCTGTTAGTCTGATGGGCTTCCCTGTGGGTAACCCGACCTTTCTCTCTGGCTGCCCTTAAGATTTTTTCCTTCATTTCAACTTTGGTGAATCTGGCAATTATGTGTCTTGGAGTTGCTCTTCTGGAGGAGTATCTTGTGGCGTTCTCTGTATTTCCTGAATTTGAATGTTGGCCTGCCCTACTAGGTTGGGGAAGTTCTCCTGGATGATATCCTGAAGAGTGTTTTCCAACTTGGTTCCATTTTCCCCCTCACTTTCAGGCACCCCAATCAGACGTAGATTTGGTCTTTTTACATAATCCCATACTTCTTGCAGGCTTTGTTCATTTCTTTTTCTTCTTTTTTCTTTTGGTTTCTCTTCTCGCTTCATTTCATTCATTTGATCCTCAATCGCTGATACTCTTTCTTCCAGTTGATCGAGTCGGTTACTGAAGCTTGTGCATTTGTCACGTATTTCTCGTGTCATGGTTTTCATCTCTGTCATTTCGTTTATGATCTTCTCTGCATTAATTAGTCTAGCTGTCAATTCTTCCACTTTTTTTCAAGATTTTTAGTTTCTTTGCGCTGGGTACGTAATTCCTCCTTTAGCTCTGAGAAGTTTGATGGACTGAAGCCTTCTCTTCTCTCATCTCGTCAAAGTCATTCTCTGACCAGCTTTGATCCGTTGCTGGCGATGGGCTGCGCTCCTTTGCAGGGGGAGATGCGCTCTTATTTTTTGAATTTCCAGCTTTTCTGCCCTGCTTTTTCCCCATCTTTGTGGTTTTATCTGTCTCTGGTCTTTGATGATGGTGACGTACTGATGGGGTTTTGGTATAGGTGTCCTTCCTGTTTGATAGTTTTCCGTCTGACAGTCAGAAGGACTGTGTTGGCCTGTTGGAGATTGCTTGAGGTCCACTCCAGACCCTGTTTGCCTGGGTATCAGCAGCAGAGGTTGCCAAAGATAGAATATTGCTGAGCAGAGAGTGTACCTGTCTGATTCTTCCTTTGGAAGTTTCCTCTCAGGGTGACTCCACCCTGTGAGGTGTGGGGTGTCAGACTGCCCCTAGTGGGGGATGTCTCCCAGCTAGGCTACTCAGGGGTCAGGGACCCACCTGAGCAGGCAGTCTGTCCGTTCTCGGATCAAACCTCCGCGTTGGGAGATCCACGGCTCTCCCCAAAGCTGTCAGACAGAGTCGTTCGCCTCTGCACCGCCCCCGCTGCTTTCCCTATTGGACCTCAGCTGTGGGCTGTCCCCAGAGGTGGAGTCTACAGAGACAGGCAGGTTTCCTTGAGCTGCTGTGAGCTCCACCCAGTTCGAGCTTCCCAGCGGCTTTGTTTACCTACTTAAGCCTCAGCAATGGCGGGCGCCCCTCCCCCAGCCTCGCTGCTGCCTTGCGGATAGATCGCCGCAGACGGCTGTGTTAGCAGTGAGGGAGGCTCCGTGGGCGTGGGACCCTCCCGGCCAGGTGTGGGATATATTCTCCTGGTGTGCCTGTTTCCTTAAAGCGCAGTATTGGGGTGGGAGTACGCGATTTTCCAGGTGTTGTGTGTCTCAGTTCCCCTGGCTAGGAAAAAGGGATTTCCTTCCCCCTTGCGCTTCCAGGTGAGGCGATGCCTCGCCCTGCTTCAGCTCACGCTGGTCAGGCTGCAGCAGCTGACCAGCACCGATTGTCCGGCACTCCCTAGAGAGATGACCCCAGTACCTCAGTTGAAAATGCAGAAATCACCGGTCTTCTGTGTTACTCGCGCTGGGAGTTGGAGACTGGAGCTGTTCCTATTCGGCCATCTTGCTCCGCCCCTCCAGGAGTTGAACAGATCTTTTAAAATCATAGCAGGTTTTAGAAATCAAAGTTATGGAAAACGTACTAGTTTCAGGTGTATCTCTAACAAAGTAGAAAGAGACAAAAATGTAGTTTGAGATACTCTGCAAATGCTAAAATTTAGCCAGAGTAGGTAAAGCACTTGATGTATGAAATGCACTCTGTCTCTTAAACTGAGTTTATGTGGAGAAAAGTAATTTTTGTAGGCAGTGAACACATAAGGAAACTGGTCCAAGTCTTATGAATGTGAACATTAGTAGAAAATAAATTATCTTTGAGTATTTAGTAGAAACACCAGGAATACTACATAGAGGGAAGAAATAATCCAGGATTTACTACTAGTAAAGACATTTTTAATTTTAGCTCACATTTTGGGAGAATTCTTACAAATTTCATAAGCTATATACCAAACCTGAAGAAGATGTTCCTAATCAAATTCTGTGGTAAGCCAGTCACTGTGGCTCATACCTGTAATCGCAGTGCTTTGGGAGGCTGAGCCCAGAGGACCACTTGAGCCCAGGAGTTTGAGACTGTTTTGAGTCTTGATTGTGCCACTACCCTCCAGCCTTGGTGACAGAGTGAGACCCTGTCTCAAAAATAAAAAAGTAAAACAAATCCTGTGGTAACTAGTCCTCATGATAGTGACAGGTACAGATAGTCTTGTTAATCTATGGAAATAATGAAGTGAGTCAAATCATGTTGTTTAATGTTTCCCATTTGGCATTTTGAGCTTGTTTAAGGGTATAGCAAATAGAGCTATAAATATTGCATTGAACTACGAATTAATGTGGTCTGTCTGAAATCAATGGAATTTTCAAGCCCTTTCTGTTAAGATTTCTTAAAACCAACTTAAAAATTATGAGTAGCATGCAGTTAAGAAACTTGGTAGGCCAAACATCTTAGAACTACTTAAACAAAAGTGACACATTTACTCACATGATCTACTAATTCATTATTATTGGCACGTTAGATGTTTTTCAAAAAATACTGTCGGAAAAATTTCCCTCAAGTTTGACAGTGATAAGGAATGTTGTAAAACTACTCTGATTAAACTACTAAAGGTGCAGTGGGTCATTTTATATATATATACAGCATTCTGTTAAGTGAGGTTGAATATATAGTGATTATATTAGTATAGAATATATGAGATTAGAATTAAGTTTTTTTTCCTCTGATTTGAAATTATTGGAAATCAAATAGTGGCAAGTATGAGTATATTTTCCTGCAAGGCCTTTGAAAAACAAGTCTTCCATGTCATGTTTTATCAGTTCTTTTAAAAAGAGTAAACTTTTAGCAGCAAGAAAGATGTTTGAACATTATTCATATATCTAGTAGCTGCCACTTTTAACATATATCTAGTAGCTGCCACTTTTAAAACCAAATGACTAGGGAAAAATGACCCCAATTTTCCCCCATTATGGTTTGTCTATGTTTGCGAGTAAAGACATGTGTTCACTAAAATGTTTTAAATATGTAACTAAATTTAATATGAGAAGGTTACAGTAAAAGGCCAAATACTCTTTAGCATGATTCTTAATCATCAAACTTTCACTTCTGGTTCTAAAATTACACACCTAGAATTAAATGAAAACATAAAAACATTCATTCATATGTCTTGACATTGACCTTTTGATAAATCTGATTTGCTAATATAAAATCTTGTAAAAGTACTATAATCTACCACATGAATGTCCTACAATATACTCTTCTAAGTAGATCTTACTTATAACATGTATGTTCGAAAAGAGAGAGGAAATATTTAATTTGTCTTCTCAAAACCAATATGCTGGCTCTCTTAATGTATCTCCCCAGATCAACATCCACCTTCCAGAACATTCTCTATACCATGGGAGGGGGATCTGCAAGGAATGCATCAGTGGGCTTCCTGTCCTCCTGCCAGATGGGTGTGGCCAGTGAGGAACACCAGAAGATTAGTGAAAGGGGGAGAATTGGGTGGAGGGGTCTTTGTTCTTTTTGTTACATTTTTGTAAGTGATCCTTGAGGTGTACTGGAGAGCAGATTAAAAATACTACACCTTCATCCCAGCACTTTGGGAGCATGAGGCGGGCGATCACCTGAGGTCAGGAGTTTGAGACCAGCCTGGCCAACGTGGTGAAACCCTGTCTACTAAACATACAAAAGTTAGCCGGGCATGGTGGCAGGTGCCTGTAATCCCAGCTACTTGGGAGATTGAGGCAGGAGAATCACCTGAACCCATAAGACAGAGGTTGCATTGAGCTGAGATGGCGCCATTGCACTCCAGCCTGGGCGACAAGAGTAAAACGCCGTCTCCAAAACAAAAACAAAAACAAAAACAAATCCACACCTCCTGTCAGAAAGCCCTCTTTACCCATCTTGCCCTCAATCTCTGGGTTCTGGTATCTGTTCCATCCTTTAGCTTTGTCTTGCCCACATTTGTGTGTGTGTGTGTGTATCTATATCTATATCTATATCTATATATTTGTGTGTGTGTGTGTGAGTGTTTGTGTTATTAAATGGTCCTCAAATTAACCAATTCAAGTATGCTGTTTGTTTCCTGGAAATAGGAAAATATCTAGAATCTACTTCTAAGTGGCTTTGAAAATCTCGCAGTGACAGCTGGGGGCTCAATTTTGAATACTTTAAACTTTAAATTTATATCATTTATTTATTTATAAAATGCATCTATGCATTCATTGTCAATAGTAATAAAATATATAGCAAGCATTTGAGAGGCAGTTTTATAAGAAGGCCATTTTGCCACTTTAGAAAATGTTTTATGTAAGGTGTTTCAAAATTTGGAATTTGACTCTGCATGTACCAATTGGTATGTGTTTTACTAAAGAATTATACTGTACCTGTAAAAGTTCTTTTAAGTAAAGACCTGGAAATTACATTCAACATTTGTGAATTGTACACTCTTTTTTTTTTTTTTTTTTGAGGCGGAGTCTTGCTCTGTCGCCCAGGCTGGAGTGCAGTGGCCGGATCTCAGCTCACTGCAAGCTCCGCCTCCCGGGTTCCCGCCATTCTCCTGCCTCAGCCTCCCGAGTAGCTGGGACTACAGGCGCCCGCCACCTCGCCCGGCTAGTTTTTTGTATTTTTAGTAGAGACGGGGTTTCACTGTGTTGGCCAGGATGGTCTCGATCTCCTGACCTCGTGATCCGCCCATCTCGGCCTCCCAAAGTGCTGGGATTACAGGCTTAAGCCACCGCGCCCGGCCAATTGTACACTCTTTAATGCAGTCAGGATTATAGGCAAATTTTCTAGTAGAGTACAAAACACATAAATTGTAAAAGTAATAAGAAAGGAAATTTGAATTTTGCTATAGTTATTAGAGAGAAGGAGTTAGATGTTTTTATTCCTGTTGCCAGTATACTATGTTAAAATGATTAGAGTTACGTACATGTTATATATGAAAAATTATAGAAGGTATGAAGACCAGAATTGTTGAGCAGTTTGTAATCTGAGGACTTATATGATGTTCTTTAACATTTTTTATGCTAAGAAAGAATATTATTAAACAATGAGTTAAGTCATGGTATAATGTGACAGTTAAATGTCTGTTAAAAAAATACATTTTTGGAGGCAGAACTTTTGTGGTAGAATATAGAGATCAGCAAACCCTTTCCCCAAAAAAGTAACAATAAAACTGGACAACATTGATAAAACCATGATTTCAGTTTTCTGGAAATTGGCCAAAATCATAAAGTAATCTGGAGAGATTTTATGGTTTTGTAGTATAAATTACAATTATTCTAAAATACTTAATCTGAAGGCTATCATGAGATTTTAAAATGGAGGAGACATGCTAAGTAAAACAATGACAACACGTGATTTAGCAAAAGTGAAAAATATTAATTTTAGTATATGATTCCAGGAAGTATGTTTGGACTGTTGAACTATTATGAATATTTACCTATCATTATCATCTTTTAAAATGTCTGCTCACCTAGAACATCTCACTAATATGTATTTCTTTATTTCTCCCCAATAGTTGTGCTTTGATAGTTTTTGCAAATTTATTTAATCATACTTTATTTGAATGTATTACATTCATATTTTATTTTTTAACATAGACATTTGATATATTCAGAATGGTAGAAAATTAAATGTACCTTATTATTATTCTTATTATTTGAGAGAGATTCTCATTCTGTTGCTCAGGCTGAAGTGCAGTGGCACGATCTCAGCTCACTACAGTCTCTCCCTTCTGGGTTCAAGTGATTCTCCTGCCTCAGCCTCCCGAGGAGCTCAGATTACTGGTCTGCACCACCAGGCCCAGATAATTTTTTTTTTTTTTTTTTTTAATTGAAACGGAGTCTCACTCTGTCGCCCAGGCTGGAGTGCAGTGGCGTGATCTCGGCTCACTGCAAGCTCCACCTCCCGGGTTCACACCATTCTCCTGCATCAGCCTCCCAAGTAGAGAAGCTGGGACTACAGGCGCCCGCCACCACACCCGGCTAATTTTTTTTGTATTTTTAGTAGAGACGGGGTTTCATTGTGCGTTAGCCGAGATGGTCTCTATCTCCTGACCTCGTGATCCACCCGCCTCTGCCTCCTAAAGTGTTGGGATTACAGGCTTGAGCCACCACATCCGACCCGGCCCAGTTAATTTTTGTACCTTTATTTTTTGAATTTGTTAATTAGCTTGATTTAATCATTTTATAACATGAACATATATCAAAATATTACATTGAAGCCAACAAATATATAACATTATTTTTCAATTAAAAGTACAATTTTTTTAAATGTCAATTTTTCTTTTTCAGTGAATCCTTTATTTTTTCACTTTATTTTTATTTTTTTCAGCTCTTATTTTGGATCCATGTGTACATGTGCAGGTTTTTCACCTGGGTATATTGTATGATGCTGCAGCTTGGGGTAAGAATGATCTCATCATTCAGGTACTGAACATAGTACCCAATAGTTAGTTTTTCAGCCCTTGCCTCCCTTCCTCCCTCCCCCCAGCAATAGTCCCCAGTTTCTATTCTTTCCATCTTTATGCTCATGAGTACCTAATATGTAGTTCCCACTTACCAGTGAGAACATGCTGTATTTGGCTTTCTGTTCCTGCATTAGTTCGTTTAGGATAATGACTTCCAGCTGTATCCACGTTGCTGCAAAGGTCATGATTTCATACTACACAGCCACAAAAAAGAATGAAATTATGTCCTTTGCAGCAACATAGGTGCGGCTGGAAGCCATTATCCTGAATAAACTAATGCAGGAACAAAAACCAAATACTGCATGTTCTCACTTATCAGTGGATGCTAAGCATTGGGTACACACAGACATAAAGATGAGAACAATAAACACGAGCTCCTTCTTGAGGGGGTAGGCGGTAGGAGAATGAGAATAAAAAAAAAACCTGTCTATTGAGTACTATGCCCACTACCAAGGTGACAAAATCATTTGTACATCAAACCCCAGTGACACACATTTACTCATGAAACAAACCTGCACATGTACCCCATGATCCAAAAAGAAAAGTTGGAAAAAAGAAAGAAATTACCTATACGTGAAGTTTGATATCTTACATTTAAATCTCTATTCCATCTTGAGTTAATTTTCATATATGGTGAAAGCTAAGGGTCCAGTTTCTTTCTTTTACATATGGCTAGCCAGCTGTCCCAGCACCATTGGTTGAATGGGGGTCCTTTCTCTATCACTTATTTTTGCTGACTTTGTTGATGATCAGATTACTGTAGGCATGTGGCTTTATTTCTGAGTTTTCTATTCTGTTCCATTGGTCTTTGTGTCTGTTTTTGTACCAGTACCATGCTGTTTTGGTTACTGTAGCCTTATAGTATGATTTCAAATCAGGTCATGTGACGTGTCTGGCTTTGTTCTTTTTCCTTAGTTTTGCTTCGGCTATTCAGGCTCTTTTTGGTTCCCTATAAATTCTGGAATAGTTTTTTCTCATTCCATGAAAAATGGCATTGTTCATTTGATAGGAATAGCATTGAATCTATAAATTGCCTTGGGCAGTATGGCCATTTTAGCAATATTGATTCTTCCAATCCATGAGTATGGGATGTTTTTCCATTTGTTTGTGTAATCTATGATATTTTGCAGCAGTGTTTTGTAGTTCTCCTTGTAAGGATATTTTACCTCCTTGGTTAGATGTATTCTTAGGTATTTTTATGTATGTGTAGGTATAGTAAATGGGATTGCATTGTTGATTTGGCTCTCAGTTTGAATGGTATTGGTGTATAGAAATGTTAATAATTTTTGTTCATTTGTTTTGTATCCTGAAGCTTTACTGAAGTCATTCATCAGTTTCAGGGGCCTTTTGGAAGAGTCTTCTAGGTATAAGACCATTATCATCAGTGAAAGACACAGTTTTACTTCTTCTTTTCCTATTTGAATGCCTTTGTTTTGATCTCTTGCCTGGTTGCTCTGGCTAGCACTTCCAGTACTATGCTGAACAGGAGTGGTGAGAGTGGGCATCCTTGTCTTGTTCTAGTTCTCAAGGTAAATAGTTTCAGCTTTTGACAGTTTAGTATGATGTTGACTGTAACTTTGTCATAGATGTCTCTTATTATTTTGAAGTATGTTCCTTTGATGCCTCATTTCCTGAGGGTTTTTATCATGAAGGGATGTTGCATTTCATCAAAAGCTTTTTCCATGTCTATTGAGATGATCATATGGTTTTTGTTTTAAATTCTGCTTATACATTCATATTTTTAAAGTCCAAAACATATAGAGTTGTAGTTATTAACATGATCTCTAATTTTTGTAAATTTAAATACTGATTTTAGCAATTGATGTAATCTCTAAATAAGATCTAATGTGTATTCAAAAATAAATAAATAATTACAAGTATTTTGTCATGTGTAGATGGTAGAAAGGAGTGTCATATTAAGACATTAAGAGCTGATCCCTTGGGCTTAAACTGCCAGATCATGTCAAAGACTGGTTTTGTCACTTATTAGTTTTGTGACTATGGGAAACTTATTTGTCCCTGAGCTTCTTCATCTATTAGATTGACTCAGTTTTAGAACCTACTTTCATAGGGTTGTTGTAGGTACTTATATGATATAATACATGTTAGTAAGTTAGAATACAAGCAGACACATTGTAAGCACTCAAAAATTGTTAGTTGTTCTTATTTTTAGATTTTCCTTCATTATAACCTGTTACTTGTGAGAGGGAAGAAAACAATCTGTTTTTATCATTGTTTAGAATAGTCAACTTATGTTCCAGTTCTTATACAATGACCTCACCATATATAGTATATATTGCACAGTGAAAAGATGCTTCTGTCTTAATAAATGCACAGATAGCCCATGGGGACCAGCTCTTTGTGGGGATATAAAATAGTACAGCCACAATAGAAAACATTCTCTTAAGGCAGTTTCTGAAAAGATTAAAAATGCACTTACCATATGACTTAGCCATTCAAAATCTATTTATTGACCCAAGAGAAATGAAAGCATATGTCCATCCAGAGTTGTACATGAATGAACATAGCAGTTTTGTTCGTAATAGATAAAAACCAGAAGCAACTCAAATATTACGAAGAGGTGAATTGATGTTTTAAATGGTGGTTTAACTATATAATGGAATACAACTCAGTAATAAAAAGGAATTAACTATCGTTAGCCTGCAACAACATGTATGAATCTCATGCTGAGTGAAAGAAGCCAAACCAAAAAAGAATGCACATTGTGTGATTCCTTGTGTGTGAAATTCTAGAAATTGCAAACTAGTTTGTAGTGACAAACAGCAGCTCGGTGGTTGCCTAAAGACAGTGAAGGTAAAGTTGGAAGAGAGAGATTACTAAGGAGCATGAGGAAACTTTTAGGTGTGATGGATATATTCATTATTTTGATTGTAGTAATGATTTCCTGGGTGCATACATAAGCTAAAACTTATAAAATTATACCTATTAAGTATGTATGGCATTTACTTTTTTATGTCAATTATAAGTCAACAAAGCTATTTTTAAAAATGCAATTCTCTCATCAACTAAATTAATGCAGAAATTTAACATTTTGGAAGTTGTATGATTGCATGCTTTATATATATGAATTCAATTGGAGTTTTCTCACTAAAATCTAAATTTCAGTTTAGGTTCACAGTCAAATTATGTCCTATAAACTATAAAAGGTTTTTATTGCACAGTAATAAATTAGAAACCAGAGAGACTGATATTATATAATATTTCAGTTGAGTGTGATGTGTTTGTTATATACAGATTTTGGCACCACAATGCATGGAAATATTTACAGAGCCTTCAAAAAGGTTCATGGAAAATGCATATTATGGAAAAACAATTCAGGGAAATCAAATTTTGTTGAACCAAAATAAACTCATACTAACATTTAAAAACATGTCTACATAGCATCTAGTTTGAGGCACTAAGATGGATAAGACATCAGTTTAAAAAGAGCCCCTGGCGGGGCGAGGCGGCTCATGCGTGTAGTCTCAACACTTTGGGAGGCTGAGGTGGGTGGATCGCCTGAGGTCAGGAGTTTGAGACCAACCTGGCCAACCTAGTGAAACCCTGACTCTAATAAAAATACAAAAAATTAGCTGGGCGTGGTGGCAGGCACCTGTAATCCCAGCTATTAGGAGGCTGAGGCAGGAGAATCACTTGAACTCGGGAGGCAGAGATTGCAGTGAGTTGAGATCACGCCATTGCACTCCAGCCTGGGCAAGAAGAGCGAAACCCTGTCTCAAAAAATAAAAATGAATAAAAATAAAAAATAAAATAAAATGTATAGTGATGCTTGAGAGGAAGAACGGTGAACTTATTGATGCTTTGCACAATGTTTATGGGGACAGTACCCCAAATAAATAAACAGTTTACAAATAGAAAACTTATTTTGAGAAGGGATGAGACAATGGACATGATGCTCGCCGCAGCAGACTGTCCACACAGAGGAGAAAATTAATCTTTTTAATGCCCCAATTCAAGAGGACTGACCATTCACAGCTGAAACAATAGTGAACACCACAGACATCTCAAATGCTTTAGCTTACAGAATTCTGACTGAAAAATTAAGGTTGAGCAAACTTTCCACTTGATAGGTGCCAAAACCATTGAACCCAGATAAGTGGAGACAAGAGAAGAGCTCTCAATGGAAAATTTAAACAAGTGGGGCCAAGATCTTAAAGCATTTCCTTAAAGAATTGTAACAGGAAATGACATACAACTTTACCAGTGTGATCCCGCAGACTTAGTACAATCAAAACAAAAGCTACCAAGAGCTGAAACTGGTCCTGTCAAAGCAAAGCATATGAAACAAACATGTGATAAAAGTTCAACATCCCTGATCATTAGAGAAATGCAAATCAAAACCACAATGAGGTACCATCTCACACCACTCAGGATGACTATTATTAAAACGTTAAAAAAAAAAAAAAAAAATAGATGCTAGCAAGGTTGTGGAGAAAAAAGAATGCTTTTACACTGTTGGTGAAAGCGTGAATTAGTTCAACCATTGTGGAAGACGGTGTTGAGATTCCTCAAAGACCTAGAGGAACAAATGCCATTTTTCCAAGCAATTGCATTACTGGGTATATACCCAAAAGAATATAAATCATTCTGTTATAAAGATACATGAATGTGTATGTTCATTGCAGCACTATTCACCATAGCAAAGACATGGAATCCATATAAATGCTCATCAGTGATAGACTGGATAAGGAAAATATGGTACATATACACCACAGAATACTATGCAGCCATAAAAAGGAATGATATCATGTCCTTTGCTGGGACATAAAGTTGGAAGCCATTATCCTCAGCAGACTAACGCAGGAACAGAAAACCAAACACCTCATGTTCTTACTTACAGTGGGAGCTGAATGATTAGAACACATAGACACATGGTGGGGAATAACACACAGTAGGGCCTGTTGGAGGTGGGTGATGGTAGAGGGAGAGCATCAGGAAGAATAGCTAATGAATACTGGGCTTAATACCTAGGTGATGGGATGATCTGTGCAGCAAACCACCATGGCACACGTTTACTTATGTAACAAACTTGCACGTCCTGTACATGTATCCCTGAACTTAAAAGTTGAAGGAAAAAAAAAAAAAAAGCAAAAGCAGATTAGTCAGGAGCAAAGGTCATAGCAACAGTGTTTGGGTATGCTCAAGGCATTTTGCTTGTTAACTTTCTGGAGGGCCAAAGAACAATAACAACTGCATATTATGAGAGTGTTTTAGGAATGTAGCTAAAGCTTTAACAGGAAAAAACATCCGGAAAATCTGCACCAGAGAGGCCTTTTCCACCACAGCAATGCTCCTGCTCATTCCTCGCATCAAACAAGGGCAATTTTGCAGATGTAGAAGTTTTGATGCAAAATCATTAGGTGTGCACCTTGCAGTCCTGGTTTGGCCTCTTCTTACTTCTTTTTGTTTTCTAATCTTAACAAATCTTTAAAGAGCATCCATTGGCATGGTTAAATTCCGAGGATCTTCAGTTTTTTAGGGGTAAACTAAATGACTGGTATCACTGTTTACAAAAATGTCTTAAACGTATTTTGAAAAATAAAATTTATGTTTTTAAATTTTTCTTTTATTCCATTTTTCTACTCACTTTTTGAAGTCCCCTAGTGTGTGTGTGTGTGTGTGTGTGTGTGTGCATGTGTATTTGTGTATATGCACTCTTACCCCTAGATGTACATCCATGCTGCCTGCTATAGGGGGAGGCAGTTTATGAAAGCATTCTCCAAGAATGATTGAGTTGCCCTTGATTTTATATACAGTAATCCAGTCATAAAACTGTAGTTTATATATATAATTACAGGAAGACAGTTCATTTGAAGAGAGGCATATGCACACAGTTATTTCAAGAGGCCATTTTTATTTATGAATTTTCAGGTCAAATTTTTTAATAACCCAAGCAACCTTTGTAGGATGCTTTAACAGAATTCTAGATACTCTATATTGTAGTTCCCCAAACAGTGAAATTTTCAGCAATGTAATACTTTGTCATTATGTTACATCATCTATGTAAAATAGGCTATATTTATTCCAAAATGAGAATTGCTTTGAAACTTCTAACGCTTAGATATTTAAATGTCATGATTATGCTGTAATGAATATTTAAATCTTTGGAGTCAGACGTAGTTGCTGCTAGTGCCAATCAAATCTAGGATGACCAAAGAAACCCTGCTTTCCTGAATAAGTAATCTTTCTCCCCATGAGTTTTCTGAATAGTCTAAGAACTCATGTGGGAATAGGGAGAACACTGTTAGAATGACATTTTGTCTAAAAAAGGGATCAACCACGGGTGCAGATGTAGTGTATTATAATCTGCTTGACCTGTTCACAATGAATTGTGAGTTTTGAACTCTAAAGGAAATGCTTTGATTGATTCTAAACTATAGCTAACAATGTTGGATCAGTGTATGAATAACTGAAGTATTTATTATTCTCAGGAAGTACATATTGTTCATCCAATATGATTTCTAAAATAATGATTACTGTTATTTTAACTCTGTAATGGTAATAATAATAAGCTGCCTATGTTTCAAAGGTCAGCTTTATATTAAAACTTTGGCTCTGAAATTTCATATTGGCCATATTACTCTGTTTAAAAACATTTTCTAAATATCACAGTGAATTGTATAGAATTTTGTTTAAAATTTGAATTATAGAGATACTATATTGATGGTAGATGCCCTAAGTGATTAAGTTGAAATATATATTATTAGAAGAATATGTCACAACAGGATAATTAAAAGTGAGTAATAAGAAGTTCCTTATATTAGACTTAAGTCTCCCCAGATAGCAAAAACCTTAATGTCTATTTGGGGAATTCCTGATATTTCAACATAGAGCATTAATCAGTGTATTTGTAAGGCCCCTCAAATTCACTGCCATAGAGAGGAGAAGAAATATTTTCTTCAGAGAGAAGTTCATCTCGGTAACTCAAGCCAAGTGAATCCAAAGTCTAATGTTCTTTCGGGGCAAAATTTCTCTATTGTACTCAGAAAAAAAAAAGTCAAGGTAGTGATTGTTTCTGTCTAAAGAAAGTCATTGAAATAACAGGAAATTCTGAAGTTTGTACTTTTACACTTCCTTAACTTTAATACATGTTTAATTAAAAGTTAATAGATATTTACCAAACACCTTGTTTGTGTGCTGTGGAAAGAGGCATACATATATGTGTACAACAGTTCTTCAATTCTCAAGCATTTTCTTAATGGGTAGAGAAAATGGTCATTAGGTATATACAGAACTGGTAATAATACACAATAGATTGTGATAAGTGCTAATATCATTTAATATTCATTAGTTTAGTAAGTATTTACGGCTCAGTTCTATTGCTAGGAAGATCAAAATGGCTAACACATGGTCTCTGGTCTCAAACTCACAGTATAATGTGGGAGGTAAACAGATACAACATACAATGATAAAGCCTGCACTAGAAGGTTCACAGGAAACAGAGGCAGACGCATCTCATTCTCTTTGTGAAAAGGTGGTAAGTTCTGAGGAACTTCTAGTGGCTTTGGCTAATATATAACTTATAGTTACAAAGTAAGCAGTATGATAGAGGGAATAATTTATATGTGAGGCATTATTTCATTATAGTTCCTCTTTCAAGGAAACATAGCTATTTAGTCCAGTGGGATCACATGGGTAAAAATATCATAAATAAACTAATATAGATGTATAATCTTAAAATTCCATATGTTACTCTAGAACAGCCTTTGTAAGCCCTTTGCAATAATTAAAAATTTAAAACCTTATTGTAAATATTATAGTAGATTTGAATTCTAGACAGCATAAGAAGTTTTATATGTATATTCATACAGAAAAGGGACAAAATGTACATTGTGAATCACTGGTTCTTTCAGCGTGCCAATGTGTCACTTGCTGTGGATATTTTCATGCCAGATCTTCAGAAAAGTTTGTGTGTGTGTAGGTTTCTATAGTATCAGTATAGTAATTCTGTAATATAGTTCAAAGTTTAAGTATACTTTTATATAATTTACTATGATGTTTAAACTTTTTTTACATTTAGGAGATACAAGTTCAGATTTCTTACATGCATATATTGTGCAGTGGTGAAGTCCACGCAGAGTAAAACATATATACACATGGACATAAAAAGATACATATGTATTTACAATAGGTCTGAAAGTTATATTTTCCTAGAGTAATACGTTCATTTTACAGGACCCAATGATAAATAGGAAAACAAGCAAAAGTACTACGTTATACTTTTCTTTAGAAATTGAGATTGTAGATTACATTTAATAGTAAACCAATAACTCACATTTTCCTTTATTCTGAACATTGGTATCAAATAAGTATGACTTCTATAACACTGACTAGATTATATGATTCCATGTGAATCTGTTAGAAGCAAAGAGAATGATGAAAAAGCTATAATATTTAGTTGCACTTGGTCATTTTAAGAAGAGAAAAAGCATGGAAGGAACATTCTGACTGACTGGTGAATCACTACCACGTATTACATGTTGCCTCAATGAATTAACTGAGAGTGGATTTGTGTGCTCACAATCTGCTTCTGTAGAATAAGAATGAACGTGGAGTGTTTACTTGCTTATCGCAAGCGCTTATCTCTCAAAAACCTTTAGTCATCTGAGTATCACTAATGCAAAAACAGGACCCAGGTAATCAGAGAAAATAGTTCATTCTTTGAGCCTTTAGGAACCAGAAATTTCTATAGCAACAAGAGACTTTCTTTTATAAGGTTTTAATACCTCTGATTTATTTTTCATTGCAACAGAGGTTTAGAAAGTCATGCTTGGAGGCTTTGTCAGCATCTTCTAGAGTGTCAGCATAGTCCTGGTGGATGTTGCAGTTGCAGTTGCAGTGAAGGTAGCTTAACTTTATGCAGGAAAAGCAACCTCAGTGTAACTAAGAAGCTAAATTTTAAAGTGAATCTTAATCTATGTGGTAAGGACAACCACCACTATATCCATAGAATGGACAGAATTGATGTTGGAAGAAATTTAGTACTCACACAAATTTGGAGTTTTTCTGAATTAATATTTGTAAGATCCATACCTATCATCATGTCAAGGATAGCGAGTATGTAGCTCATTTGAAAAATAGTTGATATACATTTAAAATGTTTTCGTTTCCCCTTTCTTCTAAATATTTCCCTGTCGATTGTTGAAGTTAGTAATTTGCCCTGGCCATCACTGTTTTCCAGTTATCTGAATCTACATGGATATATCATTTGTTATTGATTGTTCCATAATAAAAGAATCTTGATTTGTAGGATCATGGAAATAACTGAATTTGAAGCATTTATGATTTACCTGGTTCTCCATATCCAATTTATGATTATATACCTTTGTATTGATACTTTCTGATTAAAACAAATTCACTAAGTGCCGATTTCTACATTTCCACTCTGTTTTACTCTTTTGCTCTAGCAATTTATCTATGTCTTTTGTCTCATTGCCTCACAGACTAAACCAGTCTCTAGTATTAACTCCAGTAATATTTAAGGTCCTTCAATTAATCATTCCTCAATGAGTTTACATCTTAATTAATCTATTGATGTATTCATGCATGTATTTGCAAGTATTATTTGAAGCCCTACCATTTTCTAGGAATTCTGTGAGAACCTAGGGAATAGTTAGGACAATGTTGATTTTGTCATCATGGGGTTCTAGAAACATTCAAGAGGAGCATCTGATCTAGCCTAGGGTGTCAGAAAGAACTTGAGTAATCAAGAATTGGTTCTTCAAGGACAAGTGAACATGTGCAGGTGAGAACGTTCTAACACGAAGGAACCTGAACAAAAGCAAAGCCATGTTAAGCAACTTGTACTTCATCTATAGGTAGATTAGTAAGCACTGAGGGATTTTAATCAGGGAAATTATCTCCTCAGATTTGGCTTCATATAAATCTCTCTACTTAACTTATGTCATAGGGATATATCAGCAGATCATCAGAGTAGTCCAGATAAGCAGGAATGAAGATAAGCATTTGGAATCTAGAAATGATTACATTAAAACAGGCCTAGACACAAACGACCACATTTTTGCCAGAAAGACATAGAGACAAATTGTGTTAGTGCTTGCCAGGTTCTGGGAGGAATTGGGGATGTAGAATGACTACTAATGGGTATAAGATTTCTATATTGGTCTCTTCTCGTTCTGCTATACGGACATACCTGAGATTGGGTAATTCCTAAAGGAAAGCAGTGTAACTGACCTCAGGAAACTTACAATCATGGAAGAAGGGAAAGCAAACACGTCCTTCCTCACAAGGCAGTAAGAGAGAGAAGAATGAGTGCTCAGTGAAGGGGCAAGCTCCTTATAAAACCATCAGAGCTTGTGACAACTAACTCACTATCACAAGAGCAGGATGGGGGAAACCACATCCATGATTCAGTTTTCTCCAACGGATCCCTCCCATGACACGTGGGGATTATGGGAACTACAATTCAAGATGAGATTTGGGTAGGGACACAGCCAAGCCATATCAATTTCTTTTTGGAATGATGAAAATGTTCTGAAATTAGATAGTGGTGAGGGTTGCACAACATTTTGAATATATTCAAAATTAATAAATGGTTCACTTACAAAGGGCAAATTTTATGGTGTGTGAGTTATATCTCAAGAAAACTGTTACTAAAAAAAGAACACTGGATTTAGTGATGAATGAACACTAGAGGGAGATGGAGGTACCTAGGAAATCTCCCAAGTTTCTTGCTTTAGTGACTGAGTAGATGAATGTGTTATCAACAGGATGGAGATCACCAAAAAAGGAGACATTCTGGGGTGACAATAGGGATAAAATTGAGGTAGTTGGTGTTGATTTATTTTTAATTTTGTTTGAGGTCTGTATAACATCTAATTGTACTTGAACTGATGTTTGGTCTACTCCATAAATACAAATCTGGTAAATCTTATCCCAGAAAGTTAATGACTCCCCAAATTTTTCTGCCTTTACATATTCCAGAAGTACAACATAATCTTATTAATAGCATCTCCCTTTGCATGCCAGTGATTCTCATTCAAGGAGTAGAGCATGTCAGTATCTGCCACGTACAAGACTATAGTTCAAAAAGGCCAGCTTATCAGAGATGTTGATGTATTCCATAGGGAATTTTCATCAAATTTTTCCATATCCTCCATTGGAAATTATTGATATACATGATGACAAAATCCATGAGATCAGGTATCATCACCTCCAGCTTTATGTCAAGTGAGGAGAACGTTTAAGGGCTCAAAGAAGTAAAAGCAGTATTTGAAAGCTCACATAAAGAATGAATGAATGAATAACAACTGCTGGAAAGATTCTTGGCAGATAATAGTTTCAAAATTAGTATTTATTTAGCAAATGCATTCGTAAGTGAATGAGTGTGTTTTCAAGAAATTGAAGAATTTCAAGAATAATAAACTATTTTAACATCAAGATATAAATCCAATAAGACAATAACAGGTAAGTCCATTGTACAGTCATGCTCTGCATAATGTTTTGGTAAATGACAGACCAAATTTACCCTGGTGGTCCCATAAGATTCTAATACTGTATTTTTCTCATATTTTTTCTATGTTTAGCTATGTTTACATATACAAACACTTACAATTGTGTTACAATTGCCTACAATATTCACTACAGTGACATGCTGTGCAAGTTTGTGGCTTAAGAACAATAGGCTATCTCACAGAGCCTAGGTATGTAGTAGGCTATGCCCTGTTGCATGGTTTAAGTATCCTCTGTGATATTCACATGACAGTGAAATCACCTAACAATGCTTTTCTCAGAGCATATCCTCATCGTTCAGTGACGCATTACTGTATTTGGTGACCATAGTAGGTTGAATTTCAGGGATGACTAGGAACTAGGAGGAGGAGATGAAAAGGCAATGGGTATGAACTATGCTTTTAAGAAATGTGGATAAAGGAGAGGGAGTGAGAACATAGGAGGGCTCTGGAGGAAAGAAGATATATTTAAAGCTACTTTTCCCATATAAAGTCATTCTTCTCCTAAATGAAAGTTTCTATGATTTTATTCAGGAATCATATTTAACCAGTTTTCAATTGTCATATGAAACCAGAATAAAACTGCACCCAATTCTGATCATTTTCTTTCTTAATTTGTATAATTTAGAAATAGGTATGAGGGGCCAGGCGCGGTGGCTCACACCTGTAATCCCAGCACTTTGGGAGGCTGAGGCAGGCAGATCACAAGGTCAGAAGATTGAGACCTTCCTGGCCAACATGGTGAAACCCCATCTCTTCTGAAAATGCAAAAATTAGTGGCGGGCACCTGTAGTCCCAGGCTGAGGCATGAGAATCACTTGAACCTGGGAGGTGGAGGTTGCAGTAAGCCGAGATGGCACCACTGCACTCCAGCCTGGCAACAGAGCGAGACTCCGTCTCAAGGAAGGAAGGAAAAAAAAAAAGGAAAGGAAAAAAGAAATAGGTATGACATCATCCCTTCAAAATGTCATCTTTTTTCACATTCCATCTTACTTGTTTGTAGGAGGTTAAATTCATGTATCATGTTTTAGTAAAATTTACTGATAAAAGCTGGGCCTTTAGTGGTATCAGGTCTGTGAGTGATATGTCACAAGTTGACGACTTTCCCATTGTTAATAATTCTACAGCTGTCTATCTTATTCATCATGGTCCTTGTTCTTGGTATAGCTCTTCTTCAAATCACAGAAGTAAAAGTTCCACATGTATTTATTAGAAAAGATATGCATTAGGATACTTCAAAACAGTTTATTATTCCGTATTTAAGCACACTATTTTCTACTAGAATTTTTGTCATAGAAAGATAAACCTTTTCCCTTTGCTACTTTCTGCTTTCATCTTGTTTGATTTTTCCTTGGATCCTGCAGTTTTCTCCATTATTTTAAATTTTTAATCTGCTATTTATTCACTGTCTTCTTTGTCTATGCCTAAAAGCAGGGACTCTTAGGACTGTTGCAAAACAGTAATAAATCTTATTTAAGTCTTTATGTTTTCAGCTTCCCTTTTCTTCCTTTCAGGATGGAGAATTCCACAATTATATCTACAACTGTTATTTTCTTGACATATACTCACTCTTTAACTCATTGCCTTCAACACTTACTACACTGTGCTTTTGAAATGCAGTGATCTCCTTGTTATTATCTAGTGATATTTTACGTATCTTCATTCTCTTTAAACTCCCAGCAATAGTAGAGAGGGTTAATTACTCCTTTCTCCACTTTTTGGATTCCTTTTTGGACTTTTCAGCCCCCAATTTTTTCTCTGTATTCCATTTGCATCTTCACCAGCTCCTTCAGCAAGTCCTCTTCATTCTCCCTCTCTTCCAGTGTCTATGTGTCTGAAGCTACAGCTTTTTCCCTCTGCACCTTTCTTTCAGTTGAATTCAGCCCCAACCGTCATGAGATTCCTCTATTCTCAAGGCACCTGTCACCACCTCAGTGTGACCAATTTTTCCATGTATATCCTTTTCTTGTAGGCCTTATCTGCTCTCTCCCACTTTTGCCTGGATACTTTTGCCTAGCATTCCTATGGTAAATTTAACTTTGATATGCTCAAAACTATATTTGACAGATAAGTATGTTTCTTGCTTGAAAGAGAGCTTGCTTCCATTCAAGTCATAATGTGTACCATAAAAATATCAAATATGGAAATCAGGTGATCAGAACATAGAAACATTGAAAAGTAAATATTGAGAAAATAACTTTTAAGTTCCAAATATTACCTAAATAGTCTTGAAATGCAAATGTGTTTTAATGATAAGTTTTACTTTATTTATTTTTGGTCATCAGAATCATAAATAATGGGTGATTGGCTTAGAATTCCCATTTTGAAATTCATTAAAAAATAAAATATTTCTCTGAAAAGGACTTATGCCCAAAGCTGTCATCATTCTTTCTCATCTAGCATCCCATGCTTCATTTGATTCCCTGTTTCCTTATTGAGCAGTAATTTAATGCAACAATCTTGATTAAATAAGTATTACAAGATACAATAGATTAACTTTAACTCTCACAAATCTATAGGCTTTATATAAATATGAAACTATTGATTTTAATGTATAACATTGTCATAATTCTTTTTATTTAGAAACAAGATCCAATCTCCAGTAAACCACTCACTGCAGCCCACACTTGTTAGCATAATCAATTTATCACAGTTGTTTTATAAAGTTGTAAGAGAACCCCACAGAAGGGTGTTACTAAAAATTACAGCTGATGTAAGCTTTTCACTTCATGCCAAAAGGAGGGCAGTTGACACTACCATGAAATAAACTCTACTGCAGCCTCTTTAATCATTTGTCAAGATGTATTATGTCCTTGTCAATATCAGGGGAGGTAAACACTGTCATTAATCTGCAAGTGAGGAAATAAGTAACCACGTCAATGTTCAGGTGCCTGGCTGTTAATGGAAATTCATCTTTATTCCATCTTTCTCCCTCTTTCATTTTCTGATGTTGTTCCTTTTTCATAAAACGTGCAGTTACATTGTAATGTTTAGAAAATATACATAATGCATTATCAGGATGTTGGCCATTGTGAAATTTTCTGGGTGTGCTTAGCAAGACAGGCACTGACAATGCAGTGGTTAAGCTGAGCCAGCATAGATTAGTCTAAAGAGAACATACCAACTATAAATTTAACAAACTGTTCATTTTCTAAAGTGATTGCTTTATGCATCTGCAAATAGGGAATAACAGAACATTCAACTCTATTTTTTTCCCTAGGCAAATAAAAACCTTAGATCTTGAAAAGCTTTCTTTAGAAACTTTAAATAGTTATTTTAATTTTAGATGCTGTCACTGATGTGTTATGCAAAAGAGGGATGTTACTTACAGGGGATATGAAATGGAATTGCAGTTTTAGCATCTATTATTGACTTGAATTGCCACTTATGTCTTGATACCTCCCTATGGGGAATCTGAGGCTCATCTATATCGATTAGATAAATATTTAAAGTAAAGCTGAATATAGCAGTGTTTTATATCCATCAGATTGTTCTACAAAATCCAGTGGCATTAGATTTTTTCTTCATAGGATTTTTAGTTGAAACCAACACATTGGCAATATACCTTGTTTATCTAGCACAGTTACCCTCAATGAATTAGCAAATCGGAAGCTTAACTGAGAAAATAGTTAAACTCTAGGACATATAAAGAATGATTAACCAAATAATAAATCACTGTTTATTGAGTTTATGCCTGTGTCAGATAGTGTACTGTCATTTCATGTAATTTATCAAAGAGCACTATGAAGTATTTATTATCATGCAGATAAATTAAATGACTTTCTCAAACCACACAGATAATAAGTCGTAGATCTTCCATTTGAACCCAAGTGTGAATAGATCAAAAATCTCAGCTATTGTGCAATGGGTCACACTACTTCTCAGAGCAATTTTATCTAGGAAAATCTTATATTTTACTTTGAAAGGTGTCCGATGTGTTTACTGAAGTCATTTAAGTAACTTAATTAGGGATAAGATACCCA
This sequence comes from Trachypithecus francoisi, assembly GCF_009764315.1. Lineage (NCBI taxonomy): Eukaryota > Metazoa > Chordata > Mammalia > Primates > Cercopithecidae > Trachypithecus > Trachypithecus francoisi. The sequence goes on along the minus strand of NW_022681471.1, from coordinate 108,977,184 downwards.
CATTCCTAAAGTCCCATGTTTATTTTTTGAGAGGACCAACAGGCAATTCTTTTATAAGGAATGTGATAGATTGAATCATGTAGTGATTAACAGCGCAGATTTTAGCCACCAATTGCATTTTTTCAAATTATGACTCTGGCATTTCCTATGTGTGATGTTAGGCACGTTACTTAACCACTCTGTGCCTCAGTTTAAGTATCTATAAAATAGGCACAATTACATTGGATTATTGTGAATATTAAATGTAATGATAAATTTAAAGTAATTGAAGAAAGATCTGAAATAAAGTAACTGCTCACTTAGCAGCTATATCTTATCATTTAAAGGAGCAATGTCTTTGGCTCATATATTTGTTAACACGAATGGGAACAAATATCCCATTTAGTTCCTTAATGTCTTTAATGTCAGCATCTATTATCCAGTCTTGTCCATTCAAAGCTTTCTGGCTTACTCTTGCTCACTCTCTCATTTTTCTACAGCATTATCATGATATAATTCACATAGCATACAATTCACTATTTTAAATTTATAATTAAAAGGTTCTAATCTATTTACAGGGTTGGACAACCATCACCACAATCTAATTTTAGAATATTTTTGTTCCATTTAAAAGAAACACCATACTTATTAGTAGTCATTCCCCATTTCTCTCCTCCCCCTCTGCCCAGCCCTAGGCAACCACTAATCCAGTTTCTCTCTCTATAGGTTTGCCTATACTAGATATTTCATATAAATGAAGTTGTGCAACATGTGGTTTTTGTGTCTGCCTTCTTTCACTTAAAGTAACAGCTTCAAATTTTATGCATGTGATAGCATGTGTCAGCACGTGTCTATTATCCTTGCCTAAAAATATTGCATTGCATGTATACAATATTTTGTTATTTAGTCTTCAGTTAACATTCCTTTAGGTGGTTTCCACTTTGTGGCTGTTGTGAGTAATGCTGAATGAACATTAATGTACAAGCGTGTACATATGTTATGATTTTTCTTGGGCGTGTAGGAGTGAAATTGTTGAGTCTATAGACTTGATTATGTTTTACTTGGAGGACTCCATAGCCTCCTAGTTGGGCTTCCAGTTTCTGGACTAGCTTAGCCTGTGAACATTTGTACACTGCTGCCAGGGAGATATTTGTAGATCTTAAATATGAATGTGTTCATCTCATGTTCATGGCCCTTCGTGGTTCTTCTGTTGTTTTGGAAATAAATTACAGATAGCTTAACTTGACATACATTATTTAATCATTGAATACTTATTGGGTTCCTACTATATTCTAGGCACTGTTCTAGATACTTGAGTATCGTTGAAATCCTTGAAATCATGCCACATTGGAATACATTATTACTAAATCAGAATCAAATTTTTGTAGAATCTGTGATTTATAAGTATACTCCTGCTTTCGTCTATTTTTCACTACACCATGGTGCCTAGGATTAAAGCTAAATATGGTAAGATAATTACACTGCTTCCATGTTGCATTATTGGCAGGTTATTCTAAATTATAGAATAATAGCAATGTGTTGTGTTTGCCTTTCTCTTTACAGAGATGCTTATTTTATGTGAATTTCCAACATCCCTGAGGATCATGGCAAATTACTTATTTCCATCATACACCTAGAAATGTTGAGACTAAATAAATAAATAAAGTACAATGTTGCTCTACTAAAGGTGATAAATGTCTTTTGAAGTGACGTTCAACCATACTAGGAAGTTGCTGGAAAATTGATGAACTAATTTTTAGTTTTTACCTTTACTAAGGGAAAGAAAAGCAAGAAGTGGGCAAATGAAAGCGGAGATGACTGCAGTCTCATCAGGACCTAGTATCCTGGTTGCTTTTTTATCCTCCGTCATGTTTTCAGTTAAAACCACCTCTATAATGTTATTGATAACTGTATTACTTGAACTTTTAATGAATTAAATGCTAGGTAGTGTGACTATAGATTTGATTTGATTTGATTATCAGAAACCGTGATAACTTCTGTAACAAATTGTAAAAGCCATTAATCCAAAACAAGATTTGTTTTCAAAGCTCATCCAAATTTGCAGTACTGCAATTTTAATATAAATGTAGTTATTCACACACCGGGGTCTGTTGGGGAGTGGGAGGCGACGGGAGGGAGAGCATTAGGACAAATAGCCGATGCGTGCATGGATTAAAACCTAGATGATGGGTTGATGGGTGCAGCAAACCCCCATGGCACACATCCTGTGTAACAAACCTGTACATTCTGCACTTATATTCTAGAACTTAAAGTTAAATAAAAGCAAATAAAGAGAAAATTGAAATTGTAGTTATTATAGCATAAATATTTCATCAATGATCTTGTATTTTCAGAGAAATTTGATCATATATGAATATTTTATTATATTTATTACCTATTCTTATTTTTAGGTGAGATAATGGCACATTGATTATGTTTTCAAAACGCATCCTTAATTTTTAGAAATGATAATGGAAATATTTTATGAAAGAGACACGTAAGGATTTATATCAAATAATGTAGGGATGGATAATGGGAGTAGAGATGAAACAAGATTGGCCATAGTTTTAGTTTTTGTGATAGACTTTATCTTTTAGAGCAGTTTTAGGTTCTTAGCTTAATTGAATGGAAGGAACAGAGATTTCCCATATATTCTCTAGCCCATCTATACACAGCCTTCCCCTACAATTTACATCCTCTACCGGAGTGGTACAGTTGTTGAAATTGATGAACCTCCATCAATACATCATTATCATTCAGAGTCCATAGTTTACACTGGAGTCACTCTTAGGGTTGTACATTCTATGGGTTTGGACGAATGTGTAATGACATGTGTCTACCATTATGGTATCATACAGAATAGTTTCTCTATTGCAAAAATCCTCTGTGCTCTACCTGTCCATCCTTTCTTCCCAATAATCCCTGGCAACCACAAACATTTTACTATGTCCATAAATAATTTCTTTTCTAGAATGTCACATATTTAGAATCATACAGTATGTAGACTTTTCAAATAATTGACTTTTTTCACTTAGTATCATACATTTACATTTTTTCCATGTCTTTTCTTGGCTTGATAGCTCATTTGTTTTTCATATGATCAATACTCCATTTTTTGGTTGTACCGCAGTTTATTCATTCATCTGTGGAAGGATATCTTGGTTGCATCCAAGTTTTTACAATTATGAATAAAGATGCAATAAACGTCCATGTACAGGTTTTTATGCAGACCTAATTTTCAACTCCTTTGGGTAAAAACCAAGGAGCACAGTTGTTGGATTGCGTGGTAAGAGTATATATATTTTTGTAAAATGCTGCCAAAACTGTCTTCCAAAGTGGCTATTCCATTTTGTATTCCCACCAGCGATTAATGAGAGTTCTTGTTGCTTTACAAGCTTACCAGTATATGGTGTTGTCAGTGGTTTCGATTTTGACCGTTCTAAGAGTTGTGTAGTGCTATCTCCTTGTTGTTTTAATTTGCACTTCTCTGATGACATGTAATGTGAAGCAACTTTTCAGAAACTTATTTACCATCTATATATCTTCTTTGGTAACATGTCTGTTAAGGTCTTTGCTGCATTTTTAAATTGGATTATTTGTTTTTCCATTGTTGGGTTTTAAGAGTTCTTTGTGTGTGTGTGTGTGTGTGTGTGTGTGTGTGTATGTATATAAAATGTAATTTTAATTGAAAAAATTATATGTATTTGTCATATACAATATGATGTTTTCAAATATGTATACATAATGGAATTGCTCAATCAAGCTAATTAACATGTGAATTACCTCACATACCATTTTTTGCAATTAAAACACTTAAACTCTATTCTTGCAGCAATGTTTAAGAATACAATACGTTATTACTAACTATAGTCCCTATTTTAAACAATAGATCCCTTGCACTTATTCCCCTTTTCTAACTTAAATTTTATATCCTTTGACTCCCCCCCTCCTGCCAGCCCTGGTAGGCACCATTTTATGCCCTACTTTTTTTTTTTTTTTTTTTTTTTTTTTTTGAGATGGAGTCTTACTCGCCAGGCTGGAGTGCAGTGGCGCGATCTTGACTCACTGCAACCTCTGCCTCCCAGGTTCAAGTGATTCTCCTGTCTCAGCCTCCCAAGTAGCTGGGACTACAGGTACACACCACCACACCCAGCTAATTTTTGTATTTTTAGTAGAGACGGTGTTTCATCATGTTGGCCAGGATGGTCTTGATCTCTTGACCTTGTGATCCGCCCACCTCGGCCTCCCAGAGTGCTAGGATTACAGGCGTGAGCCACCGTGCCCGGCCTTTATGCCCTACTTCTATGAATTCAGTGTTTTTAGATTCCACATATGAATGAGATCATTGTCATATTTGTATTTCTGTCTCCGATTTATTTCACTTAACACAATAACACAATATCCTCCAGTTGCATGCATGGGATCTATTCTAGTTCTGGGAACTTTCTGAGCCTAGAGCTGCTGGGGTCAGCCTGACAGTAAGGTCAGTTCAAAGAACTAGTCCAAAAGGTAAGCCTGGATCTTACAGGTGCAAGATCTCATCTGGCACTGGGATGTGCCCGGAGGTGCAGTCCGTGAGTACTGGCCTAGTCTAGGATAGTGGGTGTATTAGTCTGTTCTCACACCGCTATAAAGAACTACCCAAGGCTGGGTAATTTATAAAGGAAAGGGGTTTAATTGAGTCACTGCTCCACATTGCTGGGAAGGCCTTGGAAACCTACAATCATGGTGGAAGGCAACGGGGCAGCAAGGCACCTTCTTCACAAGGTGGCAAGAGGGAGAGGTGTCAGCAGGGGAAATGCTAGATGCTTATAAAACCATCGGATTTCGTGAGAACTCACTTACTACTCCAAGAACAGCATGGGAGAAACCACCCCCATGACCCAGTCACTTCCCACCAGCCCTCCCATGACACGTGGGGATGGAAACTACAATTCAAGACAAGATTTGGGTGGGGACACAGCCACACCGTATCAGTGGGGTCATGTTTGTCACTGGGTTTTACTGGGGTGAGCCAAGTGTTGTGGTCTAAGGCAAAATCCAGTGCTCACTTCCTTAATTTTCCTCCAAGTACAAGGTATCTCTCTTCACAGTGCTGCCTGGGATTGGGGGAGGGCTCACACAGGTAATATAAAACTCCCCTTTCTACTCTTTTCCATACATCTTTTCTCATTTTTATGCTACACCCGGGTTCTATAATCTCTCCTCTGATTTCTTTAGCTCTTGTGAAGGTGATTTTGCTTGTGGATAGTTGTGAAAATTGATAATTCTGCAGGGAGATAAGTGCTGGAAAGTCCTGTTCTACCGTCTTGCTAATGTCCTTCTTTGTGTATTTTGCATAACAGTTCTTTATGAGATAGGTCTTTTGCAAATATTTTCTCCCATTTATCACTAGTCTTTTCATTCTCTTGACATTATCTTTTGCAGAACAAAAAGTTTTAATTATAAAGTCCATCTTATCATTTCTTTTTTGATAAATATTGCCTGTAGAGTTTTATTTACAAAGTCATCACCTAACCTAAGGTCATCTAGATTTCATCCTGTTCTCTTCTAGTAGTCTTTTAATTTTGTGTCTTACATATCAATCCATGACCCATTTTCAGTTAATTTTCGTGAATAGTATAAAGTCTGGGTCTAGATTCTTTTCTTTTTTGACTTGTGGATGTCCAATTGTTCCAACACCATTGGTTGAAAAGGCTATCTATCTTTTTTCCATTGTATTGCCTTTGCCCCTTTGTCAAAGGTCTGTCGACTATATTTATATGGGATCTATTTCTGGAATCTTTATTTCAGTCCATTGATCTATTTGTCTAGTTTTTCACTAGTGCCACACTGTCTTGATTATCATAGCTTTATAATATATCACAGAATTGAATAAAGTCAGTCCTCTGAATTTGTTCTTTTTCGTTATTAAGTTGGCTATTTTGAGTCCTTTGCCTCTCCATATAAACTTTAGAATCAGTTTCCTGATATTCACAAAATAACTTGCTGGGATTTTGATTGGAATTGCTTTGAATCCATAGATCAAGGGGGAAAGGATGGACACTTTAACAATATTGAGTCTTCATGTAATGAATACAGAATGTATTTCTATTTATTTAGTTCTCATTTTATAGGTTATTTTCTGAACCTGGGTAATGGGTACATAGGTATTTGTTTTACTCCATTACCTGTATGTGTTTTACCTTTTTATGTTTTACCTGTATATATTTTACCTTTTAAAAAATAAAATGCTAAAATATTTTATAGTTTTGCCTTTGTGATATTAGTTTTTTGGCAAGGATGGGGTAAAAAGTAAAATAGGACACTGACATTTCAATTTTGAATTTCAAATCTCCTATCAGGGAAATTGAATAAATATGTTGAACATGGTGGTTTGTTGATAAAGGGCTTTGGCAAAGAGGTCAGATTTGGTGTAATGATAGTTCTATTGAGATCTATAAATACTCCTATTTGAGGAGTGAAAAAATGCTACCAGGTGTTCACAAGAAAAGAAATGTTAATGAGAAGGCCAAAGATAAGGTGAATGTTCTATCAAAGTACAAAAGAGAATGAAAGTGGGATTCAGTTCCTTCTGGGTCAGAAGAGTGTCTTAAATTATTTCTCAATTACGATATCATATTTTCCCCCCATTTCTTCATCTTGCATTACTTTGTGTTTAATTGCGAGTTTTTAAAATGTGTTTAAAGCTAGTAATGTATTTTACTTTGATTTTGCAAGGATAACACTTCTCAGTATCCATTTTGAACTCATAGAATTTGTTCATGTTCTTTTAAATCTCCTGATTATTAGTGATTTACTTTTGATGAAGGTGATAGCATATTCTTTATGAAACAACTATAAAGCTTAGTGTTAAGATAATTTAGAAACTAAAGCACAGTTATAACTTCTTGATTTTTATGATAATGTCCCTTGGATGTATAAATTAAATTGCTTATTTTCATTTCTAATTTTTGTTAACCATTTCAGAAAAGTGGTTCAGCACAATCATTGCCAATTCTACTTCAAATCCAGAAATCTTTAAGCATCCTTAAAAGCTACCATAATAGGCCTATGGCACTGTGTGTCTTTAGGAGATTGATTTCTTTTGTGGGTATTCTGTTTACTTAATAACATAAAGAATGAGTGGGGGAGAAGGCAAAATATTCTCCCAGGAAGATGGAGAAGAGTGGTCATTGTGGATTAGTTAAACTTCTAGTGAAAAAACAACATTGCAATGACCTTGTGATTTTTATCAAACCACTTATAACTTGGTCTTAATTTACATATAAGGTCCTTTAACGTTGCATCAAAAGTACAGAGCTCTTATTATTCTTAACAAGGTTTGACACACAGCATTTCCTCTGGGATAATTTGTGGGTTTAAAAAATTGAAATGCTATTGGTAACTATCTTGGTCCTTACTGCAAGATGATTTCTATAGTGGGAGCATCCTTTTGTACAATCGTGTGGATCCTTTTACGGTTTTTCTGGTTCTAATATCAGTAAAAAGTACCACTTGGCCATACGTGACTTTTGTTTATACATTGAATGAAGGAAGGAATTATTTCTAGGTGTGCAACATGGAGAATATTGAGAGTTCTCTGAATGCAAGTTTCTTCATATGTCAAAGAAAGTGATAATACCTAACTTTAAAAGATGTTGAAAAGGTTGACATATAACTTATGGAAGTACTACCTACGTTCCCACCTACCTACGTACCTACCTACTTATCTGTCTATCTGTTTTTATGTCTATCTATCATGCTTAGCATAGTAATTGGCAGATTGTAGGCAGTCAGGAAATGTTAGTTGTCTTCTCACTCATCATATCATGTACTTTTAGAAGGATGGTTTTCACATCTGTGCAGGTTGTGCACTGTACAACTTCAGAGGGCAATGTTCATGTAGCAATACTATGAATGGCACCACTGGAATTCTGTAGTGTGCACTTGAAATACTAAACATAGTGTCTGTGTATTCTTAACCCTCTATGTTGGTGATTCTCCAAAAGGGAGCAATTAAAGTCTTGCCTGAGAATCACCTAGAAATGATTTCTAAAATTGCAGGTTCTTCTGTTCTTTTCTAGATCTTCCTAAGCAGAATCCATTGAGATGGAACATATAGATCTGTATTTTTTAAAGCTGCTGAAGTCATTCTTTTGCTGAAAGCTGTCTTGTAATGTCTCATACGTCATACAATTCACCAATTTTGCCCAGGTCATTCTTCAGTATGCTGAACCATTCCTCTCTTGATCGCCTTTGTGAGAAAAAAAGGTGTCCCCTGGTCTTTTCTTTCTCCATGATTCTTCATGGATCAATAACAAATTCTTGCACATATTGTATTGTACATATTTCTTCTATAACTTTCATCACATTCCTTCATTCTTAGTGCTTAATCTCCATTTTCTTTTCTAGATTGCATGCATGCATGAGCATGCACGTGTGCGCACACGCACGCACACACATACACACACACAGACACAAAGGCTTAGAGTCAAATTGAACTGAGTTTGGTTTGTGGGTCTGCCACTAACTGTTTATGGAACCGTGGGCAAGTTACCCTTTCTTGGTTAACTGAAAAATGAAGCCCCTGATACCATTTTCATAAGGTTGCATGAGAATAAAATGGAATAAAATGTAAGATGCTTATTATCCTATGTGACAAATAAGGCTAATAATATGTTTTCATCAGGTTGTTTGAGAATAAAATGGAAGTTGCTTAGTATATTATGTGGAACATATAAAAATATGTTAGTTATAATAAAATGAGAGCCATAATTAAATTGAAGAGAGTAATATGTACTCCCTTATATTTCTTGAAGTTCCTAATTTTAATAAATTTATCAAATGTTTATCGATTACTTAATAAATACAAGATACTGTGCCTGATGCAGTATGGAATATAAATATAAATATTATATGAACTCTGCCCTGAAGGACTTTGCCATTTATAGTACACAAATAACCAAATACAATAAATATTTCATAATGGAATAGTAGAAAAAATGCTAGAGTGAATTTTCACAAATAAATATTGTCAGAACACAGAAGAGAAAAAATTTTTGAGACAAGCATGGAGTCAGGTTTCACAAAGAGGGTAGAATTTGGTCTGGGACTTTAAGGGTTGTTGAAACATGGCTATGGAGAAAGGAAAATGGGGTTTGGCTGAGATATGGATACACGATGGAGAGTTTAGGAGGGTATAGGTGAGATGGGAGAGTCTTGATCTTAGAGGATAACACATGACAACCCAAAGTCTTTGAATGATATTCTTTCAGCTATTAGAAACCACTCAAGACTTTTAAGTACGGGAGTGACATCAGCTGTTCCATATCTAGGAAAAGTTGTTTTAGCAGTATGTGGAATAGTTTCTAGGAGTCAGGGATAGGAAATGAAAACATCATTTATAGGGTCCTTCGGAATATTAGCAGGATTGTGAAACAGAGGTTAGGCAAAGAAGTTGCAAAACCATCTTTCAAAATTCTGGACGTGTAAGATGTTTTAAAGCTCCCACAAGTGAATTTTTGTGCAAAAGTTAGGTGCTGAACTGGGGCAGTACCAATGAGAATGAAAAGAAAAGGGAAAAGCAAGAAACGGAACACTCACACACACGCACACACACGCACACATTCACACACAAACATTTGAGGGATAATTGGATGAACCAATGAACATGCCACATAAAAAGAAATTATAGTATTTGCCACAATAACATAAGTTTATTCCAAATGAATCAAACGAGTCTAACTTGGAAACTGCAGCAATCATTTATATTATTGTTTAAAACCTTCTTTGGCCGGGCGCGGTGGCTCAAGCCTGTAATCCCAGCACTTTGGGAGGCCGAGGTGGGCGGATCACGAGGTCAGGAGATCGAGACCATCCTGGCCAACATGGTGAAACCCCGTCTCTACTAAAAAATACAAAAACTAGCGGGCGAGGTGGCGGGCGCCTGTAGTCCCAGCTCCTCGGGAGGCTGAGGCAGGAGAATGGCGTGAACCCGGGAGGCGGAGCTTGCAGTGAGCTGAGATCCGCCACTGCACTCCAGCCGGGCCACAGAGCGAGACTCTGTCTCAAAAAAAAAAAAAAACAAAAAAAAACCTTTTTTGACAAAAGTGAACACACATGTTAAAAATGTTGATGCTTCTCACTTGAGAGCTTAGTCTATTTTCACATTTATTCAAGTCTATTTCTCAAGTATTTTATTTGTATGTTGATTTTTAGATATTTATGATTTTTTTATTTTCTAATGCTGATATAAGTGAAATTTATTGGTTTGTCTTTTCTTATTTTGTAACCGAGTTCTCTATTTAGTTCTAAGTGTTTTTCAGTTAATATTTTATATTTTTTGGACAATCATCTTTACATGACTGCTTTACCTTTTATTTTTCTTGTGTTTTGGTATCAGCCAGGACTTCGAAAGCAATATTAACTAATAGTCGTAAAAATCTAGATAGTTGTTTTTTTAACTTAAGCTTTTGACCACTTAGCAGGCTGTTTTTAATCATCTTCATTTGATAAAGAATGGATTCCTGTACTCTTAGTTTGCTCTGAATCATCAAGATAGACACTGAATTTTATCAAGTGCTTTCAATAGATTTGTAATATTTTAACATGAAATGTGTCTTTTTCATGTCGTTTCCTGGAGCAACATTTATACTAGTTTTACAAAATAAGTTGAGAGTTTATCTTTTTAGTGCTTTGCAGTAATTTTTTTTTTTTTTTTTTTTTTTGAGACGGAGTCTCACTCTGTCACTGAGGCTGGAGTGCAGTGGTGCGATCTCGGCTCACTGCAAGCTCTGCCTCCCGGGTTCACGCCATTCACCTGCCTCAGCCTCCCTAGTAGCTGGGACTACAGGTACCCGCCACCACACCCGGCTACTTTTTGTACTTTTTGGTAGAGATGGAGTTTCAACATGTTAGCCAGGATCGTCTCCATCTGTTGACCTCGTGATCTGCCCGCTTCGGTCTCCCAAAGTGCTGGGATTACAGGCGTGAGCCACTGCGCCCGGCCACTTTGCGGTACTTTTACTGGCTTTAGAATCTTTCATTTCTGGAAACTTTCCAAGTATTTACTGGTAAAATTATTGAAGCCTGGGGCTTTTCTTGGAGGAACTTCTTCACCAGGGTTTTTAATTCCCAATATGTAATTTTGAAATCTTAGAATAAATCCATGCAAATTGTTTAATTATTAAAAGAATAAAATTACCAGTTTGCCTTTCCAATGTTAAATCACCAATAATTTTTAAAAGAGTTACTGTTATAGGGATAGACAGACACCTATGACACATCCATGGGGCAGAATAATGAATGCACAAACAGCAATGATTTTAGATCCAAATGTAGCATATTATAAAGATTTCATTTCAAATAAGGGCAAAATAGTTTTTTTCAAATGATGTTTATGCTTATGATACCATGTAGAACGAAAAAAGTTAGGTACCTACTATATAGCATACACCAAAGTTAACTTTAGGTGGATTAAAAATGTTAATATAGGAAGGCAGAAGCACGAGAATCAATTGAACCCAGGAGGTAGAGGCTGCAGTGAGCCGAGATCGTGCCACTGCACTCCAGTTTGGGTGACAGAGCGAGACTCCTTCTTAAAACAAAAAAATGTTAATATAAAAATAAAGTTGCAGAAGTACTAGAGAAAATGTTACATGAACACTAGTATAGCATTGGAGTGAAAAAGGCATACTGGAAAATGATTAATGAATTTAACTATATCATAACATTTAAAGGTTGTTCTTAAATATTTGAACTGCTACCCAAGAATGTTCAAAGCCCATGGTGGAAATTCTATTTTTTATTGTAATATGTTTGTCATATTTAAATGATAGGTTTTCGTTTTAACATTCCAAAACTCAGCTCCCTTTTCTGCCTTTGACTACCTTCTGTAGAAATTCCCCCAGCTACCAGGCCAAATTTCTCACCCAGATTCAGGCACTCTTATTGCCTGTCCATTAGGGCATTGATGCTGCCAAGTTTGCATTAACCCTCTTATTAGCTTCGAGAAGACTTGAGACAGAAGCTGTCAACACTTCCTCTTTGGCATCTATGTGGCTGTGAAAGATGGTCACATTTTAGTCAGAAGACATAGTCCTGTCCAGTTATATGTGAAGAGAATCAACCATTTTTCACTCCTGTTTTTACAGTGTTCCCAAATATCAAATATTCACTAACTTCTTAGACTCTTTCCACCTGTAACATAAAGATGGAATTCTGTAAAAAATTGAGAAAGAGGGCAAAAACATGGATTTTGTGAGATAATTAAAAACCGTTAAGAATCTGCAGCCAATAAGGATTTAACTCACAAAGGCAGAGCAATTGAAAATGAAACTGTTTCCAGCCATCAGTACACAAATAGCAAGCCAAGCCTCATAATTCTCCTGTGTTTAAATGCAAGTTATTTAAAACAATTTGGTTATAGTTTATTTTCTTACATCTGTTAATTACTGCTGGAAAATATTGTCAAGGTTGGGAATTCTTTTAATCAAAGTCTAGAATATTAAATTTTAGAATCTATATAGGTAGAAGCATCACAATTATTTATTTTTATCTTTGAATAAGCATTGGGAATTAATGATTCCTTTAGTTTTCTTACCTTCAAAAACTTGAATGTTCTCATCTAATTCACCAAAATTTTATTAAAAACACAAACATCTGTATGGCAATGGACTAAATCCCATTTTACAGAATGTTGATTTTCTATGAGATATTAATAAGTATCCCTCAGTAAAAGGGGGATTGTTCTATAATCAAACAATTTTGAGAAATAATAGAATCAATACAGGTCACTTTTTAAAATGTGTGCAGGACTCAGAACCGTTAATGTGCGAATGTGCATTCTGTTGTTCCAAGGGGCATTCATAACGTCCAGCATGTCCTATAAATTTGAATGTAGAACCCTTTTTGCATGCAATATCTATTGAGATCTGTTTGGAAAATTGTATTACTTGAAACATAATTTTGAAACTGCTACTTTAAGAGCTTTTAGACTATGTGGTGTTAAAAGGTGAACATTATGTTAAAATAGCTCTTGCTATTAATACATCTAAATAATGTTTATTGAGGACATTCCCTTGAAGGCACTGTACTCAGTGGCTATGTAACTAAACTACTGTTCTGCGTCAGCGTTATACTATGGATTATATCTGATGTTCATGTATGAACGAAAATATGACCAGTTAAAGTAATTTCATGCCAGCTAAAAGATGATGTTTTATGTCTGATTATTTAATTCAAAAAGCAATTCACGGCCGTGCATGGTGGCTCACGCCTGTAATCCTAGCACTTTGGGAGGCCAAGGACGGCAGATCACGAGGTCAGGAGATCGAGACCATCCTGGCTAACATGGCGAAACCCCGTCTCTACTAAAAATACGAACAATTAGCCAGGCGTGGTGGCGGACGCCTGTAGTCCCAGCTACTCGGGAGGCTGTGGCAGGAGAATGGCGTGAACCTGGGAGGCAGAGGTTGCAGTGAGTCAAGATCGTGCCACTGCACTCCAGCCTGAGCGACAGAGCGAGACTCTGTCTCAAAAGCAAAACAAAACAAAAAAGTATTTCACTGGTCTTACCTCCTTATTTGCCATTGTGCATGTGGTTAATAAGTAAAATCTGAATTCCTAACAATGTCTTTTAGATTAATATGTTTTGATTATTGACACTTTAAACATTATTGATATGGTCAAAGTTCGTTCCTAGATAGGGAGGAGCAGGATTTTTCTCCTTTTGCTTAACTGGTTTCCAATTTCTTGTGAGATTCCTTTATGTGAGTTTCACCATACTAAAAGTGCAATTATTTTAAAAAATTATAAAATAGTGTCCCCTTCTCTATTTTAATCATCAATATACCTCTGAATCTACTGGTTATTCCCATGATCTGTGAAGTAGTTACCATGCTTTTCAACGTGTATTCCATATGTGTTCAAAATAAAGGATAATGACTCACATTATAATAAATCATATGACATTATGACCCAGAAGGAGGAGGAGTGTGCAAATTAACTTTAAGGGTTTTACCTTGAAGATTTGTGAGATACAAAGACACAGTTTTTCTAAAACAGAATATACCTCAGCTGTCAGGATGAACTAAAAATTCTAGATGTGCCTTATTGGGATATAACAAGAGTTCAGTGACCCCTGTTCTCATTGTTCATCTATCTCCAACATTTCTTGGTAAGAAGACACAATTAGGTCAGTTTTCACTGATCTAATATGGAACACCTCTGACAAACGAGGTTTCAAATCAAGGTGTCTCAGACAGTTGGCCTCCTAGCACCCTGCCATCCCTTTGGCTTATGCCCAAATCCAGCCCAGAGCCAATTCGTGGATTGCAGCCTCTAGAATGGTTTCACTCTGCTCACATTCAACAAGATCCAGACAGAGCTGCTATGCAAAAAAAAAAAAAAAAAAAATGTTCACAGGTTGCCTTTCTCAGAGGGGCTATGTTTTAGGTACTTTGAGACTTCATGGCCTGTCAAGTACACACGTGTTGAAGTAACGCAAGTGAGAAATTTTGCTGACAACTGATGGAAAGTAACATTTAAATCTAGAGCTCTACCTTTGTGGGCAGCCTGAGACAACTAGATTAAACATTTTAATTTTCTATTTACTGTTTGTAGTTTTCTGGTTTCTGTAATTCATTGAGTCTCTTCTGATATGTATAGGTAGATATTTGCACCTAGAAAGCATACATCTTGGATATTTATTATATATAAAGAAAAAACTGTATATACAGCCATTTAAATATGCTACAAATAGTAATAGAACATTAATAAATATGTACATGAAATGAGCTTGTGTTTATCCTTAAATTAGTGGTTTTCAACATTGTTTTATTCCTTGACACTGTCCCCATGACCCATCATGTTCCGATCACGAATATTCTCTTTGACCAAACCATGCTTCTGGAATGGAGGCCATTGGTACTAGTCTTCATGTGTGGGGACAAAGGGACCGAGTTTTAAAATATACTGTTGAGACTTTTTCTAGGTTAGAGTTAATTTAGCTAATGTAATCAAGACCAATAGTTGTTAGGTTAAAGTGTGGAATCATTAAAAAAAAAATTGCACACTTGAAGTAAACACTCTACTTAACATATACAAGTACATTTGTGTATTAACCTTTCCTTCTAGGGTCAAGACCTTTTCCGTAAATATTGGATCCAAGATGTTCATGTATTACTATATAGTTCAAGCTGCTCATAGCTTATCCTCCTTTAAGTTGGATTGTAGCCTCTGAAAACTTTTATAATAGATTGGGTGATTTCCACTAGTGAAAAACTGGAGCACAAAGGGGACAAAGTAGAGAAACAGGGTTTAGAGGAAGTCCCAGAAGTAACAATCCTCAAAAAAAAAAAAAAAAAAAAAAAAAAAAATCTTGAGGCAGTCTAATGGCAAGTGCCAAAGACCAATCAAAATATTAAAGTTGCCTGACTTAGCATCCCTCAGGAGATCTGCTTCCAGCATATCCTATATGTAAACAAGAACAACAAAAATAGAATCTTACATCCCCATCCTAATTGTACAACAAAATCATATGTAGAATGTTTTAAATGCAGATGTCTGGGTCCTCTCTAACAACTACCAAATTGAGACCTTCCAGATCCGGGGCCTAGATTTAAAAAAATGAAAAATATTATGGGTTGTTACAATGGGCAGTTACATTTGAAAAGTCAGTGGAATAAAGACATGAAATATATTTGTACTGTTGGAAAGTGAGTTTCTAAATGATAAATATTTTCCTCCTTACATATGGATGTTCCTTTTCGTGTATGATAGCTTCTACCTTAAAACCCACCTTCTGATGTGAATTTGCATAGGGAAAAACGTGGTCGGCTCAGTGAATGGGTGCCAGCCAAGCAGCCTCTCCTGGGAGGCTCTTTGCTGTCTCCTCTGGACCCAAAAGAGTCCTCATGCTGAAACCAGCAGCTTCTCAAAACGTTAATCTGCACAAGGATCATCTGGGGATAGAGTGTCATTAAAAGTAGATGTTGTTTCAGTAAGTCTGAGATGGGGTCTGCAATTTTGCATTTCCATTGATCTCTTTGTGCTGCTAGTCCAGAGACCACATTGTGTAGCCAGGGTTTAAGCCACAGTCAGCCACTAGTTTTCACCAGCTGCATCTATTGAGTGTCAAAATTTAGGTCTATGTTCTCTCTTTTCCATTACAACTTCTAAACTTTATTAAAGTCCATGAATTATTACTCTAAAAAGGAAAAAAAATGAATAAAATAAAAAGAAACCCTTTTCACTTTAAACAAAGAGATAATGTGTAGGGTGTGTTCACGCTTTCTGGTGTAGACTTTTTGCCTGTGAATACCAAGAAGTGGGTCAGCTCGTAATCAAGATCAGATCAGGTGATTCCATAATGGAACTAACCACCTACAGCTTCCCCACCAGGCTCATGTCAGTAAATGCCAGTGACTTCTTTGTTGCACGTTTATTTGCTAATTGTAGATGTTGCAGATGATTGATTAGTGTGAAAGCACAAACATGGTGGGAATAAAGAGGACATTTTACCTTTCTTCTAATATATTATATTTGGTGTAGCATTTCTAGTTTAACAGGAATTGTCCTCTTTTATAGTGGAGTGAGTTTTGGACTGAATTCTAACCAAAACTGTATGAATCCTTCTTAGTGATAACTGTGTTCTCAGGTTTCCTCATAGAGCATAAATATTTTAGCAAATGTTGTTATTGAGTTTGTCTTCAAGTAGCCCAGTGAATGTCTGCACCCTTGAGTATTAAGGAAAAACTCATTCTGTTTCACTTATAAAAAGGCATATGATATACAGAACATTGGAGGCCTATCTCCAATATTAATCTGCTTTCCCTGAGATCCCACGGGACATATCTGCAGGCAGGGGGGTGGAATTTACTCTCAACTTTATTGCTGCTATCTGGTACTCTTTGTCTCCATGTAGCCATCAATTTTTATTTATGAGTGTTTGCTGGACCTCATGGTAGGTCCACTGATGCAGCTTACAGACTTGAGAAAGATATCCTGCCCCTAGGGAGCTTATAGTCTAGTTTGTCTCAATTTATACAATTTATACAAGCAACTGAGCAGAAAATTTTGGTTCAACGATGATAATATGTGTTATTTTAAAGTACTTTCAAGATTCATTGTCAGTTTTGTCTTCATTTGCATTTCTGGTAATAAAGACAAACAGTATAGACTAGGCAATAAGTAAGTGACAGTGTGCTGAAGGAGAAAATGATGATAAAGAAGACGGAGTTGAGATGATGGAATTCTAATAACCCATATGCCTTGTATTAGTTCTTTATTTCTTCTACAAACATTTATTGAACACCTACTTAAGTTCAGCCAAAATGAAGACAGTTTATGATAACAGTATGTTTCCAGTACAGTATAATTGTTGTCACAATGAGCTGTTCACTTAAACACTGACATTCTGTCATCTCATCTGTAAAAAGCACATAATAATATCCTCCTTATCCAAAATCAATGAGCTGGAACAAGTGATTTCTAGTTTTCCTTCTATGCAATAATAGCTAAGAGGGGGAGAATGGAAATACGAACAAATACGAGCCAGAGCTTACAATGTCTTCCTGGGACAGTATCAGAAATGAAACCTAATTTGTAGTGTCACTGATAAAACATGAGATTCATCTTCTCCTTTTTCCCTAAAAATACATCAGTTTTCAATTTGCCAGTTAACCCCTACTCTCTGGAGCTCAGAACATAGGCCCACATGCGTATTTCTGCCATGAGCAGAACAACTATGTTTAGATATTCCAGACTGTTCTTATTCCATAGAGGCCCAATGAATTTGATAACTAAGACTGAATGGAACTTGGCATCTCATCAACGCCTGTCAAAGATTTTCTTTCACTTGTTTCTTCAGGAAGACAACTACTAATTGGGCACATAAAAATTTTAACTGTGACTAGGCCCCACTGTTCTGTAGTTCCCACTGGAACTAGAACTATTGTAAGAATGACTCCAAGGAACATTAAAGACATTTTTAGATTGACTTGGAAAGCACATACAAGTGTGTTCAATGACTTTGTAATTTGGGGCAAGACTCTTACTCTCTATTAGCAGATTATCGTTTATAACATACGAATAGACCTGGTTGAGGATTTAATGAGCTCATGCATATAAAATAACTAGTAAAGTGACCTGTACATTTTCAGCCCTCATTGTCATTATATTTTATTATTCATCTTTGGTAGGAAAAGTTTTACTGAATTGAAGAACAACAGAAGACAAAAGTGTTTCTCTTTTCCCTTTCTAGATTTGTATATATTACAGAACACACATAAAAATGGATATTTCTCTGCAAATTATCTTAATGTTACTTATAAAAATAATAAATTGGCTGGTCTGCCTATGGAGTAGACATTCTTTTGTTTCTTTACTTCTGTAATAAACTTACTTTCACTTTACCATAGATAACAATAATAATAAGTCATGGAGCAAATTAATAACTACTTGGACTTTCTTTGAAAATATAGGAAAGCATATATAGATTTTTAATTGATATTTTGATTCCAAACAAAAGAAAAAACTTCTTACAAATCATTTAATTTATAGCTAAAAATTGCCTTCGATCACACATCTGTCCTGGTAGTACTATGAAAATTGATATAAATATTCTCATGGCTGTCACACAGCTGTTCTTCTTCCTAAGGCAGTTCCACCTGAGGCATGATATTAAAAGGAATCAGAGGTGCTCACCAAGCAACATAACACCCTTGACTAAGAAACCAACATTGCGACAATGTGTGAAATACTTAACGTTTCTCTATGGCTGCCGTAGTACCTTATATTGGCTTCAGATCTTTTTATGTTTGTGATCTCTTTATCCATGAAATCTAGTTTCATTGCCCCCTTTTGAAAATCCTTCCCCTATCCTCATTTTTAATCCATCTGTTCTTCTTCCTATTCAGAGTAACCTATTTCTCTTACCAAGGGTGTGGCCAGATGTGATCATTTTTTTTCAGGGCCTTAAACCCAGCAAATTATGTCTTGAAATAATGACACATCATAAAGTGACTTACCTTTTTTTCTGAGTCCACCTGTTCTTTCTAACATTTTTCACTGTCTAATAAAGGGTCTCAAGCCCTGACTGGAATCCATGCATGGAGATGTCAAAGCTTACCAGTATTATAAAAATATTTCCCCCTACGTGGCATGTCTTCATCTGGGCATGAGTCATGTATTCATCCCAAGCTCTCTCCTTTATTTCATGAGCACACAACTGTGTCAGAATGCCAATGACCTTCATTGGCTTGCCTAATCTATGGATCTGAACCCTCCTGTAATCCATTAAAAGTACAATAGCTAATTGAAAATGATTGTAAAGATACCCAATGGAATCGTAAAACTAACATTCAGTGTGACGTGCTTTGGCTTAATAGGGCTTCTATTTATTTATTTCGAGCTCCCCTTGGTTTCTCACAGGGTTAGTGGAGGAAACAAACCCAGACATCTTGTAAGCTGTCAAGCCGGATGCTCATCTCAGGGGAGCTTAGAGGGTATCATGTTTTAAGTTTTATTTTTCTGGA
Source organism: Trachypithecus francoisi (assembly GCF_009764315.1). Classification (NCBI taxonomy): domain Eukaryota; kingdom Metazoa; phylum Chordata; class Mammalia; order Primates; family Cercopithecidae; genus Trachypithecus; species Trachypithecus francoisi. The sequence goes on along the minus strand of NW_022681471.1, from coordinate 108,957,688 downwards.
GCTTGGAATATGTCTGCTGACAGACGACTCCCCTGGGTTATAGCAATGCGAGGCTGTTGAGACAATTGAATAAGCTGAATTAGACAAAGGATTTTTATTACAATAACAACCAGATGGAACTTTGAAGAAAATTCTGTTTTAAGGTCTTAGAAGTTCTGTTACAGAAATCATTTAAAACATGTTTATGGACTGGGCCTGGTGGCTTATGCCTGTAATCCTAGCACTTTGGGAGGCCAAGGCGGGTGGATCACTTGAGGTCAGGAGTTCAAAACCAGCCTGGCCAACACAGTAAAACCCCATCTCTACTAAAAATACAAAATGAGCCGAGCATGGTGGCGGGAGCATGTAATTCCAGATACTCAGGAGGTTGAGGCAGGAGAATCACTTGAACCTGGGAGGTGAAGATTACATTGAGCTGAGATCAAGCCACTGCACTCCAGCCTAGGCGACAGAGTGAGACTCCGTCTCAAAGATAAATAAATAAATAAATAATAAAGTTAAAGATATTTATGATGATTTTTCTGTTGTAAGGTTAAAAAAAAACTACAACATAAAGATCTCATTGCTCTGTTTTTTTAAAATCCATAATGATTAATATGTGGCCAATTACAGAGATTCTTCCAACCAACCCATGACAGATACACATTAATAATGTTCTTTTGTATTTGCAGATCTTATTTCTTCAGAGTAATGGATAATCCTGGCCAGTAGTGTTCTATTAAACTTCATAACGAATGCTAGGGGCCTAGGTAGGCGGCATTTGGTGTTATCCACATGTAATAGATGTTTTAAAAGTGGGGCCATGAAAACAAAATAAGTCTTCAAGCTTGTTAACACTCATAGTGGAAGTTTAGCAGTGAAAATGAACTAATATTACCAGAAGACCTCTCATTCTCTATTACTTTTCATGATTAGCTAGACCATTTATTATTTTTCTCATGAATGACAAGATTGCCTGTAATGTATTTGACACGTGGTGGTTTTCCAGTCTCTAGCAGGCTGTGTGCATGGGTGTGTGTGTATGTGATTAATAAAATAGTTATACATTTTTTATACAGGGATTGTTTTGCCCTCTAGAGGCAGCTCAATAGAAGGAGCATTCAATGTTAATGACTGAAAATGGTCGATGAAACTTGGGCAGGAAAGCTTGAGAGGTCCAAGGTACCTTATTTGGCTCCTGCTCTCACGGTGCATCATAATGCAATGGGACAGTTAGGGCTCAAAGCCTTTCCTATAATCACATATGATGGATATTGACCACAACACAGAAGCAAAAGCTTTATTTTAACTTGGATACTTCAACTGCAAGCATCTCTGGGCCTGATATCCGGTTCAAAATTCACTGTACTTTTTATTTCACTGTAGGCTCTCCAAAATATGGTAACTAAATGAGTCAATGAAAGCATGGCAGAAACCAACACAAGTTCTTTTGCTGGCAGTGCATGCTATTGCCAAGTAGAAATATTGTTCTTTATTAGGTTTCTTTTCATTGTATATGTATATATTCATTTTGAAACACAATTTTTTTTTTTTTGAGACATAATCTTGCTCTGTCACCCAGGCTGGAGTGCAGTGGCACAATCATAGCTCACTGCAGCCTCGATTTCCTAGGCTCAAGGGATCCTCCTGCCTCAGCCTTTCAAGTACTAGAACTACAGGCATGGGTGCATGCTGGGCCAATTTTTAAAAATTATTTTTGTAAAGACTGGGTCTCACTATGCTGCCCAGGCTGGTCCTGAACTCCTGGCCTCAAGTGATCTTCTCATCTCAGCCTTCCGAAGAGCTGGGAATATAAGCAGGCATGAGCTATACCATGCCCAGTCTAGAAACACATTTTAAAACCATAGGCCTTCGATTTTTTTTTTTAAGGTTGTCTTTTGAGATGCTACTTATTGCGTACTAGCCTATCATGTTCCTAAATTTCAATTACTCCTGTAGCCATTTTTAAATTTTATTTTTAAAATTTTTCTTCTTCCTCCTCCTTCTTTTTCCTCCTCCTCCTCTTCTTCCTCCTCCTTTTTCTTTCTTATTCCTTCTTCTTTGTCCTCCTCCTCCCCCTCCTCCTTCTTCTTCCTCCTCTTGCTTCTTTTTCTTCTCCCTCTTCTTCTTCTCCTCCTCCTCCTTCTTCTTTTTCTTCAGACATGGCCTCACTCTGTCACCCAGGCTGAAGAGCAGGGGTGCAATTATGGTTCACTGCAGCCTCACTCAATAATCAATCCTCTTGTCTCAGCTTCCTGAGTTGCTGCGACTACAGGCATGTGTCACCACAACCAGCTATTTTTTTTTTTTATAGAGACGATGGGGCCTTACTATGTTACCCAGACTGGTGTTGAACTCCTGGCCTCAAGCGATCTTCCTGCATCAGCCTCCCAAAGCCCTGGGATTGCAGGGTTCCCAAGTGGCCATATCATTGGATTTGTCTTCAAAGTGATGTACTTGTGAAACATGGATATGAACAGGGGTAGAGGGCAGTAGCCACACATGCTTGTTAAGCACTCATTATACACCAGGCAAAGCACTTTGTCACAGATAGCCTATTTAATCCTCAGAAGAATAATCCAATGCATCACTCTATTTTGTGGATGTCAAAACCAAGTCTTAAATAAGCCAAATAACTTACCCAGAATCATATAGCCACGGAACCAAGATTTGAACTCGTACATTATGACAGAGTCAGATAAGCTAGCCATCCTGCCCCTACCTCCAGTTCCAGAATCAGTGATTGGCCTTGGCCTTCCTCAGCACTGTCAGTTACAGGAATTGGTGTCATCAGATTATCTGTCTTCTTACCACCTCTGGAGCATGCCAATTACAGCATCATTGATTTCAATTGTCCTAAAATGGAGGAAAACTTGCTGTTGGCAAAAGGAAGACCCGTAATCATTCATCAGCTCAACAGGCTTGAATGGCTAAAGTGCTCACAGCCGTCTTCCTGTCTCACTAACTGCTGCCATTTAAAGATAAAGGGGGAAGAAACTACCCTTTATTTCAGTTAACAAAACCCTCTGAAGTTAAGACATACCAAAGAATGTATCCAAGAACCCAGAATTTCTGGACAGAAGGTTCTGGAATTGAATCCACATGCCCTGCAGTATAACCTCCATACACCCACATGGCTTGGACCTCTTAGTTTTGCTTGGCTGCTACTACTTTTAAGCAAAAAAATAAAAACTGGTTATGTAGTTTTCAAAATGTCTTCCATTTCAAATACATTCTTAATCCATCAAAAGGGACATTCTAAATAAAGGCTTGTCTCTACATGATGTGTTAATGAAGAACGGCAGGGGCAAGCAAAACAAAACAAAAAGCCATGTAGTGAGGTTCTTTCAAGCCAAACCACAGCTGTTTGAAGAATGACAATATGATATCATGCAACTGCCACTATCCCTAATTAATTGATTTTACAGATTTTTAGATATTCACTGATATTTCTTGTACTTATGGCTAAAAATGCACACTAACAATCTATAGCAGTGTTACAACACAGATAGCATATTGTCACATGCTGCCATGGGTGAAAACTTCTCGTTTGCTCTGGATCTGTTAAGATTAAACCTCTTGAGGTTTACAGATACATTTATTATTGGCATTTTCAAAATGGCAAAGACGTCTGTTGCTAAAAGTCTCTGACTGGAAAGGATTTGGGACCAAGGCTAAGGTTAGCTAACACTTCTTAAACTAGACAGGGTATGAACAGTGAACATCTGAAACTACCTGTGACCACAGAGCCCAAGTAATGTTTAATGGAGGCACACATCTTTAACCGTTTAATATAAATTTAACCTTTTTTTTTTGCGATGGTGTCTCACAGTGTCGCCCGGGTTGGAGTGCAGTGGTGTGATCTCAGCTGACTGCAACATCTGCTTCCTGGGTTCAAGCGATCCTCCTGCCTCAGCCTCCTAAATTCCTTTTTTTAAAGCTTTCCTCATTAGCTGAATTGGTCACTTTCCCCCCTATAATCTCTTACATAATTTGTTTGAATTCTTTAGACATAAGCATTACATACCTCCCTCATATTGGAACTATATATGTATCTCATTTTCATTCACTACCCTTTCCTTCACCATCCCATTCCTTAAGAGAACTGTATCTTCATGAGGGAAGCACTCCTACAACTTTTACGTGTACGTGTGTTTGTCACCATCTTCTAGCACATATGAATGTGCCAGCCCATACTAGTGTCTCATTCTATGAATGAGTGAATAAATGAATGAAGAATGAATTACATATGTAATGTAGTTTAACTTACTACATAACACCAAGTAAACTAAACCATCCAAGCTAAGTTTTTGAATCAAAGCCACCATCCTACTAATAAATATGGTTTCTTTTGTATAAAGGTGCTGGAATTCCTAGCCAAATATTCTGTTAGCATTCTATGCCAAAACTTCCATTCATCAATGACTTATTTCAATAATAATTACCCCAAGTCTCTGAGTGTAGGTATCAGATGTTGGATATTAGTGTCCTGGTGCTCAAGGAGTCTTTCCCAGGCTTTTACATACGCTTCTCCAAGTGATTCCAATTTGAGCATACAAATCTTTTATTACTATCAACCTACTTAGTCTACTTGTTGAGAAAAAAGTGTTCATCATATTTCTTGATTTTACATATCTTATCAATTGCAATTTTTCTCCTCTATTAACATTTAGGTAGAGAGGAAAATTAGGGAAGGACACCAATACTGCATGTAAGACAAACTGGAAGTCATTCACAAATACAATATGCATCAAATGTTTTCTTCTGGTTGGTTCTATATTGGTTCTAAATATAATAGTACCAACTTATATGAAAAGCGTAAGGGATTGGCCTCACCAGTTTTTATCAAATGTAAAATGCTATTAATTTCAAAATGCATCACTATTTTCTGAACCACAAAGGAAGAAAAGAAATGCTGCCAAATTAGCAATGATGTTTTAATCATAAGTTATATCTTGATTTCAGAGATATTAAAATGGGTTTAGAATCTGTGTCTTAGAATAGATGAAAAACAGTATGTGTTCAGTAAGTATGGAGTGCATTCTCAATGCTCTATTACTTTCAACATTGATATACTTCTTTTATGAAGGGTGAAGATATGATAGACAGGGTGTTTGTGACACATGCTTTTCTAGGAATCTGTCTAAAACCTAGCATGCATTGCAAGACATGTCACTGCAACTCTCCATGTGCTACCACAGCTTTCCAGAAGGTAACATGTATCCCACAAAGCTTCCAAATTCCTTTTCAGACCATTTTATTCGCCTGAGGGCAAGCTAACTCACAGCAGTTTGCCATACACAGAATGTATTCACCAACCTTGGTGTAATGTTCCCTCCTCTTCTTTGTAACAAGTCACATTTTGCCTTTTAAGGTTCTCCATCATCCAGTGTTTTAAAGCATTTTAGTTTCAATGAGGTGGCAGCAAAAAACCATATTTGTACAATAGACCTAAGTTGTAATGGCAGACAAAGAGAATATGACTACATATCTCAGCAGACAATTAGAGTAAGGAGAGTGAGGTAAGAAGAGTGGTGCAATGGAACCGTGAAGACAGGGAGCCCTGACCCTTTCATTTTCTGTTCTGTACATATTTGACCTTCAGTCCTGCAACTGCAGAAAACAAACTGCCCAATCTTACCCATGGGACATTTTGTAATTACTTTCTTGTCTCTTCTCTTATGGGTACATTGTCTAGCACATAGTACTTCTGCTACTAATATCTCATAGTTGTCTAGCATTCATTATGTGCCTGACAGTATTCTGTCTCATATATATTAATTAAACTGATTTACTTTTTTAATAAACTTTTTATTTTGAATTAATTTTAGTTTTACAAAAACATTGCAAAGATAATAATACAGCGTTCTCATACATGGTTTATCCAGTTTTGCTAAGTGCAATGTTAACATATTATACAACTGTGGGACATTCGTTAAAACTAAGAAATTAATATTGATAAATTACTATTAACTAAACTCCAGTCTTCATTTGGATTTCGCCAGCTTATCCGCTAATGTTATTTTTCTATTTCAGGATCCAATCCATATTGGATCCATATTGCATTTAGTTATCATGTCTCCTTCACCTCTTTGGATCTGTGAGAATTTCTCAGTCTTTCCTTGTTTTCTATGACTATCATACTATTTTTTTCAGAGAGGGAATCTTGTGTTGCCGAGGCTGGATTTGAATTCCTGGGATCAAGCAATCTTCCTCCCACAGTCTCCCTAGTAGCTCCAACTATAGGCATATACCACTCCCAGCATAGCTATCACACTTTTGAAGAGTATCTATTGAGTATTGCATAGGATATCCTTTCATTTGAGTTTGCCTGCTGTTCTCGCCATGATTGGACTTTGGTTATGGGTAACTCATCCCCTTTTCACAACAGCTTATAAGATGGTACTATTATGATTCTATTTTATAGATGACGCACTGAGGGAGAGAACAGTTGAGTAATTTGAAGGCCTGTGTGCTTGAACCCAGAGGGTCTGGTTATAAACCTAAAGCTCATAATCACTATGTTATATTGAGTTATAATTTCTAAATTTGAATCTTGACACACTACATACTAGCTCATATTTATTGGCATCAGATTACTCAACTGTGAAGAAGGAGTGATAACTTTACTTACCTCATATGGCAGTGCTTAGCCTGCCAGTATCTCGGTCATACTAAATTTCTGGAAGATGCTAGCTGTTAGTTTTACTTAACTGTTTGCCATTCTTTTTTAGGAAGCTGGCCGTGCTAATTTTCTGAGCTGCACAATCACAATTCTGTGAATCTTAAGGTGTTCTGAAATTACGGGCTCCTTGATTCTGCGCTTTGTATTGCTTCTCAAAGAAGGCGTGCTGGCACTCTGTTTAAATGCTTTATTTGTCAGGAGAAAGTACTCATATAAATCTGAAAAGCAATCCATGTACAAAGGAAGAAAACTTGGAAACCCTAATAGTCTCTGCATGTTTGAGAATCAATGAAAAAAGTAATGCTACTTTCCACATGTGCTTTTAGAATTCTAGTAACAGGTCAATCTCAGGTTATACTACAGGAATAATATTTTTAAATAACACCATAGAAAAACATTCCAAAATTGTTTGGTAGCAGACTGTGTGTACACAGATAGTTATACATGTTTTTGGAAGGTCATATTCTGGCATATAGCAATACCAGAATTTCTACACCAATAACATTAAATGACAAACCCTCTCTGTCAAACTGGAGCATGTATTGTAGGTAAGCATGTACAAAACAGTGTGGATATCTTTGCCTGAAGTAAGAATATTGAGGAAAAATAAAATCGTTATGAGATGTGTTCATTTCATTTAAAAAAATGAAAAGATTACTCCAAAATGGTGTTATCAACTCAACATTGATTCAATGATTCTCCTGGTTTCTAATCCCACACAGCAAGGCATTTTCCTTGGTGCTATGTCCTACATCATACTTTTCAGTTAATGCAGAATTTTCTTCCAGGAGGCTAGAATGCTTGGAAAAGTGTTTGTCGGATGTCAGAAAGTGAGCATTTTGACTTATGAAAACTATTCTTGCTGTTATGTAAAAGTATTGAAAAGGAAACTTCATAAACCGTAAGAAAATACCTGAAGAAGAGAGAGAAAGCAGTCTGGCTAGGGATCACATAGCAAGTGCCTTCATTGGGTAGAATAGTAACCTTGGGTATCTTTTGGTGCTTTCCAACTCTGAAATCCTAAGTTTCTCGGACGTTCAGTTGCCTGGTTGTAATTATAAAGCTCTTATCATTCAGACATATGTGAAATATGTGGAAGTCAGACTTCCTGCCAGTGTTTAACACTTTGGAAGGATCAATAAGTAGGCTTTATTCAGATATTTCAAATTGCCACCTTCTTTGTGTCATGTGATGCTGCGTCTGTAGCCTATAATGCATGTATGTAGTTGTGATTAATTGACTCTTGTCCAGCAGCCTCTATTTTCAGCTTTCTTTTAGCAGCGGCAAGCAATGGAAAACATTATTCCTTTGCTCTGATTTCTCACTATATGTGTAAGAAGATGATATTGTGATTCCGTGTTTCCAAATGAGTGAGACTCTGTAGACACCTTCCATATATTCCCTCCATATCAGGAGCAGGGAAAGGTATGTCCCAATTTAAATGGGAATTGAGTACCTCTATTAAATTTTTCACACAGCTTCCATTCTGAGTTTTTATGGAATGTACCAAATCAAACATATTTAGCTTTTTGTTCAGAGAAATGAACATGAACTGCTGATTTCTCACTGTTAAACCTGCTTTTCTTGCGGTCTTTACTGTGTCAAGAATGGCTATTCCGTCCCTTCAGTTATTCCTAGGAAAAACCTTTGGGCTGTGTTTAACTCCTCCCTTCCTTTCACACCTCACATCCTAACCGTCAACCAGTTCTCTTAGCTTTACATCCACAATATGTCCAGAATTCAGTCATTTCTCATACCTCTCTTATAAGCACTCAGTTAAAGCCACCATCTTCACATTTAAAATTCCCTGCGTTAGCAATTTTGAGGTATACAATGCATTGTTACTAACTATAGTCACCTAGCTGTGTCATCGATCACCAGAATTTATTCTTTCTGTCTACCTGAAATTTTGTATCTGTTGACCAACATTTCCCCTTTTCCTACCCCCACCCTTGCCCCCCGCCCACCGCCCACCTTTGCCTCTGGTAACCACCATGCTACTCTTAACTTGTCTGAATTTTTATTTTCAGATTACACATATAAGTGAGATCAGTCGATATTTATCTTTTCTATTATTTATTTATTTTTTTTTTGAGACGGAGTCTTGCTCTGTCCCCCAGACAGTAGCTGGGATTACAGTCGCCTGCCACCATGCCGGCTAATTTTTGTATTTTTTAGTATTGACGGGGTTTCACCATGTTGTTTAATTTTTATTTTAAGTTCAGGGATACACGTGCAGGTTTGTTATACAGGCAAACTTGTGTCATGGGGGTTTATTGTACAGATTGTTTCGTCACCCAGGTATTAAGCCCAGTACCTCCATTAGTTATTTTTCTGATCCTCTCCCTTCTCCTGTCCTCCATCCTGTGATAGGCCCCAGTGTCTGCTTTTCCCCTTTATGTGCTCATGGGTTCTCATCATTTAGGTCCCATTTATAAATGAGAACATGTGGTATTTGGTTTTCTATTCCTCTGTTAGTTTGCTAAGGATCATGGCCTCCAGCTCCATCCATGTTCCTGAAAAGGACATGATGTGTTCTTTTTTATGGCTGCATAGTATTCCATGTTGTATATGTACCACATTTTATTTATCCAGTCTACCATTGATGGGCATTTAGGTTGATTCCACATCTTTGCTATTGTAAATAGTGCTGCAGTGAAGATACACATACATATGTCTTTATGATAGAAGGATTTGTATTCCCTTGGTTTTATACCCTGTAGTAGGATTGCTGGGTCAAATAGTAGTTCTATTTTTAGTTCTTTGAGGAATCACCACACTGCTTTCCACAATGGATGAACTAATTTACACTCCCACCAACAGTATATAAGTTTTCATTTTTTTCTGCAACCTTGCCAGCACCTGCTTTTTTAAATAAATCACAGCACTTATTGAGTTGCTGTAATAGCCATTCTGACTAGTGTTAGATCAATTGCTTTTGGAATTTTCATGATGAAATCTTTGCCCATTCCTCTGTCCAGAATGGTATTGCCTAGATTGTCTTCCAGGAATTTATATTTTGGGGTTTTACACTTAAGTCTTTAATCCATCTTGAGTTGATTTTTGTATATGGTGTAAGGAAGGGGTCCAGTTTCAGTCTTCTGCATATGGCTAGTCAGTTATCCTCTCTCCGTTTATTGAATAGAGAGTCCTTTTCCATTGTTTGTTTTCTTCAACTTTGTCTAAGATCAGATAGGTGCAGGTGTGCAGCTTTACTTCTGGGCTGATATTTATCTTTCTGTGCCTGGCTTATTTCACCTAGGATAATGTCCTCTAGATTCATCCGTATTATTGCAAATGGCAGAATTTCATTCTTTTTTTAAGGCTGAATAGTAGTAGTTCATTGTGTATATATACCACATTTCTTATTCATTCATCTGTTAATGGATGCTAATGTTGTTTCCAAATCTTATCATGTCTCTGTCCGTCTCCCTTAGATCAAAATTCAAGTTCTATGTAATGTATAGAAAGACTTGCCCCCTTTACCTGACTGAGAGCATCACCTCTACTTCTCTCTCCCCCCTCCACACCAGCTACACAACCCACCTCACTGTGTTTGAATATACTATTGTTCTCCTGCTCAGAAGTTTTGAAATTGCTATTCCCTCTTTTTGAAATATTCTTCTCCAAAGTACTCATTTTCAGAGTTTGCTCCCTCACTTTATTCAGTCTCATCAGAGAGGCCTTTCTTGACTATCCAAAACCAAATACCGCTGCCTCCCACTTACCCCTCCGTCTCCTTATGACACTTTATTTGTCTGCATGTCGCTTACCACCACTTGTTACAATATAAAGCTAAGCACATTAAACATTTAAAGATTTTATTTGAGCAGACTGATTCATAAATTAGGTAGCACGAAATCACAAGCTATATGGGCTCCACCAAGGAGGTGTGAGAGGGAAAAATTTTGTAAGGTGTTCTCGGAAGCAAGACAAAGAAAATACTTGTTTTATCAAAGTGGAAAGTCCCTAGGTAGAAATTAGTTGGCAGTTTCAGATTAAGTTAAATGTTTACACTGCATTGGGTTTTGGTTTGTTTACATAGGAACTCAGGACACTGGAGCCATCTCAGCCTAATGGCCTCCCAGTTTTGTTTTGTTTTGTTTTGTTTGTTTTTTTTTGAACACATCTGACATGCTTATTTTATTTTCTGTCTTTATCCATTACAATATAAATTCCATGAGAGCAGGAATGTATCTGTTCCTTTTGTTGCCTTATCTTCAAAGTGTCGAATAATACATGATACTTAAAAGGACATTCATAAATAGTTGCTGAATGAATGGAAGAATTAATAAATGTGATTGAAAGGCAGACTAGTGGTAAATTGGACTAGGCCAAATACATGTGCATACCAACGTTCAATAGTATGTAACATAGTTTATACATATTCAATATTTAGCCTTTCAAAATGTTTTCCAATTATCTAAATATAAGTATTTAGTAGTATAGGTTTAAATCTGTCAAATTATTTTAACTCATACAATATTTGAGAAACTGTGAGGAACCTTTACTATTCCTCAGTTTTGTTTGTCTATAAATATAATATATATTTCTTTTTCTTATTGACCATTCCTCTCAGTGCAATTTTTTCCACCTATTTTACTTGTAGTTTTGATGTCTTGCTTTGTTTTTACCCATAAAGTCTAATGAAAGTCCAGATAAGAGCCTATAATTCTGTCCATATTATTCAATAACTTCCAGAACATGTTTTATCTGTCAGACTATGGTTCACATTATCATGGATGTAATGCAAAGTTTAGAGCTGAAAATGTAGCCATGTTCCTAATTCTTGCTCTAATTATCAATGTCAAATGCACTATCAATAGGACTTGAAAAACATATTCAGTAATATTGGATGAATACTGACATTCTCTCAAATTATAGTATTGAGTGCCGTATACTAAAAATAGTAAAAATAACATGGCTTAGACAAGTGAGAAAACAAAGCTATGTCCTACTTTATTTTGAGAAGCAGAATACAATTTCCTGTTTGTTTTTTCTTTTTCTCAAAACAACTAAAATTTGTAGGAGGATAATGTTTAAAATTTATTTTCATGATTAAAATTAGAAAAATAAATAAACTGACATGAAACATATATTAAATTTAAAGATTCATTGTTTTATATAACACAGTATAGAGCTTATAAGTCATTATGCTATTAGATTGACTTTTTAACTTATGGGAAATTGGTATTCTAATTTAGATGCATGTATGTGACTTCCCATGTCTATTTTAGGATAGATTTAATCATAAAATGATTTACCTTGGGCAAATTACAATAAACTCACTTGAGTAATTAATTGAGGTGTTTCAAGGAGTTAATTTAGTTCACATAAATAAGAACGTTGTTTCAAGGAACCGTTTACTGCTCTGTATTGCCATTTGGCCTAGACTTCTTTCATTTTACCTCCAGAAGACAAACTGTTGATAAACTATTTGTTATTTTTTGCTGAAAATTGATGCCTTTAGTATAGATAGTACTATATCAGAAACCATATAAACTGATGCTTTAATATGGTCATAAACTCATTAGACCTAGAATTTTGGTCAGTCTCCAGTTAGAATAATTGCTTCTACATATTTTCAAGTTTGTAGCTGAGGAGAGTTAATATTATTGAAAATGGGTTAATTTGCAACTGATCTTGAATCACAAAGTGGTAGGAAAGGAGATCTCTTGTTTTATTTATTTATCTATTTATTAACAATAAGGATTTGCTCATTTTCATATGCATTCCTGTGTAGCTTAGAGTTACCACAACACTTCACATCAATAATATACTGGTACTGATTTAGTTTAAATCTTTCATATACGTGTTTATTGTAAATTTCTTTGAGTAATGCTGGGCACTGATATTAACAGAGGATTAACTTTATGGCCCATTTTAATAGAATGTACAATATTACTTCCACCAAATAATTTTTCTTCTTTTCATTGTGAACCTGTTACTCATTTTCAGACATGGGGAAGTATTTCTTTATTTTATTTTATTTTAAGTTCCAGGGTGCATGTGTAGGATGTGCAGGTTTGTTCCATAGGTAAACATGTACCATGTTGGTTTGCTCTACCTATCGACCTATCACCTAGGTCTTAAACCCATCATGCATTAACTGTTTTTCCTGATGCTCATTTCTTGATAGATATGGCACTTTAACCATTCTGAAGCTTAAAAATTATTTGTTATTTTAAGCCCATGAGAGTATTTTAAAATCCTATACATCTGACCAGAAACTTTTGTTTTCTAGGTTTTTTTATAAATTAAATGTAATTAATACATTAACTATTTCAAGCAAATAAGATCCACTTACATAAATGACCATGTTAGTTTGAGAAGTTGTAGCTTACTGATCTGAAAACATTAATTGAACCTTCAAAATTAAACTTGTGGAGTAATTTCTATCCTGGCAGCGGTGTGCACATTAGGACAATTAAAGTGCCAAAGGAATCTCATTTTATTTCTTGGTTATTATGTCTAGGCAAATTGATGGCTCATTTTTAAGATCTGTTTAGTATCCAATGATTAAAATAAAAATGATGATCTCATCATGATATTCACGTAGCACATTTATCCATTTCTCTTTTGATTTATAGCTTATTTTTACCTAATGCAGTTTACTCAAGTCTCCTGGGCTTATACATTTTTTAGTCTTTGATAATCTATACTAATGGACTGCAAGGGTAGCAATATAATCTAATGAAGTGGTTAACCCAGAGTCTTGGGAGTGAACAATTGTGGTTTGAAGCAGATCATGTTTGTTTGGCCTACTTTTTCTTTTACTTTTCTTTTTCTTTTCTTTTCTTTTTTTTTTTTTTTTGAGACAGAGTTTTGCTTGTCACCCAGGCTGGAGTGCAATGGCACAATCTCGGCTCACTGTAACCTCGGCCTCCCAGGTTCAAGTGATTCTCCTTCCTCAGCCTCCCGAATAGCTGAGATTACAGGCACCTGCCACCATGCCCGGCTAATTTTTTTGTATTTTTAGTAGAGACGGGGTTTCACCATGTTGGGCAGGCTGGTCTCAAATTCTTGACCCTAGGTGATCCACCCGCTTTGGCCTCCCAAAGTGCTGGGAGTACAGGCATGAATCACTGTGCCTGGCCTGTTTAGCCTACTTTCATAACTGATTCACACTTATTAAACAGCTCCTAGCTGGATGGATCATTCAGAATGGCTTAGATCTGAGTAGAGATTTGGAGAGTATTAGCCGAGCTAGCTTCTAGGAACAAAAGTAGAAGTCAAACAAATACTTAAAATAATCACTTTGAATCAACATTTGGTATTACCTGATCATTCTCAAAACCCTGTTCCCTATTTTAGCTTTGATAGAAGTATATGTTAAATATTCATATACATTATGTAAATGATGACCAGGACTTAGAAGTTGTTTATTGTTACCTTCCTTTATGTGGCTAATAAGTATTTCTGTCCATGAAAAATGACTGAAATAATAATGTTAAAAATAGGAAAGAGGCTGGGCGCAGTGACTCAAGCCTGTAATCCCAGCACTTTTGGAGGCCGAGGTGGGTAGATCACAAGGTCAGGAGATCGAGACCATCCTTGCCAACATGGTGAAACCCCGTCTCTACTAAAAATACAAAAATTAGATGGGCATCATGGCGCACACCTGTAGTCCCAGCTACTCGGGAGGCTGTGGCAGGAGAATCACTTGAACCCGGGAGGTGGAGGTTGCAGTGAGCCGAGATCACACCACTGCACTCCAGCCTGGCGACAGAATGACATTCCATCTCAAAAAAAAAAAAAAAAAAAAAAAAAAAAAAAAAAAGGAAGAAAATACACTTACACCTATTCCCAGGTAAAATATCACATCTCCGTTTGAAGTGCCCATTTGGATGAATACATTATGAATTGCAGTTCCAATATATACATTTCTGAATATGGAAACCTTAAAATCATTTCTCTTTGTGTTTTATATTTAGTACTAAAAAAGTGATTTGTGGCTAATATAACATTCAGTTAAAATTAACATTTATCCTAGGGGCATTCCAGGTATTACAGTCTGTCTCATTCATTAGAGCATTTTGTACTTATCTGCAGAGCATCTCTCTTCAGAAGAGAATCTGCTGAAGTTTTGCATCTTATCCAGCATCAATCACTTTGATGAGGGTCTCACTCCACGAACCAGGCAGCTTCTCTTCCGCAGCAGTTCCATATGTCTCCTACAGCTGTTCTACTTTCTAAGTGGAACGTGACTCTCTTCAGCTCATAGTTTGTGTCCCCATCAAAAAAGACTGTCAATAGCTCTTTTATTCTTTTGATTTGCTGCTCTCTCTTATGGATTGGAATATGACTTATAGTCAGTATTGAATTAGGATATGTTTGATTTAGAGAAATTGTGTCCATGAATGCTTTGATAAGTAAAATATTTATATCAAAGCTCATGCTAAGAAACTATTTGAAGAGCATGGACAGAGCAGAAACTTTGCTTGTGAAGGACTTTCTCCAGGGAAATTTTCACCTTGGAACTCCGTGGTGTAAGGCTGCCATAATTTTGGTTCGTGTTAATAGAGGTTAAGTTGATTTTTATTATTCTCCTTGGTTGGTTTATAATCTGCAAATTTTATCTTGGAAAGTAGATTTTTTTCCCCAGGTACTGTGTTTGTGTGTTAGACTATGGAAAGCCAGAACAACTATTACACATTGACTGCAAAGACAACAGAATTTTTTGTGTGTGTTTGAAACTTCCTTTCAAGCTCCTCAACACCAAAATGTTAGGGCTGCAATACCTTTTATATATGAAAACCATTGAATAAATAGAATGGAAGTAAAAGTAATTCAGAATAAAAGAAGCTATCATTTCCACAAATGGCAACCTCATTTATTTATACCTAAAACTATAGTTTTCATGGGGCTTAATGTGAAAAGATAAAAGAAGTAAAAAGGTCCTTGAGAAAATGATAGGGTATTACCTGAAGCTTACTGAGCAAACATTTTTGGGGAATGACAAAAAAGTTTTTGAACATGAACTTCTGGGATTTCAACTGAATGATCAAGCATGAAGAAACTTGATTATCCTGTTTAAAGAATAATGTTGGGAAGTCTTTGCATAATTTGATAATATTTTTAGTATGAGCTGATGTCTTTAACCAGAATAGCTACCAAAATTTTAGAAAACACTATCACATCATGCATGTTGTGAATGAAATTTTTTTTACTCACTTGTTGATTTGGGAAAACTATGTGAACAATTATTATCACCAACAGTATCCATGGTTTTTTGTTTTTTTTTTTAAAAACTAACAAGTCAAAGAAAGGGGTTTAATTGCTTCCCAATTTTAGTATGTTTTACCCTTGAGTATCAAATGTCTCTGTTCTTAGCAACTTTCCTTGCTTGTGGAAATCTAGAAATGGTTGACTAAATGTCATTTCATCATGTTGTTTTATCTGAAAGGCAAAAACACTAGGATACTTTCAACTTCCCGTAGAGAATTACACGTTCAAACTAAAGTCTAGTTGTTTAAATGGGAAAATGGAGAGGCAGAGGAAGTAATGTAATTATAGACTTGGTAGCGTGTTGCAAATGAATAAGAAACTGGCAATTTGAGTAGTTAAGGACTATTGTATATTTTATTATAGCTGTAATGTTTTGAGTTCCATAAAGCCATATTTACGTAGAAATACATACACTCATTTTTAGTAAGCACAACAACAGAAGTAAGTCATTTCATTTTCTTTTTAGGGCTGATCCTCACACTTTTTAGCCCACAATTCCATAAGTTGTCTAAGTCGATTGATACAGACCAGTTCTAGCTACCAAAATATTATGTGCACAAAACTCCCTTTCATTCTATTTTTCGGATCAAAATGTCCATGCCCACAATATGGGTAATTAGTTAAGTGTGGGAGGAAGGCTTTTGTTAGAATTCTTACTCTAACGGATTAATCATTGGAAATCCTCAAATTGCCTGAAGTTGTTAGCATATTTTAAAATAGCCAGATAAATACCTAACCAGAACATCAGATAATAAATGACAATTAGAATTATTCTAGCTAGCTATGGTCACATCTGAAAGTTATCATATTCTTCCTCCTCAAACACCTTATATTTAGACTCTGATGATACCCATCTGTACCTTCTCTAATATCTCCCCAGATAGTCATGAGGAGTAAATAACATGCTATAAAATGGTAAAAGATTTCAAATACAAAGTTCTGTAGAAATGTTACAAAGTGATATTATCACTTTCTTCATTAAATGTACATTTTACATATTAAATGTTACTGTTAAAATTATTTTGATAGTAATTTGTAAACATTCACTATTAGTAATAGCCAACTATTATATATGGTTACTTTCACTTAAGATGAAATGAAAAATATTGGCTTATTTATACATTCATAGTATGTTCTAGATTCCTATAATGGCGTTCTAATGGGGCTAAATATGTCAAATTCTTATAATATATTAAATGTTTGACCACATCAGTGCCTTTTAATTAATATTGGTTTTCTTTTAGTATCTGAAGAAAGCTAACCAATTTTCCACGGTAACCATCAATACCATATTTTGTTATTAGAATATAATACTTAACAAATACAATAGTTAAATGTTTATTTAATACTAACTAAACATTGAACAATAATTCTTAAAGAGATTCACAAACTATAAAACACTGTACCAGACTATAAAGTGCTTTTACTAATCAATTTGGAAACCATAGCACCTGTCTGATGAGCATGCTTATTTTAAATTGAACAGATGCAGGGTGTGATGATATACCAGATTAAAGTTACGAGTGAATAGATTTCCTTGTAATTACAAGGCATATAGTGAAGGTATCGATGCTATATATATTTCTGTTACTAAAGAAACTGTATAATTTTAAGTGTTTTAATTTTTGGTGGTTGGAGGATGGAGTTTTGCTCTTGTCCATGCTGGAATGCAGTGGTGTGATCTCAGCTCATTGCAACCTCCACCTCCTAGGTTCAAGTGATTCTCCAGCCTCAGCCTCCCGAGTAGCTGGTATTACGGGTGTCTGCCACCAGGCCCGGCTAATTTTTGTATTTTCGGTGGAAACAGGGTTTCACCACATTGGCCGGGCTGCTCTCGCTCTCCTGACCTCAGGTGATCCGTCCACCTTGGCCTCCCAAAGTGCTGGGATTGCAGGCGTGAGCCACCGCTCCTGGCCACGTGTTTTACATCTTATTTATAAACTAGCCTTTGGAAAATGGGTAAGAACTATAGTGCTTCTTGTTGGTAATGCTGTATAGTTGTCCTTCAGTTGTCATTTCAAAACCAAAGCTAAATTGTATACCAGGAAATAAAAACTTAACCTGTGCACAAATTTAGCATTATGGATTTAGATACAACCAAGTACTAGAACTTTTTCAGTTTCAAAAACTAAGCCTCTTTGAAATTTAGCTATTTAATATCAGGAATTCTGAAAGCAAGGAATATGGGATGGAAGGAGAAAATTATTCCTATTCTATAGACTTTGTTGTGTATGTTTTAAAATATAATTAGTATTAACACAGTGCAGTATGTTTCAGACAATGACTTCCATTTACCTGATTGGTTATAGGTAATTTGAAGATTTTTCACTATACCAGTAGAGATACAAAGTAAAACATAGGTATAGTCTCCTAGAAAATTAAATAAAGTAACCCTTGAGTAGACTTGTAAGGTGACATAGAAGAGACAGGCCTCTCTTCTATTTTGCTAAAAAGACCTTTTTTCCAAGTGTTACTGAAAAGTGTCATAATGAAATCCTAATTTGATGTTATTTGTCCTTGCAAAATTATTTATAATGGTAATCATAAATCAATTAAGGAGTAATACAAGAGATTATCTAAATAAGCACTAAAGTTTGAGAGCAGGTAAATGGCTGCCTTCATGCGTCTGGTGAAATGGTAAGGTTCTAGAATATGGATATTGCAATGGACATTAAAAGCAAAATGCGTATAGACATTTTCTTAAAGTAATCATTAATGGTACATGGAGGTACGCTTAATGTGAACGAATAATAAAAGCAATAACATTTCAAACAATAAGCATTCATACTGATGTGATTTGGGCTTGTATAATTCTCTTTATAACTCTATCGTATATTTTTATCTATTTATTACATTTTGGATGTTACTGCATTCTTGTCTTATTTCATTAAACTTCCCTTTTAATATTTGCCTTTATTTTGCCCTCTTTTCATATTATGATTTCCTTGATCCTAGCTTCTTTTTCAAGTCCATGCATTTTAGTATTTCATGGCTGGCATCAGGAAGTTTTCTAAAATTTTGTCTGGTTTTCACGGAAAAAATTACAAAGTCTCATTTATTTTCTAAGCTTCAAGACAAGTGTATCCATATGGATTCAGCATATTTCTATTGGCAACTTCTATTGTTCTATTCACTGAGCCTTAAATTAGAAGAACTGTGTGTAGACTTAGTGTTAAGTACAAGTATTGATGTAGTCACCTTCTTCTGTTTATTTTTCTTCATAAATGGAGATTGTCATACATTATCTACACCTATTCCTAGTACCAAGTTAACCGTTACTCAGCACTGCTTTCCTGATGGATATGGAATTTTCTCCAAATAAAACTACCATATCCTGTAACCATATTAAAAAGTAGAAGCATTCTGTGTTTATATTTTAACTTAAATATTATTATAAAAAATTCTAAACATATACAAAATAGAGAATAATAAGTGAAGATTCATCTACCTATTAGCAAATTTCAGTGATTATAAGCATTTACCAACCTTGTACTTGTTTTCTAGATAGGTGTTATACATGGAAGTCTGCATCCTCACTATGCACTGTTCTAGACTCTTCTCTCAACACTTCTGCTTTTACTGAAGTGCCTAGCTATCTGAGCATACAGTTTGGTTACCAATGCATATTTTTCCCCAACTATATTTTTATCTGTGATTTATTATGTCTGAATGAATGCAGGGAGAAGCTAAAAAGTAGGAAAAGAAAATAAAAGCTATAAATAAGAGTGCAGTAGTTCAAAGGAACCAGGGAAGTAAATGCCTGAATTGTCATTAGTGCAGTGCTGTATAGTAGAGTGAAGAAACCTTACACTGTTGGTCTTGACAATATCCTGGTAATTCCTGTTGAGAGGGCAAAACATGCATAGTACAGAATTGCATTTCTTTAACTTAATCACCCCAAAAAACTTAAGGTCATGGAAATTCTGTCTAAATTTCGGTATCTGGCTCTGACATATTTTTAAAATTCAGTGCTTCCCCAACCCCTGTAATATGTATATTTTAATAGGTAGTTGGACATGGTATTTCAGGCTTTCCTATTTTTTTCCTATGTAAATATGGAAGTTACTCTATGGGCCTATTTCTCTGAATTGTAGGACCTACTAACACAATCAGACTTTCTACAAACTGCCACACTGATTCTTTGCCTTTAGGTTCACCTATAGATAGATGAGTGTGTGGGGATGGCATAGATCCA
Organism: Trachypithecus francoisi; assembly: GCF_009764315.1. Classification (NCBI taxonomy): domain Eukaryota; kingdom Metazoa; phylum Chordata; class Mammalia; order Primates; family Cercopithecidae; genus Trachypithecus; species Trachypithecus francoisi. The sequence goes on along the minus strand of NW_022681471.1, from coordinate 108,937,601 downwards.
ACCAGCAGCAAGAGGGAGTCATTACTTCATACCCAAGAGTAGGGTAGAGAGAAAGAAGACTCATTTGCTCAGCCATTAAGCATAAACCAATGAATGCGGGACTCTTATGATGTTGCCAGTCATGATTGATCCTTCCTTTCGTTTAGAGGAGAATTGAGTGAGAGCTGGAAAAACATGCTAGACATATTTTTCTAGTATAAATCATTACAAAGAAATATTAAGATGAAGATGACAGTTCCTGCTAACAAACTCTGCCACGAAATAATTACCAAATATGTTTGGGAATATGATTATGCTGAAAGGGCCACATGAAGTCCCTGTTTTTTATTATTTACAGTTTTGACTATTTTTTTCTTTTTTTAATACTGTGCTTCCTGATGCTGTATTATAAAGAACAGAGAGGGGATTGGGAAGCTGGGGTTTAAGCCAACAAATAAATCCATGATGTATTTTAAAGAAGTTGGTGGAAGAAAAGAGAACAAGTAGATTTCTTTTGTTGTTGGTTTGTTTTGTTTTGTTTTGTTTTGTTTTGTTTTGTTTTATTGAGACGGAGTCTCGCTCTGTCGCCCAGACTGGAGTGCAGTGGCGCCATCTCGGCTCAATGCAAACTCTGCCTCCTTGGTTCAGGCCATTCTCCTGTCTCAGCCTCCCAAGTAGCTAGGACTAAAGGCGCCCGCCACCACGCTTGGCTAATTTTTTATATTTTTATTAGAGACGGGGTTTCACCGTGTTGGCCAGGATGGTCTCAATCTCCTGACCTCGTGATCAGCCCGCCTCGGCCTTCCAAAATGCCGGGATTACAGGCGTGAGCCACCGCGCCCGGCCGAGAACAAATAAATATTTATAGAGTTTGGTGTAGTAATATTTTTACTCTTTCTTATTCTCTTTATTATTTGCTCCTGAGGATATGAGTTACCATCTAACTAGCATCATTTCCTTATGGCAATATATCTTTGTTCCCATCCCCCTCATTTGTGTTGTTATATATTATGTAGTACATACATTATAGGCCCCAAAATAAAATTATATACATGTTGTTTTATACAGTTGACTTTGAAATCAGGAGAAGGAAATTGCCTTTATACTGATTTTTAAAAATAATTACATAATTACCTTTACTCCTTGTTTTTCGGCAAGGATTTTGCTTATGGTTACTTACTCTCAGTTTTTGTTTGTGTGGGGATGTCTTTACTTCATGTTCATTTTTAAAAGATAACTTTACTAGATATAAGATTCTTGGTTGTTCATTTTGTTTCTTTCAGTACTTTGAGTATGGTATCCCACTGTGATCACCATTGTTTCTGCTGAGAAGTGAGCTGTTAGTAGTTCCCTTAAAGTTATCGAAGTTCCCTTGTAACTGATAAATTGTCTTTCTCTTGTTGAGTTAAAGATGTTCTCTTTGTATTTGGCTCTTTGCATTTTTCCTATAATGTGTTTGGATGTGGATCTCTTTGTGTTTATTATACTTGTAGTTTGTTGAGCTTCTTGGTTGTGTAGATTATTTTTCATCAAATTTGAAAAGCTTTCAGTCATATTTTTATGTTTCTCTTCACTTTCTGTCCTTTTCTTCTGATAAGCTCATTACATGCATGTTGTGTGCTTAATGGTTGCCGAACTTTCTCTGAGGCTCTGTGAATTTTTTCCATTCTTCTTCCTCTCTGTTCTTCGGATTGCATAATCTCTATCGATTTATTTCAGGTTTGCTGATGATTCTTTCTTCTGTCATTTCAAATCTACTCTTGAGCCCTTCTAGCAAATTGTTATTTCAACTATTGTAATTTTTAACTCCAGAATTTCATTTGGTTCTTTTAAATAATTTCTGCTTCTTTATCAATAACTCCATTTGATATAGCATTGCCATCATAATTTCCTTTACTTCTTTAAATATGGCCTACTTTATTATTTTGAACATGCTTCTAATGGCTGCTTTGAATTATTTGTATTAATATATTAAACCTGACATCTGACCTCTCTCACAGTCCAATTATGTTGCTTGGTTTGTTTCCTGTGTATGGGGAACACTTTCTTCTTTCTTTGTGTATCTTTTTTCTTATTGAGAAATGGACATTTTAGATACTCTATTATAGCACCTGTGGATACTGATATCCCCTAATCTGGAGATTGCTTTTGTTGTTGTTTGCTTGTTCATTTACTCTGTTACATAACTGGACTATTTTAGTAAAATGTATTTCCCTGACAGTATGAAGCTTGCAATGTCCTTCCTCAGAGGAGGCAAATTTGGGCATGTGCATAGTCACTCTGGAATGACAGTGGTTTTAGGAAGATTCTCTTTGAATTTATCTTTCCCTGATCTCTCTGTTAAGCTGTCTTCCTCTGCTGGTATTAGACCAAGTTTTTGTACTACATTATTTGCCTGCTTATTGTTCTATTGTTTTGGATAGTACATTGGGGTATAAATTGCCCCACGTTCTGATCCAGTTAAACTCAAGCCCCTTTGGAAGCCAGTTTTGCTCCAAACTTCACGGCAAGTCCACTGGCCTACTTCTCTTGAAGTCACACCCCTGCTTTATGAGCAGGGTGTTGAATAGAATCTATGGCCTCTGGTCTTCTCAGCTTTTCTCCCTCAGCATAGAACCTCTGCCCTAGTAACAAGATAAAGTGAGGGCAGTAGAAGTGGGAGGAGCACCTCCAGTATTCTCAGCGTGCCTCACAGGAGCTAAGCCCCTGCCCTTTGTGCAGGGGTTGGGTGGAGGAGGGGAGCTCCAATTCTCTCAAATGCACTCACTGGAAATTTAGCTTCTGTAACATAGAGCTGCAGGGCATGACAAATGCTGGTGGCTTGCTGCTCTTCAGGGAGAGAGTCGTCTTTGTCTGGGAGCTGGGGAGAGTGTAAATCCCACTTTTTTGGCCACACCTGCCCAGATTGGAGTTTCCATTCTGCGGTGCAGAGTGGGGAGGAAGGATGTAGACCATGTGTAAATACCACAGACTCTCCTTGTTCTTACTGAAGTTTGGTCGAGTTTCTTCATTTGCCGCTTGCCCTTAGGGAACCTTATGGAGACTTGAAATGTTTGTTATTGTTTGTTTGTTTTTAATAATTGTCACTAATTATTGTTGTTTCCTTGGGTGGACTACAGAGCTCATCATACTGCTGTTCTGGAAGTGAAAGTCTTCCATGCTGTATGTTAAAGGCCTTCTGGGATCCCTGTTGCATAAAGATTAAATTTAGTGTTAATACCTCTGTAATAAGTTTCATGATACTAGTAAGAAAAATAAAACAGGATTTTCCAAATATTCTTGATTCAGACTGAGAAACAGCAAACTCTCAAAACAAAACATTAATGTGTTGGTGAAATGTGCAAAATGCTAGCTTCTCAATCATCTTTGGATGTGGAATTGCTTAAGCGAAATGAAGAAAAATATTCCCTCATTGTTAAGCTACAACTCTTTCATCATTGAAGTGTTCCACAAAACAGCCTATTTCATAACAGTTAAGGGCCTAGCTAGAATTTCAAATGAATGCAAATAACAATGTTTGTAATGCAAGTTGCAAGGTGGGAGGAACAACTGTTTATGTAATTTTTCTCTCTTTTCAACTTTCACAGAGCATTGCATAATGTTAGAATCAGACTGCTTGTATTGTAATTCTGGCTTCATCACTATGAGATGTAGGCTTTTGACCAATTAATCTAGGTTTCAGATTCCCATTAAAAAATAGAGGTAGTATAAGACCTAGTAGGTTTATTATAAGGTTCATAAATAATTGATCACTTGTGTAAAGTGTTGAGCAATTCCCCAGTGTATAATAATAAATTTAAGATGGTAATAAAATTAAAAAATCACAAAAGCATTAAATAAATATTATCTCTTTAGCAGCTTGGCATAATCGGTAGAAATTTGAGCTCTACAAAACTTATGCTAAATGAGGTATAGATTTGGTTCATTGGTTTTAATTTAGTGAGTTTTTTAAAGCTTTTTGTATCTTTATTACGATCATCTCCACAAGAATAGATAATACTTTTTATTAAGTAGTAGCTTAGTCCATGAAAATTTGTTTTATTAAAGTAGATAAACTCAGCAATGAAACTATTGATACAAGATGTCTTTATATCTTTCACTCATATCAGTTACATAACTGTGAAACTCAGAATTTTTTTTTGTGTACATCTACCATGTAGTACCTGAAATGAGATGAACCTTTATGCTATGCGTTTTTTTCTGTTTGGTATTCATTGAGTAGCTTTTAACCAATCTCCTTCTTCTATAATGTCAGGTGCTCTACTGGGCTTTTTGGATGCAGAAATGAGTGAGAAGTGGTTTCTTCAGGTAAAAGCAGATAGCCATGTAAGCACACAAATAGAATACATTTTTAGAAGTACTATTGGAGAGATACCTACAAGGCATTGCAGAAACACAGAAAGCAAAGAGTCCCTGGAGGTATAGGGAAAAGCTTCAAAGAGGATATGAAGATGAAGTCATTTGAGATTGATTATAAAACCTAGTAAAGAATTTTCCAGATACAGTGAGATGCAGGAAGACCATTTCTGGCAGAGGGAACAGCAGATACAAAAGCATGAAATAATAAAAGTACTGTGTTGTTCAAGAGATGCTGAAAAGTTCAGATATTTGGAAAGTTCAGTGAACGGGATGCAGAAGGATAACGGAATAGGATAGAAGGGGCAGGTTGAAGCCAGATGTAAAGAACTTTTATGTCTTTTTAAAGAGTTCAAACTTCATTATTTAGGCAAAGGCAAGCCAGAAAGGATTTTAACCAGTTGGAGTGACATGGTCAGTTTGGTCTTTAGAACAGTAACTCTGGCTTCATTGTGAATGATTGAAGGGCACGGTGCTTATATTTCCATTGTAATAGTCTAGGTCAGAGTAAGTCAGAGCTGAATTAAAAATAGCTGGATACAAAACAGCTTTTCTCTTCCATGCAATAGTGTGTTTCCTCCCTAAGCCCCACTCTATCCCAGCAAATACAGTTAGAAATAACTTCTTTTATGAAACCAGTTAAGCTATTAATATTCAAACACCCAGCTTTCTTTGCTTAGCTAGCTTGGGTAAATTGCTTTAATGATGTCCATACTGTAAGGGAAGCATATTCTAATATGGGAAAAATATATTAGCTGTCTCTGAAATTATCCTTTTTAGTGCAATGAGGAAATTGAAGTGCATAGTGAAATGTTTTGAAATGTTGTTACTAATGATATTATCTACTACCTACATTCTGTAATATCCATTTAAAAGAAATAAAGTTAATTTTGTATTTTTCTGCTGTAATAATGAGAAAAAGCGGTAAATATTTGGAATATAATTGAATGTGTAGGTTGTCAGAAAGTGATTATTTTTTTTCTGAAGACTATAATGGAAAATACATAAGTGCATACATTTGGAAATGACTTGATCTGGTGGGTGAGATGTATATGTGACTTTTTAAAATGACTTCCAGTTGCTATTCCTAATCCATTATTTTGTTGTCTTCAGGTGCAGATTGTTGTCTAGGTCACTAAATGGCACCCTAAGCACATTTGCTCACCATGTCCCTATTTCTTCAGATTTTTTCCTACAGAACACACACACACCCACCCACCCACACACAGACACCTTCCCTTCACAGTTTTTATTTTTTCGGAGAAACCTATGCATGATCTTCTGTCAATATCAAACATCCATTTCTTTTAAGCAGCTAATTTTTTATTTCTTACTTTTGTTCCCAAGATGTAAGGCACTTAGAAAATTGTTCTCCTTTCCTGAATATTAGCAACAACAGCCCCACCAGCCGTTGCAGATTTTGCCATCAAGTTAACACATGGGGTGTGTAGATTTATAAGTAGGAATGAAATTATATTAGAGATAATAGCTCTTACATTGCTCAAGAATAGATCACCCCATGACCATCTGGTCCCATATCATTCACTTCTCTTATCATTCGAATTAGTTAATGTTTTTTGAGTGCACAGGTGTTAAACATGCCTAGAAGCTTGCTAATCGGTAATCTCTTAAAATTTATGAATTTGTATATCAGAATGTTTTTAAATGCTTAATATTACAAAACACATTCTGTTATTTATAATTATCATATTTGCTTAAAACTTTGATCCAAAGAAATGTTTTTCTTTTTTTTTTTTTTTTTTTTTTATTATACTTTAAGTTCTAGGGTACATGTGCATGACGTTTATATCATGTATAACTCCCCAATGCAATCCCTCCCTCCTCCCCCCTCCCCATGATAGGCCCCAGTGTGTGATGTTCCCCTTCCCGAGTCCAAGTGATCTCATTGTTCAGTTCCCACCTATGAGTGAGAACATGCGGTGTTTGGTTTTCTCTTCTTGTGATAGTTTGCTAAGATGATGGTTTCCAGCTGCATCCATGTCCCTACAAAGGACGCAAACTCATCCTTTTTGATGGCTGCATAGTATTCCATGGTGTATATGTGCCACATTTTCTTAATCCAGTCTGTCACAGATGGACATTTGGGTTGATTCCAAGTCTTTGCTATTGTGAATAGTGCCGCAATAAACATACGTGTGCATGTGTCTTTGTAGTAGAGTAATTTATAATCCTTTGGTATATACCCAGTAGTGGGATGGCTGGGTCATATGGTACATCTAGTTCTAGATCCTTGAGGAATCGCCATACTGTTTTCCATAATGGTTGAACTAGTTTACAATCCCACCAACAGTGTAAAAGTGTTCCTATTTCTCCACATCCTCTCCAACACCTGTTGTTTCCTGACTTCTTAATGATTGCCATTCTAACTGGTGTGAGATGGTATCTCATTGTGGTTTTGATTTGCATTTCTCTGATGGCGAGTGATGATGAGCATTTTTTCATGTGTCTGTTGGCTGTATGGATGTCTTCTTTTGAGAAATGTCTGTTCATATCCTTTGCCCACTTTTTGATGGGGTTGTTTGTTTTTTCTTGTATATTTGTTTGAGTTCTTTGTAGATTCTGGATATTAGCCCTTTGTCAGATGAGTAGGTTGCAAAAATTTTCTCCCATTCTGTAGGTTGCCTGTTCACTCTGATGGTAGTTTCTTTGGCTGTGCAAAAGCTCTTTAGTTTAATTAGATCCCATGTGTCAATTTTGGCTTTTGCTGCCGTTGCTTTTGGTGTTTTAGACATGAAGTCCTTGCCCATGCCTATGTCCTGAATGGTACTACCTAGATTTTCTTCTAGGTTTTTATGGTATTAGGTCTAACATTTAAGTCTCTAATCCATCTTGAATTAATTTTCGTATAAGGGGTAAGGAAAGGATCCAGTTTCAGCTTTCTACTTATGGCTAGCCAATTTTCCCAGCACCATTTATTAAATAGGGAATCCTTTCCCCATTTCTTGTTTCTCTCAGGTTTGTCAAAGATCAGATGGCTGTAGATGTGTGGTATTATTTCTGAGGACTCTGTTCTGTTCCATTGGTCTATATCTCTGTTGTGGTACCAGTACCATGCTGTTTTGGTTACTGTAGCCTTGTAGTATAGTTTGAAGTCAGGTAGCGTGACGCCTCCAGCTTTGTCCTTTTGACTTAGGATTGTCTTGGCAATGCGGGCTCTTTTTTGGTTCCATATGAACTTTAAAGCCGTTTTTTCCAATTCTGTGAAGAAAGTCATTGGTAGCTTGATGGGGATGGCATTGAATCTATAAATCACCTTGGGCAGTATGGCCATTTTCACGATATTGATTCTTCCTATCCATGAGCATGGTATGTTCTTCCATTTGTTTGTGTCCTCTTTGATTTCACTGAGCAGTGGTTTGTAGTTCTCCTTGAAGAGGTCCTTTACATCCCTTGTAAGCTGGATTCCTAGGTATTTTATTCTCTTTGAAGCAATTGTGAATGGAAGTTCATTCCTGATTTGGCTCTCTGCTTGTCTGTTACTGGTGTATAAGAATGCTTGTGATTTTTGCACATTAATTTTGTATCCTGAGACTTTGCTGAAGTTGCTTATCAGCTTAAGGAGATTTTGGGCTGAGACAATGGGGTTTTCTAAATATACAATCATGTCATCTGCAAACAGGGACAATTTGACTTCTTCTTTTCCTAACTGGATACCCTTGATTTCTTTCTCTTGCCTGATTGCCCTAGCCAGAACTTCCAACACTATGTTGAATAGGAGTGGTGAGAGAGGGCATCCCTGTCTTGTGCCAGTTTTCAAAGGAATTTTTCCAGTTTTTGCCCATTCAGTATGATATTAGCTGTGGGTTTGTCATAAATAGCTCTTATTATTTTGAGGTACGTTCCATCAATACCAAATTTATTGAGCGTTTTTAGCATAAAGGGCTGTTGAATTTTGTCAAAAGCCTTTTCTGCATCTATTGAGATAATCATGTGGTTCTTGTCTTTGGTTCTGTTTATATGCTGGATTACGTTTATTGATTTGCGAATGTTGAACCAGCCTTGCATCCCAGGGATGAAGCCCACTTGATCATGGTGGATAAGCTTTTTGATGTGCTGCTGAATCCGGTTTGCCAGTATTTTATTGAGGATTTTTGCATCGATGTTCATCAGGGATATTGGTCTAAAATTCTCTTTTTTTGTTGTGTCTCTGCCAGGCTTTGGTATCAGGATGATGTTGGCCTCATAAAAAGAGTTAGGGAGGATTCCCTCTTTTTCTATTGATTGAAATAGTTTCAGAAGGAATGGTACCAGCTCCTCCTTGTACCTCTGGTAGAATTCAGCTGTGAATCCATCTGGTCCTGGACTTTTTTTGGTTGGTAGGCTATTAATTGTTGCCTCAATTTCAGAGCCTGCTATTGGTCTATTCAGGGATTCAACTTCTTCCTGGTTTAGTCTTGGGAGAGTGTAAGTGTCCAGGAATTATCCATTTCTTCTAGATTTTCTAGTTGATTTGCGTAGAGGCATTTATAGTATTCTCTGATGGTTGTTTGTATTTCTGTGGGGTCGGTGGTGATATCCCCTTTATCATTTTTTATTGCGTCTATTTGATTCTTCTCTCTTTTCTTCTTTATTAGTCTAGCTAGCGGTCTGTCAATTTTGTTGATCTTTTCAAAAAACCAACTCCTGGATTCATTGATTTTTTGGAGGTTTTTTGTGTCTCTATCTCCTTCAGTTCTGCTCTGATCTTAGTTATTTCTTGCCTTCTGCTAGCTTTTGAATGTGTTTGCTCTTGCCTCTCTAGTTCTTTTAATTGTGATGTTAGAGTGTCAATTTTAGATCTCTCCTGCTTTCTCTTGTGGGCATTTAGTGCTATAATTTCCCTCTACACACTGCTTTAAATGTGTCCCAGAGATTCTGGTATGTTGTATCTTTGTTCTCATTGGTTTCAAAGAACATCTTTATTTCTGCTTTCATTTCGTTATGTACCCAGTAGTCATTCAGGAGCAGGTTGTTCAGTTTCCATGTAGTTGAGCGGTTTTGATTGAGTTTCTTAGTCCTGAGTTCTAGTTTGATTGCACTGTGGTCTGAGAGACAGTTTGTTATAATTTCAGTTCTTGTACATTTGCTGAGGAGTGCTTTACTTCCAATTATGTGGTCAATTTTGGAATAAGTGCGATGTGGTGCTGAGAAGAATGTATATTCTGTTGATTTGGGGTGGAGAGTTCTATAGATGTCTATTAGGTCCGCTTGGTGCAGAGATGAGTTCAATTCCTGGATATCCTTGTTAACTTTCTGTCTCGTTGATCTGTCTAATGTTGACAGTGGAGTGTTGAAGTCTCCCATTATTATTGTATGGGAGTCTAAGTCTCTTTGTAGGTCTCTAAGGACTTGCTTTATGAATCTGGGTGCTCCTGTATTGGGTGCATATATATTTAGGAGAGTTAGCTCTTCCTGTTGAATTGATCCCTTTACCATTATGTAATGGCCTTCTTTGTCTCTTTTGATCTTTGATGGTTTAAAGTCTGTTTTATCAGAGACTAGGATTGCAACCCCTGCTTTTTTTTGTTCTCCATTTGCTTGGTAGATCTTCCTCCATCCCTTTATTTTGAGCCTATGTATGTCTCTGCATGTGAGATGGTCTCCTGAATACAGCAGACTGATGGGTCTTGACTCTGATCCAGTTTGCCAGTCTGTGTCTTTTAATTGGAGCATTTAGTCCATTGACATTTAAGGTTAATATTGTTATGTGTGAACTTGATCCTGTCATTATGATATTAACTGGTTATTTTGCTCGTTAGTTGATGCAGTTTCTTCCTAGCCTCGATGGTCTTTACATTTTGGCATGTTTTTGCAATGGCTGGTACCGGTTGTTCCTTTCCATGTTTAGGGCTTCCTTCAGGGTCTCTTGTAAGGCAGGCCTGGTGGTGACAAAATCTCTAAGCATTTGCTTATCTGTAAAGGATTTTATTTCTCCTTCACTGATGAAGCTTAGTTTGGCTGGATATGAAATTCTGGGTTGAAAATTCTTTTCTTTAAGAACGTTGAATATTGGCCCCCACTCTCTTCTGGCTTGTAGAGTTTCTGCCGAGAGGTCTGCTGTTATTCTGATGGGCTTCCCTTTGTGGGTAACCCGACCTTTCTCTCTGGCTGCCCTTAAGATTTTTTCTTTCATTTCAACTTTGGTGAATCTGGCAATTATGTGTCTTGGAGTTGCTCTTCTGGAGGAGTATCTTTGTGGCGTTCTCTGTATTTCCTGAATTTGAATGTTGGCCTGCCCTACTAGGTTGGGGAAGTTCTCCTGGATGATATCCTGAAGAGTGTTTTCCAACTTGGTTCCATTTTCCCCCTCACTTTCAGGCACCCCAATCAGACGTAGATTTGGTCTTTTTACATAATCCCATACTTCTTGCAGGCTTTGTTCATTTCTTTTTCTCTTTTTTCTTTTGGTTTCTCTTCTCGCTTCATTTCATTCATTTGATCCTCAATCGCTGATACTCTTTCTTCCAGTTGATCGAGTCGGTTACCGAAGCTTGTGCATTTGTCACGTATTTCTCGTGTCATGGTTTTCATCTCTGTCATTTCGTTTATGATCTTCTCTGCATTAATTAGTCTAGCTGTCAATTCTTCCACTTTTTTTTCAAGATTTTTAGTTTCTTTGCGCTGGGTACGTAATTCCTCCTTTAGCTCTGAGAGGTTTGATGGACTGAAGCCTTCTTCTCTCATCTCGTCAAAGTCATTCTCTGACCAGCTTTGATCCGTTGCTGGCGATGGGCTGCGCTCCTTTGCAGGGGGAGATGCGCTCTTATTTTTTGAATTTCCAGCTTTTCTGCCCTGCTTCTTCCCCATCTTTGTGGTTTTATCTGTCTCTGGACTTTGATGATGGTGACGTACTGATGGGTTTTGGTATAGGTGTCCTTCCTGTTTGATAGTTTTCCGTCTGACAGTCAGAAGACTGTCTGTTGGTCTGTTAGAGATTGCTTGAGGTCCACTCCAGACCCTGTTTGCCTGGGTATCAGCAGCAGAGGTTGCCGAAGATAGAATATTGCTGAACAGCGAGTGTACCTGTCTGATTCTTTCTTTGGAAGTTTCCTCTCAGGGGTGATGCCACCCTGTGAGGTGTGGGGTATCAGACTGCCCCTAGTGGGGATGTCTCCCAGCTAGGCTACTCAGGGGTCAGGGACCCACCTGAGCAGGCAGTCTGTCCGTTCTCAGATCTCAACTCCCTCCGCGTTAGGAGATCCACGGCTCTCCCCAAAGCTGTCAGACAGAGTCGTTCGGGTCTGCAGCGGCCCCGCTCTTTCCCCTAATGGACTGCAGCTGTGCGCTGTCCGCAGAGGTAAGTCTACAGAGACAGGCAGGCTTCCTTGAGCTGCTGTGAGCTCCACCCAGTTCGAGCTTCCCAGCGGCTTTGTTTACCTACTTAAGCCTCAGCAATGGCGGGCGCCCCTCCCCCAGCCTCGCTGCTGCCTTGCGGATAGATCGCCGCAGAGGGCTGTGTTAGCAGTGAGGGAGGCTCCGTGGGCGTGGGACCCTCCCGGCCAGGTGTGGGATATATTCTCCTGGTGTGCCTGTTTCCTTAAAGCGCAGTATTGGGGTGGGAGTTACCCGATTTTCCAGGTGTGTGTGTCTCAGTTCCCCTGGCTAGGAAAAGGGATTTCCTTCCCCCTTGCGCTTCCAGTGAGGCGATGCCTCGCCCTGCTTCAGCTCACGCTGGTCAGGCTGCAGCAGCTGACCCGCACCGATTGTCCGGCACCTCCTAGAGAGATGACCCCAGTACCTCAGTTGAAAATGCAGAAATCACCGGTCTTCTGTGTCGCTCGCGCTGGGAGTTGGAGACTGGAGCTGTTCCTATTCGGCATCTTCTTGCTCCGCCCCCCCGAGACTGAGTTTCATGTTTTTCATTTTGACATCCTACTTAGATTTTAATTGTCATGAGCACTAGAATGATATGTATTGCTTCCAGACTGAGTAGATTCTATTGGCTAGCTTCTGCTGTACTTAGCGAGCCATCATTTGTTTTAACTGTATGAACCTTAGAGTGTTTATAATTTACTTCGAAGCAGCAGATATCAGCGCCCTATTAACACCTTCACCATTCCTCGCCTGGTACTTGAGAAGTTGGCGGCACTACAAATGAACAGAGCTCTGAAACTAAATATGGACCTGACAAGGGATGGACATCATTGTATTTCATGGCTTGAGGTTCTTCCAATTTTTATTTTGTGCAGTAATTCCCCTGGATCCTGATTCCCATCTCCCAGTGCCATGTTTTCCCACATTGTTCATTGCCCAAATCTGATACATCATGCACCAAATTAGAAGTTGACACATAAGTCTGGATCTCCTAGTATATGTAATGTGGAATGAAGATTTGATTAGTAAAGGGAATAAAGATATGCAAAACCACAGTTATTAATATTTTTTCCTGTGTACTTCTATAGTCTGGTAAAAAAAAGGTTTGGAAATTTCTAAAGATTGTAGAAAATGGACTATAAATGACTTATATACAGAAAAAAAAGTGTTTCAAAATAATAATTCATGCGGTTAGTAATAGCTTAATGTTAAGCATTTATTTATGTCTTTCTTACATATCTAGCCATATCGCACAGGTCCTAGAATTCTATACAGAATATTATGTATCTATATCAGACGTGATCAGAGATCAGTATCAGTACATAAAATATACTTTATATTACTTAAATGAAAGAATTTAAAATATACCATGTCATTGAAAAGATTTGAGGTGCATGAAGATTGAAAAAGAAATAATTATTTTCAGTTCTTGAGAAATTCTACAAGGTAATCCTGTTGAAGTCTTCATCATAAGTGAGTTTTCCATTCATATTATTAGCGTTTGTATTTTTGGTTGTGAGAATGAGAATTTAATTCTGCTTATTTTAACAAAGATGAGAATAAATATATCAGAAGGTCATTGGGTTAGGCAAAAAGTTGTTTGTTGTCCAACATAGGCCTCAAGGATGAACAGGTAAAGGACATTTCTAAAATGTACTGTCACAGTTTTGTGATAATTCAAGCAAACAAAACAGCAAAAAGACATAGCTTCAATTTCTCAGTGTTCTAGGGACCAAAGAATGTAATTACAATGCTAGAGTGTCTACAACATCTTTCCAGCTCTAACAACGAATATAATTCAAGTATTTATGCCAGTCTTTTAAATTTTGTATTACTGCCCTGCCTAGATCTTCATTTTCGCTCAATTGAAATAGTATGGGAAATTCCTAAGTGGGGTGCAAACCTCCAGTCTTTCCAACAGAATTGTAATGATCTCCTGCCCGGACTGTGCTGAGTTATCTTCTTATCCTGTATAGTATCTAGCCCAGAGAAGGAAAGTGTGTGGGAAATGCAACCACACCCCTTTCCTTCCTTCATGACAGATGGTTTTAATAGATTCTAGCATTCTTTTCCTCACAAGTCTCAGCATAACACGCTGAGAGTTGGCACATGTCATAAAATCGACTTACCATTTCTGAACTAATAATACTTAGTAGGCCTAAATAAATGTTTATCGAACTGAAGTATTGCACATACCCAGAAATGGAACTGGGAGGGTAAATGAAAAGAAATTCTTAAAGAATTCTTTCATAGTTTTTCTATTTCTATTCCTAAAGCTCCCCTTTTGTTTCGGTTTCCTTCAGTTGCAATGGAAGACTTATAAGAGACAAGTGCTAGGTCTCGTCAACTTGAGAGTCTGTTCATTATTAGTCTCTCCTCTGCTCCCAGTTGATTATATTTAAATATATGGCTTCCATCCAATGACTCCCACCAGGGCCATTAAATAAAGTATGTATTACATACAAAAAAAGGCAAAAATGTACTTGGCTCAGATACACACCTTTCTCCAGTTACTTGGATTCCCTTACTCATTAAGGAAAAAAAATGGTGCTATTGACTCGTCATTGTTGGTTTATATCAGCATGTCTTAACCATAGGAGGAAAAAGGCAGTTACAGTTTTAGTAATGAGTCTTAAATTACTGGCACTTCACTCATAAATGAGGAAATGACAGTATAATATTTTATTCTCAGAAAGTGTTCTCATCTCCCCTTTCCTAGGTCGTGAGGTCAACTAATTTTGATTTTATCTGCTCTGAGTTATAATCCTTTACTTAGTCACGTTGGTTTTAACATTTGAAGATTGTTTTATTTTTTGAGATTTTTCTACTTCTCTCTAAAATTTCATCTAGGGCATGGAGAAGTGGCTTTCATGACATTGTATAGTTGAGAGGAAATGGATCACCTCACCTCATGGTGGTTCTTTGGGGATTGGTGACAGGATTTATCTATGGGATGGCCTTCTAGCATGTGCTAATTGAAGCTGACACTTGGTAAATTTCATAGTCTAAATTATCTCAGCTTGGTTAAGGCCTCAAAAAGATCCCTAGCTTGTTCATCCACTCTAAATTCTAAACTCTGAGAGTGTCTGCTTTGTCTTTCATCTTTTTCCTGGTACAGGCTATCCGTTTATTTTAAGGTTGCTAGACCTTCTTTACATTGGGGTCAATGACTGATGTACAAAACCCAAGGAAGGCCTGAGAGGGCAAACTAGGCCGTCTCTCTTGCTAATATGCCAATCTGCTTCATAAGCCCTGTGTTTTCACACAACACTGTGCTTTCACAGTCACCCTGCATAGCAGCCTTGTGCGAGTGTTCAAAATGGCGACAGAATTGTCCTATTTCCTACAATTTATGGAACATATTTCTTCCTCTCCACTAAAACATGAGGGAAGGAAGTGGAGATATGTATCTCCCTCACCTATATATGCCTCCATTCCTTTTCCTATGAGCCTTGAGGAGAAAGAAATAAATCATATTCTTAAGTCTTCAAAAATCTTAATCATATTACATTATCAGTAGATAATAGAAATTATAGAAATTTTATTAAACATTTTCTTTGTGGTATCTATAACCTTCACTCTCACTCTTCACTCTCACTAAATCTTCCATCTCTTCACTCTCTTCACTCTCTTATATCTCTTATATCTCTTCACTCTCACTAAATCCTCAATCTGTTATGTTTGATTTATTGGAATAGTTTTTAACTTGCTTCTTGCCTCCTTTCCTTTTTCCACTCCAGGCTATTTTGCATCCTGTTGCCAGACTATTCTTCAGCTCTCTTGCTTTGATTACACCGTTTTTCATTAAGACATTTAGAATTTTGTCTCATCATTTATCTATTTTTCTTTTTCAGTCATATGCCTGCTGAGTCCTAAGACTCTTTTCTTCTTATTATAATTTCTTTACTACATTACCCCTAAATTTGTTCCTTCCTGATTTCTTTATCATATTACCTTGTACTGATAAGACATCCATATACTGTCTGATTTCTTCAAAGCCCGGCTTTAGACCCTCTTGGGTGAACCTGACTCAATCCATAACTAGCGTATTTAGTCTGTAGAACATATCTTGATATGACATTATAAGTTTTAGTAGGTATTCTCTCTTTTCTTCATATTTGTCTTTCCCACTAACTTCTATTTATTTTTTATTTAATATAAATAAAAAGACGGAGTCTTGCTCTGTCACCCAGCCAGGAGTGCAAGTGGCGCAATCTCGGCTCACTGCAAGCTCCGCCTCCTGGGTTTAGGTCATTCTTCTGCCTCAGACTCTTGAGTAGCTGGGACTACAGGCGCCCGCCCCCACGCCTGGCTGATTTTTTGTATTTTTTAGTAGAGATGGGGTTTCACCCTGTTAGCCAGGACGGTTTCGATCCCTGACCTCGTGATCCGCCCGTCTCGGCCTCCCAAAGTGCTGGGATTACAGTCGTGAGCCACCGCGCCCGGCCAACTTTTATTTTTTAAGAAATGATCTTCCCAACGACCCTTCAGTGTAGGTGTTGATATCTGCATATTACAGACAAGAAAACTGAGGTTCAGAAAAGTGATGTCACGTGCCTAAAGCCACAAAACTAGTTGATTTTTGGAGCTGTGATTCAGATCCAAGTCTGGTTTCAGTTTTAAGTCCCTCACTGGATTAGACTGCCTCTTTTTAACAGAAGGGGTTTTACGGTATATTTGGAGCAACACTTCACAAATAAGCTGATGTTTGAGTGCGCTATTTATTGATTACTAAATGCTGGACACAATATATCATGTTATCCTTTCAACAGCTCTGAGAGTTAGGTGCTACCAACAGTCTCAATTTTCCAAATAAGGAAAGTGAGGGATAGAGGAATGCAGGGGCTAAATAATGGATGAATACAAGGCCCTAATCATCATACTGCTCTACCTCTCACTTATTGAACTCAATTCTACACATCAGACCGTTCTCGATCTAAATTCTGGACTCTGGAGGTTTTGGCAATGGATGGCCTAGCATTTCCTAGGATCTAAGCCCTGGGCATAGCCTGCTTCCAACGTCGGGAGCCTCGAGATGAGTCAGGAAAGCCTCACTGTGGCCTAACTTATTTTTAAGCATCTTTAAGAATAGTGTTTAGTATTTGTCTACAATTATTATAATGTCTAATTGGTGGTACAGAGCACTAAATATTTACTTCATTATACAAAATCTAATAGGACTTAAAAAAGCACATACTGCAAAACACAGGTTTGAACAACAAGAATATTGCTTTTTTGCTGTTCTTTAGACTTCTTTTCCATGTTTTCATTAATAAGCATGTATTATTCTTATAATATAAATCTGTGTTAGTTCAACAATAGTGTAATTTAATTACATTGTGATCCAATCAATTAGACTGTGACATTTTATTTACCAAACATTACTAAGTCTGCAGTTAATCATAAGGCAGTATTTCTGGTGTTCGTCTCCAAACATTTTATCTACATTATTAACTTAGAATATTTGCAACATGCTGCTTCTCAACTATCACTATGATTATTCACTTATATTTGTATTTCATCGTTAAAAAGAAGCCCTCATTTTCTCATTTTTAGGTCTTAAACTGAATCAACCTGACACAAATAGAATAAAATTAGAGTAGTTTAAAACCATTGATTCATCAGAGATTTGAACTGAGGCAAACAAATTATGTAGATTCTGTAAATAATCAAGGCATTTTATTTTAATCAATGGCCTTGTTACAGTTCTGTTTCAAAAATTGAAGGATTTGGATATTACACCACCTTAGGTTTTATATCTATAATGACAAGGTTGGTTTGGATGATGTCTTTTTTCTTTCTAGCTGTTGCATTACATTTCGTAGTTATCTGAACTGCCTGCCAGATTGTTTAGGGAAATGCATGTACCACAGTTAGAGGGGATTCACAAATGGTAGGTTTCTCTGCAAAATTGAGACATATTTAGAGTAGAAAACACTTTGCCTCTTGGATATAAAAGTATAGGGTAATCTCTTTTTGTTTGTATGCCAGAAGTTGCTGTGGACTATAAATTGAAACAGCTCACAGCTAGGATGAGGAAAGCTAGAGAAATGTACCTATTTGATGGAAAGGGATAGCTAATGCACTCAAAAATTACACTAGTTGAGAAAGAGCAATGACACATTCATTCTCAAGGACTACTTAATTGCCCACTCCTGGAACAAGTTGGTCTTCAGCTGTAAACTAAACTCAAGTTTTTGAAAATGATAGAGAAATAGTGCTGTAAATGTTAAATTTATGAAATAGGCTTGCAATTTTCTCATCAAACTTAGACCAACCTTAGCAATATTGTAAGAGTAATATATTCTCAAGGATAAAATGTTCTCTAGTTCAACTTCTACATAGAAAATGAGTTTAAATGAGCCAGTTGTCTTAATATTTGGATACAATGGTCACTTTGAAATGTATGAAATGTGTTCTACTATTATTAGGAAGAAAAAAAATAAATGTGGTTATCTTTGATTTGGGCAATACCCAGGACTGATTCATAGAAAAAAATCTAATATATTTATAAATAGGAGTGCTTTCTCTCTACTTGGACCTACAATAAAATGGTCATCGTTTTCTTTTTTAAAATTATTTTCACTGGAGTATACTTGAAACTGTACATCTCAAATATTTTAACAAATATACCTAAATATTACAATTACTAAGTAATTTTGTCCATTGAAAAATGTGGCTGCTGCGTACATAATAAGACATAATTTCTTCTCAAAAGTGCCTAATAAGACTAAAGAGAGTGAATCAATGGAATTATTTATTAAAATCATATTAAATGTCTTAATGGTGTTATTCTTTCTTTCCTAATTTTCAAAAGAAAATACTTTGTCTTTCATACTCATTATTTCTAACTCTTTCTTACATTATTTAGTAATTATCAATAACACTTATATTATGTACAATCTTTTCCTTATTTTATCTTCTTCTACCCTTCGATCCAAATCTTCTTTATTAAAAACATGTCTTCAAGATACCACAGGAGAAAAGGTCAGAAAAACAAAAGGGAGTTTTAATGTATACCTAGCTCCAAACAGTTATTATTACTGTCAAGGCATAAAGCCATATGTTGCATATGACAAATTCTGTATTTCTGCTGGGGAGCATTGTACTGTATTTTCATAACATACGCCAGGCAACTTCTATGTATTTCAAGTCACTGAGTATAATTTTCAACAAGACAAGGAAAATTTCTCCCTCCCATCCCTTCTGAAATCTTTATTTGGAGATCTAGCTCTAAGTTTTATGTTTTCCTGGTGGTCTTTTCAATTCATTCCATTAATTAATTAATTCATTCATTAAAAACATTATTATTCACATACCATAGGTCATAACCTCATTACTTATGGGAAATACAAAAATACATACCATTCTGTCTTCTCTCTTCTTTGAGGCTTGTTCTCATGAAATAAGACAGATCTATCTATCTATCTATCTATCTATCTAAACAATGAAGTGTTAGATTATGTATATGAAAGGAAAATGAAAATCAAGGAAAAGGAAAAAGACCTCTGATAGTTGGTTTGTGGATTTGGAAACCTTCATGGATGAGATAATCCTAAAAGGTAACTCTGGGTATTCCATGCAGCTAAAGGTCAAGGGCCAAGGTGGCAGTAATAGTCCAAGTAATGTGAAAAGAATTTGGGTGTGAAAAGACTTGCCAGGAAGTTTTGACTCCAGAAAGGGAAAGTATTGATATTCTAAAATAAATTGGTAATTATAAAGATGATAATATATGGCCTTGAAGGCCATGTTCTGGAATTTGAACTGTGTCCTGACAGATTATGGAAAGCTGTTGCACGATTTTGAGCAACTATACAATAAGGTTATTCTATTGGGGAGTACGCGATTTGGCTAGGTTAAAAAGAGTAGCAGAGAAAAAGGCCAATGAAAGCTGTTGGAATAGTCCTGTGAGAAATAATAAGAAAACCTATCAAATAGGCCAGGCATGGTGGCTCACGCTTGTAATTCCAGTACTTTGGGAGGCAGAGGTGGGCAGATCATGAGGTCAGTAGGTCAACACCAGCTTGGCCAGCATGGTGAAATCCCCTCTCTACTAAAAATACAAAAATTAGCCAGGCATGGTGGTGTGCACCTGTAATCCCAGCTTCTCAGGAGGCTGAGGTAGGAGAATTGCTTAACCCCAGGAGGCAGAGGTTGCAGTTAGCTGAGATTGTGCCACTGCACTCCAGCCTGGGCGACAGAACAAGACTGCATCCCCCCCCCCCAAAAAAAAAAAAAAAGAAAAAGAAAAAGAAAACCTACCAAATAAGTGGAGATAAAATAAAGAATAAGAAGCATACCAGACTATAGTAAGAGCATATGAAATCCAATTTGATGGTTGTGGGAGAAAACATTCAGTATTAGAACCATCACAAGATTCGGCAAATCTAGGGAGGAGTACTGTTTAGTTTGAGGCATGTTGACTTTGAAGTACCTGAGTTGAGAAACATTGGACATTTAGAAAGTGAGGGTGGTGGTCATAAATCTGGGGGTCACAGAGGGGTAGACTGATTCATGGGATAGTCTAAGTTGGGAGTGGGAAGAGAGCATCTTGATAAAGAAGAAGAACCACCCTACAAGAGTGGAGAACATCAACATAAAGAACATCAAGCGGCCGGGCGCAGTGGCTCATGCCTGTAATCCCAGTACTTTGAGAGGCCAAGGCAGGTGGATCACCTGAGGTTGGGAGTTCAAGACCAACCTGGCTAACATGGTGAAACTTCATGTCTACTAAAAATACAAAAAAGTTAGCTGAGTGTGATAGCACATGCCTGTAATCCCAGCTACTCGGGAAGCTGAGGCAGGAGAATGACTTGAACCTGGGAGGTGGAGGTTGCAGTGAGGCAAGATTGTGCCATTGCGGTCCTTTGCACTCCAGCCTGGGCAACAAGAACAAAATTCCATCTCAAAGAAAAAAAAAAGAGAGGTTTGTCAATCACAGTTTAAAAAATTAAGGCAACTGGGGATAAGCAACTAATATTTCAGCCATTTGAGAATGACTCTATCTCTTTGTACACTTGCTAATAGAATTGTAATCACATGAGATTTCAACTAGATAAATTTGGTTACCCAGAAAAAAATGAGGTCATGACATAGATTTGAAGGCCAACAAAAATTACATAATCAATGCTCCATAAATTAGCTATTACGTAGGTGAATGCACTTTTTGTTTCATGTCCATGAAGACTCAAAATGTTACGTTATTTTACTCATGATAACAGTCTACTTCCTATCGAAATTTCATGGAGAGATAATACATCAGTATTTATTCTATACTGAGTATAGACCATGAAGATTAAAAGTTGCTCATGAATAAAGGAAAGAGAAACTCTATATGTGGGATTTTATGTAATTATGGTAACAATTCCTTGGAGATATTGTGGTCTGTTATGTAAATATATGTAATTATGATAATTTCAAAAACCATGTTGTTTACTCGGTAGTTTTACAGCTCCTTCACAAAGCAGTCACTTTCAGAACTCAGGAGGGGTAGAGCAATACTTTCCATAAAAATGAGGGTGAACTTAACATCTCATGTGAATTTAAAATATATTTTTATAAGAAAGACACTAGAATTTAAGGATATATTTACCCCATTTTTACTTTCACACAATAAAGTACCACTATAGCACAGATCATCATTACCCAAGTTCAGGGATCACATACATGAAGATTATTCCTGATAAATAATCAGACTGAATTGGTGGTATTTGCATAGATTTTTCTGGACCATAGTTGTTTTTACCTGTTGTTTGAGAGCCTCTCATGGGGGCATATTTAATATATGAGTGTTATAACTAGAAACTCAAACTGTCAGAGGGAAGGAAACTATCCATCTACCCATTCATTAAATGAATATTTATTCAAGGCCAAAATGTGCTAAATGTGGGACTGAATTTTGGGACTAAAAACTTCAATGATATGTATGACCTGCTATTACATGGTGTGTAAGAGGCAGAGGCAATCAGGTAAATAAGTCAGTGAAATAGCATCATACGAGTCTTCACATTTCACTTTTCCGGGGGACACCATTCCCATTGTTGTGAAATGTGAAGGCCCTGAGTGTTATATGTGTTACAATAGAAACAAAAGTAGGGTACAAAATTTTATATGATAGAGCAAAGTTCACTTTGGATGTGCAAAGTTTTAATGTATCCACTACACAGCCAGAGTGATAGGTGAATGTGTGTGATTAAGAAAAATCATCCATTGCCGCTCATTGATAAAGGACAAGCAGAGGAGACGAAACATTGGCAGAAGAGAATGAGAAGGAATAGTGAAGGTAGAAAAGAAAAATAAAAAAGCAAAAAGTACGCTTTTTTCTAAATTAAGATTCCAGAAGGCAGTCGGTAAAAGGGCCAAGTGATCCACGGAAGTCAAGTACAATGAGGAGGAAGAGGTCATTGGATTTGAAAATTAAGTCATGAGCAACTTCACTTAAAGCATGTTCAGTAAAGACATACAAATAAATGAAAGCAACCTTGATGATAACTTTTGGTTGGCAAGGCCAACAAACCAATTGTGAATAATTCCTTCAAGAACTGTCATAGTGAAGGAAAACGGAGTGGTGTTCCTGTTCTAGGTGATTTATCTAATTCCCGTGGCCAGGAAAGAGTTAGGCGATGGAGGCAAGTGGTAGGAAAGAAAGAACTTTATTGACCAACAGGTCAGGGTTCTTGGGCGAGGTTCACCGGTCCTCTAAGTGGGGCCAGGGAAGTCGCACCTGCACTCTCGGGCGAGTTTCCTCGGTCCACGAGCAATGGGGCCGGGGAACTTCACGCTGGCGCCTGCCGGCGGCGACTTTTATGTCCTAGGCTTGGAAATGGGAGGGCAGTGGGTGGGATAAGGGCGTGCCAGGGGCGTCTCCGTAGGCGTGGCCGGGTAAGTTTCGGTTTCCTCAAATTGACGTCACGTCACGCCTGCTCAGTTGGTCTGCTTTTTTCCGGCGAGCGGGCTGCATTTTCGCGCGCGGGTAAGTTGGATGATGATGAACCCGGAGGTAGTAGGGGCTGCGTCTTTTCTGTTCACCTTCCTCCATCTTGTCCTTTTCCCCTTCACCCAGACACTAGGAAAGGTTTTTATTTGTTCCATTTTGGTTTTGTTCTTGGATTTTTTTTTAGTTTTAGTTTCCTGTGGTATTAAAACATGTTTATATAAAGTAAAGGGGGCTGGGCACAGTGTCTCATGCCTGTAATCCCAGCACTTTTAGGAGGCTGAGGCAGAAGGATTACTTGATCCCAGGAGTTCAAGACAAGCCTGGATGACAAAGTGAGACCCTGCCTTTATAAAAAATGAGTTGACCCTGGTGGTGCATGTCTGTGATCCCAAGTACATGCAAGGCTGAGGTGGGAGGATCACTTGAGTCCAGAAGATTGAGGTTGCAGTGAGCCGTGTTTGTGCCGCTGCACTCCAGCATGGGTGACAGAGCAAGACCCTGTCTCAAAAATAAAAACCAAAAAATTAAAAACTAAGGGAAGGATGGTTATATATGATAAACCAGGACTCCTGAAGAAAGGGAGGAACTAGATTCAGACCAAAGAAGGAGTAAGTGGCTTTAATTTATGAACAAGATAAAGGATTCATCTTTATCTGAAGCAGAAAGAGGAAGGGAAAGAGAGAAGGATGGATTCTAATATAAACACACACAGGAAGTTTTTAACCATATTTTTCACTTAGATCACACAAAAAAGTCATATAAAACAAAGTCACTAAAGAACATAATAATGTGCTTATATAACACTGAAATGATACTCTACTTTCCCCTAATTATCATTCTTCCAAGCAAAACCTGCCTCCCCCCCCCCCAACAGTATCTTACTCTGTCGTTCAGACTGGAGGACAGTGGTGTAATCTTGGCTCACTGCAACCTCCCACTACTGGGCTCAAGCAATTCTCCCACCTCAGCATTTGTAGTAGCTGGGACTACAGGAGCCCATTACCACACCCAGCTAATTTTTGTTGTTGTTGTTGCTGTTGTTTTTTTTTTTTTTGAGATGGAGTTTCGCTGTTGTTGCCCAGGCTGGAGTGCAGTGGCGCGATCTAGTGTCACTGCAACCTCTGCCTCCTGGGTTCAAGCGATTCTCCTGCCTCAGCCATCCGAGTAGCTGAGATTACAGGCATGCGCCACCACACCCGGCTAATTTTTTGTATTTTTAGTAGAGACGGGATTTCTCCATATTGGTCAGGCTGGTCTCGAACTCCTGACCTCAGGTAATCCGCCCACCTCGGCCCCTCAATGTGCTAGGATTACAGGCATGAGCCACTGCGCTCAGCCACACACCCGGCTAATTTTTGTATGTTTTGTAGAGATGGGGTTTTGTCATGTTGCCTCGGCCGGTCTCAAACTCCTGGCCTCAAGCAATCTGCCCACCTCAGCCTCCCAAAGTTCTGGGATTACAGGCATGAGCCACCACGCCTGGCCTGAAATACTTTTTTGACCTGAATATCGTGCCTAATTATAGAAGAGTTTATCTATATTTTTCAAAGTACCAGTAAGATTTTGCTTCTTAGGAAAGGATATTAGAAACATATTAGGTTTTTCTGATCAATATGCTCACTTTTTAAGAGGAAATTGTTAATTTTTTTGAGTCATTGATTCCCTCTGTGCTGTTTCAGGGAATGTACAATAAATTTGCAATAAAAAATGGCATATGTATTGAGAATACTATTGCTCTGGTTTTCAGTTATTTAGCTCAGATTTTAGCAGTTTCATCTGCCTGGGAATATTTTCAAACATCCATCTATATTATTACCATGTAAGTAGTGGATCTAATGTGACAGGGCCTCTTCTACTGGCAATGATACGGCATAACTCTAGTTTGAGGAGTCAAAATAGGAGGTAGCAGATCTATTGTGAATATCCAAAGTGCAGACTGCCTATTCATAACAAATTTCCTTATGAAATTATACCTTTGTAAGATCTTGCATAACATATATTTTATAGAGAAACTCCCAAATGGAATTTCTGTAACAGACTTTACCAAACTTTGAATTCTTGATTATTGTGCTATAGTTAATGTGTTCATGATAGGATATTGCTAACACAACCATTAACATAACCCTTGAATAATAAAATTTGATTTCACAATGTCACAGCCGTACATGCAATTTTGAAGCTAAGTCTTCCTATAAAATAATTTTTAGAGGTAGTTTATTTCTAAGTGAAGTTTACTTGTAAATAATGGTATAACCATTAGCTTTTGACTTTTACCACAATATTGTTGGCTAGTCCCCATGTTCCCATTCATAAAGGATAACTGTGTAATCATTTGTTATTCAGATATTGTGCTAAAAATCCAAAATAACATTTATTCGTATTTCTAAAAATATCAGAACATTTACAATGAAGCTGCAGTTGTTTTTTGGTTTTTGAGTGAAATATACAACCAATACACAGGATAGGATTAGAGTATTTTCTGGTAAAAAGCTAATTTCTGGCAAATGAGCCATATTACAATTGTTACCTATCACTCAGTTGAAACCAAATCATTGTCTAGCTTTGGATAACCATGCACCCTAAATTGAAAATTCTACAACCCGTTCTATGACATACTTCTGAAACCCTCTAGAGTTTCTCTAGATAAACACCCAAAGAACATGAAATTTTGGTCAGTTTTCTTTTACATGCACATGAAATCATGTTCTGTCAAGTGTGAAGACTGTGGCAGGTGTTATGAGTCAGCATACAGCATAAGCAAAGCTGTATGATTGTCTACCTAATGTTCTCACTATGATGTTTCTGCATAGTTATGGAAATAAATGTCTATATGAATTTTTAGAGCTTCATCACCACTTATCTGAGGCTAAGGTAAATCCAAGGAGAATGTAACTCTTTTTCTTTACATTTTTGGCTATATATATATATATACACACACACACACACACACACACACACACACATATTTCTTTTAAAAGGTAGGAATTAAGCCATTTCTATGTGCCTAACACAGTGCTAAATCCTTGATAGCTGTGGGAAAATGACCACCATAAATCACTGCCCTTGTATTTATGGATGCTGGTATATAATTTTCTGTCGAAAGGTTTCTGATTTGTATTTACTTTCATGGAAATCAGTGACAGGAAACTGGAAAGTATGTAGGGGGTGAAAACATCATTTGAGAATGATGCAAATATTATTTGAAAAACTTGTATTATATCTGTATGCTCTGGAGATTCATATATCTAAATTTAACCTCATGAAAATTCCAGGAACTAAAACTCTGAAGACCAGAAGATACATAGTCTCCTTAACAAACAGGCTTGTTTCACATCAGCAAGCTCTGATATTAAAAGGGTCAGCCTATCTCAATTTGATTGACCAAATTAGAAACCTATTTAGGATGCAATTATAATGCATAAGAGATCACTGTGCTCTAATAAATCCTGAAACACATTTCATGGCAAGCACCAAGGTAAGGGCTGCCCAAATGAAATGTAGAAACATGTACTGTGAAGGCTGAGAAGTTTGCTTCTTGGCATGCTTTTATTCAGCACTCCATGATGATGCAGTAGTGGCCACTGTGGTGTGGACTTTGAGGATTTGCTTTGCCACCAACTATCCAAATGAGCTTGGAAAGACCCCTTGAACTCTTCTGTTACTATCATAATCTGAGACGATAGTTTTGAACTAAATCATTCCTAATATTCTTAATGAATAGCAGTTTCATTAGTTTAGTAATGGGATAATACTAAAGAAAATAAAAACCCCAACCTTTGTTAGGTACATAGAGTATAGTTAAAAGATTCAGGTTAAGGTTATATGCAGAGAACAAACTAAGAATTTTTTTAAAGAAGTAATTGGCAAAAATTGTATGAAAACAAAGAGAGCTACCAGTATAAAAACCATTCCAGGTAGTGTTTGTGTCTTTAGGGAGAAAGAAAAAGAGACCAGACAGGTCTGGTTAGGATATTATTGTTGGGGAATAGGTAGCCAGGCAACTGCATGAAAAGCCACCAAAGGGAGCCTTCTTCAAAGGGATGGGTGCATCACTGAGATAATCCCTGGTTTAGCCTTTGACAGGCTTGCATCTCAGCATTCACTTTTGTTTGAGCTATTATGTGCTGACTTCAGCATGGGAGCAATGAAATTGGGGCATGGCTACACATTTCATTGCCGACTCTGCACTCCCAAGCCCTGGGAAAATAATAGTTTTTTTTAAAAAACCCCTACCAACCATCTAATAGGTAATAGTCAAGTTGTCTTATTAGATTATTCATTAATGAAACAAAATCCATGATGAATCAACCTTCAGATGAATAAAGCTATAACTTTTTATCAATGGCATGAAACTGACCTGCTAAAACAGTATAGCAACTGGTAAAATAGTTTATTAAACTCTTTAAAAATATGACCAGTTACATTATATAGAAATAACTGGACTGTGGTCCCCAGAAAAGAGAAATCTGCTTAGGAAAAATGTGATTAAAGGCAACAAAAGAATTGGACTGTCTTACTCAATGTAAAACTTTTAAATCAATCTTATTATTTTAGGAGATTCATACATGAGGACTGTTGCTTTTGTATTAGCGTAACAAACACTCAGGGAGTCCTCCTAATATTCAAGTTTATAGAATTAAAAGAAGTAGGGTTAATGTGGGCTTATTTTGCTAATGTGCAACATTATTTGGTATTCCAATAAAAGTAAGTGATCATTTATTCTTTTTTTTTTGACGGAGTTTCAGTCTTATCGCCCAGACTGGAGTGCAGTGGTGACATCTCGGCTCACTGCAACCTCTGCCTCCAGCTTCAAGCGATTCTCCTGCCTCAGCCTCCTGAGTAGCTGGGATTACAGGCACCCACCACCATACCTGACTAATTTTTTGTATCTTTAGTAGAGACGGGGTTTCACGATGTTGGGCAGGCTGGTCTCGAACTCCTGACCTCAGGTGATCCACCTGCCTCGACCTCCAAAAGTCCTGGGATTACAGGTGTGAGCCACCGTGCCCAGCCACATTTATTCTTTTCATAAGCATATTGAGATTCCACTCAAATTAAAGGGATGCATATGTCAATAAGGACTCTGCACTGAGAAGGTTAACTTTAGTGGTGATCCAGTAAAATTCTATTAGAATAGACTAATAGATTTATATAATGATAGTACATATTAATAACACTAACGATATATAATAAAGTATATTATATCTAGAGAATTGGAGGAATTTTAGAGTTGATCTAGTTAAGCCAGATGTATTGTGGTCAGTTGTGAGAAAGAATGGAATTAAAAGTAAACAGCTGGGAATAGTGCATATTAAAAAGCTGTAGCAACAGTGGTGGTGATAATGGTGATGATTGTGATAATTAGAAAAAGGAAAGAAGATAGAGTGGGAGGAAAAGGAGAGGAATGCTAGCTAACCCTATAGATCTTACTCTGTGCTGGATAGTTTTCTAAGAGAGTTTTCATATATGAACTGAATTAATCCTCACAACAGTCTTTTGAAGTATATGCTATTATTGGTCCCATTTTACAGTTAAGAGAAACTGAGATACAGAGGATTTAGTCTGTCCAAGATCACATAGTCAGTCAGTGTATAATTGCTTTTACAATCAGAGCTCACCCATTAAACGTAAATGTTCCAGAGAAAGTCTGAAAAGGTTGACGGTTTATGTCACTCAAATATCTACCGTAGCCAAATAGAAATGTGTATAAAATAAGGCATAAGAAGGAGTGGTGGACGTGATAGCAAACTGGAGAGCATAGATGATAAACTGGATAGCTACAGCCCAGCTAAACGTGGGTAGTGAACTCCAGTTGATTGTGGCCCTCTAGAAATGCTGTTCCATGTTATCAGATCATCCAAGTTTGGAGAGGATTTGAAATCTGGATTCATAAGCGAAATCTCCAGGTTATTAAATATTTGGCAATTAATTAATTTTTAAGATAAAATGTTAGTGGGCTCGAGAAAACACATCAGTCTGAGTTTGATATATCAAACACACTGAGTTTGATATATCCGGGGGACCAGCAGTTCATCATTCTGTCATTATACAGAGGCATTGATTGACTTTTCCAAATGTCTTTTAATCTGAGCTCAGAACGAAATATATAGTCGCTAAAAGTCACTTTTCCTCAATATTAAATATTCCTAATAGCTTAGTGGGTTGATTTCACTGCTAAGATATTCATTTGAAGAATATACACAGGAACATGTGAAAATCAAAGTCTAGCAACCTCTTTTCAGTTTGTCGCCTTAGCTTTTCTGCTCCAACATTGTGAACATCCCTATGTTTAGTCCGATTAACTTATGGACAGTGGCCATCTTATTTCATGTCTCTTATTCCAGATTATGAAAATCACAGAAAAAAGAAAAAAAATATTATTTCCAAAGAGTAAGTTATGAAGCCATGTTAGAAACCCATAGGACAATATGAATTTCTTCTATCTGTCAATCTGAAGGTAGAATTCCTCATCTTTCTGCTAATGCCGAATACCATGAAATGTCTCCAAAAAGACTTGACTTTATATACCAGGTGTTCATCTTGCTGGTTCACTTCTTCCTTTCTGGTCTTTCTCCCTTTAATCTGCATCCAAGTCATTTCTATTCTGTGTTTTATGGGTTCTTAATATATTATTATCCTTGATCTCTAGTCCAATCATAACTTCATTTTTTGTACCAAATGTTGCTTTGTAGCATAGAGAACTGAAATGGCAATCACCTATTAACAAACTAATAAATGTCTTGGCTAGAAGTGTCATAAATGGTGAAGGGTCTTGACACAATACCATGTGAGGATTACTTAAATACACTAGGGAAGGAAATAATATTGAGGAAAAATATAATAGCTATGCTGACATATTTGGAAGATTGGCAATGAAAAAGTTATAGCATTGGCTAGTTTGAAAATTTATTCTGACTTGGAACGTGTGAAAGCTATGAGAGGTAGAGTTAGTTTAACAAGTGAAAATATCTCTTCATAAAGAGATTAACGTAAAAAGTATAATGGATACCTCAATAAAGAGTGTGGTATAGAGAAAAGTTCCAGAATTGTCAGGAAGAAATATTTAACCTCTGAATCTGTGCTATATCTCCAGAAATCTAAAAACTATTAAGTAATGTTATCATTTAAGATGATTTTCATGAACTGACAGGGGACATTATTTAATTTTTTTTTTTTTTTTTTTTTTTTTTGAGGTGGAGCCTTGCTCTGTCACCAAGCTGGAGTGCAGTGGAGTGGCATGATCTTGGCTCACTGCAACCTCCACCTCCTAGGTTCAAGCGATTCTCCTGCCTCAGCCTCCTGAGTAGCTGGGACTACAGGCACACATCACCACACCCAGTTAATTTTTGTATTTTTAGTAGAGACGTGGTTTCACCATGTTGGCCAGAATGGTCTGGATCTCTTGACCTTGTGATCCACCCACCTCGGCCTCCCAAAATGCCTTGATTACATGCATGAGCCACTGTGCCTGGCCAGCCAGAGGACAGTATTTTATCAACAGCGACTACAAACATTAAACGAGACTACAACATAAACTGTTATTATTAGAGCCCAAGGGTTTGTTGCTAGATAAGAATATGAATAAATGCCATATTCTCTGGTATTGAGCTTGTTTTCTCAATAAGTCACTGGACAACAATAATTAAGCAATGAAACCAGTACATCTAGAGAAAAAATTTAAGAAAACATCACAATGTTTCAATAACTATTTCGTCTATGCATATTTCACACATTATAAAATAATCAGTTATATCACATGGTTTTATGTTTAAGTTCAAAAAGTCTTCATAGGCTGAGCACAGTGGCTCACACCTGTAATCCTAGCAATTGCGAGGCCAAGGCAGGAGGAGGGCTTGAGCCCAGGAGTTGAGACCAGCCTGGGCAACATGGAAAAACCCCTTATCTACAAAAAATACAAAAATTAGCTAGGCATGGTAGCATGTGCCTGTAGCCCCAGCTATTCAGGAGGCTGAAGTGGGTCACTTGAGCCCCAGGGACATTGAGTGAGCCATGATTGCGCCACTTCACGCTAACCTGGGTGACAGAACAAGATCCTGTCTCAATAACAACAACAAATGTCTTCATAGTACTTTCTCCTTACTTGAGTCTTCCATAAAGCTGTTGCAACACATGCACATTATATCTGTTTTTTAGCACTCTATCTGGTAATAGTTTGTCAAATACGTGCTGGACTCACTATTTTAACCTGTTAATTACCCCAAGGTTGTGGCAATTATCAAAGAATACCACACAATATTACTGAACAAAAAAATATTTTCTGTTTTGAATTATGTAACTAATGTTCCATTTTCTCTTTGCTTTGCTATCCAGGTCTAGCTTTAGGTACATTACAAAGTAAGCTGGGAAGAAAATGCTGACATTCAAGTGGTTCTTGTTACCTCTTTACATCAAGAAAATAATAAGGCCGGGCCTGGTGGCTCACGCCTGTAATCCCAGCACTTTGGGAGGCCAAGGCGGGCGGATCACCTGAGGTCAGAGTTCAAGACCAGCCTGGCCAACATGGTGAAACCCTGTCTCTACTGAAAATACAAAAATTAGCCGGGCACGATGGCACGTGCCTGTAATCCCAGCTATTCGGTTGGCTGAGCCAGGAGAATCACTTAAACCCAGGAGGCGGAGGTTGCAGTGTGCCGAGATGCGCCACTGCACTCCAGCCTGGGCAAGGGTGATACTCCTTCTCAAAGAAAACAAAAAAAAAAAAAAAAGAAAAGAAAAATACACTACTGTAGAATATCCTAATAATTTTCTTCTGATTAAGTAAATTTTAAATAACTACGAACTAACAGGTAGTGCTTTGCAAATGAAGTGGAAATAAATTCTTAAAGAATTATATTTAATGCAAAAAATAATTATAAAAAAATTCCTATAACAAAAATAATGTAGACTGCATTATAATCTTAGTCTGTGGCCCTGAAAATTTTAGTCACTACCATTAGTCTCTACAGACTTAACCATGTCATGCTTCAGTGTTCGCCAGTTGTCAAGAGAAAAATGTTTGTTCCCTGGAGAAAATGAGATCCGTCTTACCTGTAAGCAAATTGATATTGACGCCTTTTGTCCTAGAAATGTACTCGTACTTTATTAGCATTCTTTTGTGGATCATTTTGTTTTGCTGGTGGTTTTTTCAGGTAATTCTGCATGAGGGAGACAGCAGTAAAGAGGGGAGTAGTAAAGAGGGAAGATGTAGAAAAAACACTGCTGGATCTAGGGTAGACATAGCTTGAATTACTCAAAAGCGTATACCCCTTCAGCTTCATTGAGATATGATTGACGAAAAAAAGTATACATTTACGGTGCACTACATGATGATTTTATATGCATATACATTGTAAAACGGTTACTACCATCAAGCTAATTAACATATTCATCACCTTACATAGTTAAGTATTTTTGGTGGAGAGAACACGTAAGATCTACTCTTTTTTTGTGATCTACAGTTTATAATTATACAAAACAGTATTAACTGTAGTCATCATGCTGTCCATCAGAATTCAAGAACTTATTCATCATATAATTAAAAGTCTGTACCCTTTGATGTTTCACTCTCTTTTTTCATCATGTTTTTAATATATTTGTGCCTTTTGTTTTTTTATTTTATATTTTGTGATTCTTCTTCAATCTCTTTGCTTTTACTCTACAGTTTGGCTTAGGGGAAATGTGGAGATGTTGGTCAAAAGTGTATTTTGATTTCAGTTTGAAATCTTTCCCTCTATTTTCCTTATGATCATCATTCGTTTTTTTACACGAAAGCAGAGAGAGATGAATATGTGTATATGTATTTGCATACACAGACACACACATATATGAATGACACTTTTTTGCATTCCCTGTTTTGCCCAAAGCTGATATTGAACTGTTATGTTAGAATATGAGGTGAAACATCTGATTCAGGTCAGCATGCTCTAAACAAATTGTGGGGCTTCATTTCCTCAAGTCTTTTTCTTCTTCATTTCATCCCAGAGAAATGGAAGCCCTCTCACAGCTTAAATTTGAAGGCTAGGTGTCCACAGGACCAGTCACTATGTAAGTGCAACTGTAATTAAGTGATCTACAAGTGATCTCAACACTATGGCATTCTATAATATTCTGGGATGTATATCTCAAGCTCTTTATTTCTGTTTCTTCTCTGCACTTATGTCAGCTTTTTCACTGTTCAATAATAACTCCTATTTATCAGTAAAATAGATGTTTTAAAAATGATATTCTTAAAGCTCTTTTGACAACTTAAAAATAGGGGACTATGTTAGACAGATATATTTTTAAATTTTCCATACGTTTCCTTTTATTTATTTGCCTACTCCCCTCTATTGTAGATTCTTTAAAACTGCCCTCTGTCCAAATGATGTCCTTTTGGAGAAAGCATTTCAAGTAGGAGAAGTCCTTAAATGCTTTTTTCTAAAGCTCAAACTGAGAGGAAAACTTCTACATTTAATTAATGAGAATTCAGCTCTTTAAAAGTTTGATGACTTTTGAAACTTATATAATCTGATTCCATCTCTGGGGAGGAAAAAAGACATTTTAGTTTTATTAAAGAAGAAATGACCAAAAACAGTGACCACACATTTGCTATTAAAGATAACTGTATTTAATTCAACAGAAATGGGTTTTTCACCGAGTCTAAATGACCTGCAGCATTGCAGAATTGGCTGCCATTCTCTCAGTCAGAATCAGGCTGTGGAAAGCCAGAACTCTTCTCTACATCTAGTATAAAGATTGTGCTTAGGTTTAATAAAATGAAAAGAATAGGTGGAAAATTAGAATATGTTGAAGGCTGAAAGATTTGATCCTGTGACTTTTACATAACTCAGGAAGGAAATAACCCAATTCCTCTCTACATTTAGTGAAAAAGCAACTCAAAACCATAGAGGCTGAGAACTTTCTCTGCATGGCTTTTCAAACGATTTATATAAAGATGTTTGAGAAATTCACAAAGACCTGAATATTGTTGGAAAATCTTGTGTTTTGAAGACAGGACAGAGCTGTATGATGCAACAATGCCATCTATTGGCTTCCAAGGAATGGCACTGACCACAGCTAGTTTGTAATGTCTGGAAATGGAAGAGATTATTAGTTTGGAACATGTGAATATAAACTTATTCATGAACTAGATGCTGTCTTTGACATACTTTGCTCCTGAATGTGGAACTATACGTGATATATATACCACACACATATAAACATAGTGTATAGAGATAT
Source organism: Trachypithecus francoisi (assembly GCF_009764315.1). Classification (NCBI taxonomy): domain Eukaryota; kingdom Metazoa; phylum Chordata; class Mammalia; order Primates; family Cercopithecidae; genus Trachypithecus; species Trachypithecus francoisi. The sequence continues at coordinate 108,903,799 of NW_022681471.1, read as the reverse complement.
GCTCACCTACATCTTCAACAATTCTCTCCTTGACGCTAGAAGATGAGCTTTCCTTATCATTCTGATACAGTAGCTGGGTTTTGTCTTCCTGTGGACTAGCAGGTGTCATACAAGAGGATGTGTTTTTACCAGAACTCTTTATTCAGGGTGTTACTCATGTCTTAGTCTCTCCTGCTCTGCTAATCCCAACTGTTACTGTAATTTCCAAGCACACTCAAAAAAAACATACAGGACTGGGGCTTCTCTCAGTTGAGCCAAATCAAGTCTACATCCAGATATTACAACCCAGAGTTTGACAGAGAATTTTGGCTGTTTTGAGGAAAGAATAAAGATTATGATTGTCTTAGTTTCCTTGTTTGCCTTTTAAATTCATTAAAAGAGATGTCCTATAAGAGTCACTTGTAAAAACTATGAAATCATTTGAAATGAGAGTATAGATTTAAAAATAAATACATGCCTGATATTTACATGTGATTTATAAAATATACAGGGAGTACACATATTATTTCAAATAATATTAACACTAAGGTGCTCAGAAGTGCCACATCTAAAACAATAAAGACATCAAAATTGTTTCTCTAAAATGGAACTAGAAGTTAATAAAGCTATAGTTTCCAAAACTTTTTGTTCTTAAATATTGAGAAAATACAAAACAACAATGATTTTGTTGGGCAATAAATTGGGAGACATTTTCCCCTGATTTTCTTAAAGGTGGTCAAAAAAGTCACATAAAATGATAGGTTCCCCAAATTCTTTCATTGTATATAATTTTTAGGTTGATGGTTGCACATGTGTAGTATAGTTTTTGAACAACCATTGCAAATAAAAAATCTGTGCTAAAAATAACATTTTTATTTGATAACTCCCTTCTCACTTTCATCAATTGGATCACTTGCTTTATTTCAGGGGGGTTCTAGGTGGCACTTTAACTGACTGCTACTTATTAGTAATTTAACTAATTGTCAAATTGTAAGTATTGTCATGCAGCATAAGTTTTTACTTGAGGATAGTAAGGAGTAGCTAAGTCTTTCTCATTTAAAACACTTACACTAATAAGGCTCATGTCAAACAAACATATTTATTTGAATACTGTGGCTTATTTGAAAGCAGAATTAAGTTATAAAAGAAGAACCCATTGTATTGCTTCTACTTTCTGAGTAAAAACAAAATAGCACACTGTTTACCAAACTTAAGTGCTTCTAGGCCCACCTTGTCTGTTTCTACCATGTCTGATTACTATGTGTGGTTCATACACAATATATTTCCTTAAGTTGACTCATTTTTTTACTGAAATATATTTTCAAAGGAAATTTTATATCACTTTCATAAATGAAAAAAACTAGAATATCTATAAATAGTAAACAACCATTTAAAAAGTGATCATAATACTACCGTTTTAACTAATATAATAAACCATTATTATATCTAATTGATTTATCAAAAATGAAATAACATCTTCAGGATAAAAAAATGTACTATATGTTGTCAGCCAGCAATAATGACATGTTTGGCTTAATTTAAGTTAAGGAAAGGTTCTTCGTTAACAGGAAGTTTCTATTTTTAGTTCTAATGATGACTAGCAGTGAGAATCACAATTTGCATATTAAAGTTTTGAAAAAAAAGATTATTTAACTAGTTATTGTGATGGTGTTGGACACTGAAGTCAATCCTAGGCAACATGTTGTAAGTGAGGTTGATTCAGCACACCTTTTTGTCAAGTCTTTGTGGCAAGAGGCCATTTGAAGCTTCTGCTCTTTAGAATGGGCTACATTATTTCATAGAATTTATATTAACCACTCATTACTGCCATGTTGCTTGGAAAATTCAAAGTTCTGTCAAGTTACTTTGCCATCTTTTCATAAATTTTCATTAAAATATGAGTGCTAAACAAGATCAATCAGGTGACCTTGGTATATTAGGCTTTTCTCATATTGCAATAAAGAAATACCTGAGACTGGGTAATTTATAAAGAAAAGCAGTTCAGTTGGCCCACAGTTCCACAGGCTGTACAGGAAGCATGATGCTGGCATCTGCTTGGCTTCTGGGGAAGCCTCGGGAACTTACAATCATGGTGGAAGGTAAGGGGTAGCAGGCACTCCACATGGCCAGAGCAGGAGAGGGGGATGGGAGATACCACATACTTTTAAATGATCAGAATATCAAGAGAGCTCACTCACTATCACTAGAACAGCAGCAAGGAGGAAATCTGCCCCCATGATCCAATCACCTCCCACCAGGCCTCACCACCAACACTGGAGATTATAATTCAACATGAGATTGGTGAGGACATAGATCCAAACCATATCACTTTGTTATTGGTAGTTGTTTGTGGGTTGAAAATATGAATGATAGAAACACATATTCTCAGAATGCAGGTTGTGATAACGTAGAAGAACACCTTCTATAAAGGAACACTTGTGTGTTAGGCACTATGCTAAATATGTTATATTAATTATCATCTCATTTAATTCTCAATACAACCTTCCTAGGTAGGTATTGTTTCTACTCCTATTTTGCAGCTGGGGAACTGAGATCAGACAAGGTGAAGTGATTTGGTGAGTCTTTTAAGTTAAACTTGCTGCCTTGGTGAGCCATGATAAGGTATTACATGCTACAGCTCTGCTCCATACCCAAAATCCTGATCTCTGGCTCCAGGCCTGGTCTGTGGGTCCCAAGAAATCATAGTGTAGGCTAGCCTAGCCTGAGGGATCATTCCCAGGTTCTACTCAATCCTTCTTGCCCAGCTTTTCCCTGGAAACCCAATAGCAGAGAACATAATCAAGAATGTATAAATGTGCTTATCAGGAGCCAGAGCAAGAAATATTTCTTTTTCTTCCTTACTGTCTACCTCGCCTGGTTTAATCTTCCCTACCACCTCATTCTCACAGTCTGTGCACCTATACTTTAGTCTGGGTACCCCCTGAAAAATTATTTCTTGTATCATGAGTATGCATGCCCCCCTTTAGGATCAGTGACCATTAAAACCAGTTCCAAATTTACAAGCCTCTTGGGATATGTTTGTCTCCCATATAAATGTAGCCATTTTATGTATTTTTTGTGTATATATGCCCATTTTAATATAAGTTGAAAATGAGTTCTCTAAAAATGTAAAAATATATAGTGTATTTCTGAAATTTACAATGAGTGCCTTTCATTTCAGTGTGGCATTATGTTGTTATAAGGCAGATTTTTAGTTGTATCATAGTTGACAACATATTGGTTTTCTTTTAAATTTCTAGATTTTTGTTTTATTTAAGAGAAACATCTATTGGCTGGGTGCGGTGGCTCACGCCTGTAATCCCTGCACTTTGGAAGGCTGAGGTGGGTGGATCACCTGAGGTCAGGAGTTGAGACCACCCTGGCCAACATGATGAAACCCTATCTCTAGTAAAAAATATCAACAAAACAAAACAAAACAAAACAAAAACAAAAAACAGTCGGGCATGGTGGCAGGTACCTGTAATCCCAGTTACTCGGGAGGCTGAGGCAGGAGAATGGCTTCAACCCAAGAGGTGGAGGTTGCAATGAGCTGAGATTGCACCACTGCACTCTAGCCTGGGTGACAAAAGTGAAACTCCATCTCAAAAAAAAAAAAAAAAAGAATAAAGCAAAAAAAGAAGCATCTATTTAATAGAAAATATACCTAAAAACTAAAAATAATAAAGAAAACAACTACTAATCTCACTGCCTGGTATTAACTACTTTTAAGATTTTTGTGTATATCTTTCTCCATTTACATTGATTTTTAATGTAAGTGATAATTCCATTTCTTTTTTATAGCTTTTGTTATAAAGGAGTAATTTACTTTAGTTGAGAATTTCATATTCATGTATCTTAAAGTCCTTCCTTTTTTGGATTATATTATTATTTTAGTTTTAGTATAGATAGAGTATTCTTGCTTCCCCAACCATATTGGACATTCATATATTTTGACAAAATATGATGCTATTTTCCATGCAAAGGACAGATATGTTTTCTTTGATTTCTTTGTTCTCGTGGACTTGTTTATCATTTCTCTTGCTCTAAATTTTAGAAAGGTGTTGTTTTTCCTTTCATGTTAGGCTTCACCTGAATAATTACAGTGATGGTGTGGAAGGCAGGTCTTACTCTATTAGTCATTTGATGGTAGTCTTTGCAACTTCAGGTGCTCTGTCTTAATAGTTTTACATTGCTATAGTTCAGTGACTTTGAGGTCTAGCTTATTACCGAAATTACTAACATATTTAGGACTTCTAAAACCGCAAATGTTCAAACTTTACCTCAAACAGTCCACAAGATATTCCCAAGGCTTCAGGGTTTGAGAATCCTCTAAATGAACAAAGCCCATTAACCCATGCTGTATCATAGTGCCTGGCACATGGTAAATTCAATAAATTTATATATTTTACATTAATAGAATCCTGTCAAGATTACCTATTCATTGCACGTATAACATGGTGAACCTAATCCTTTGGGTAGAAATAAATCAGCTATCACTTATGATTTTCTCAAGAATAATGGTACCTTTTCAAAAGGATAGGTTTTATATATTGTGAGATGTCCTGATAATTTGAATTCATGGCAATACTGCATTTGCCTTTTTTTTAAAAACTATCTTTCAAGAGGGCTCTATAGAGATAAAAAGTTAAGGGCCATGTGTTGCATTTTTGCTAATACCTTGACAGAAGTTTTTGCTTTGTTTTTAATGGCAATACAAATAAAATCCAAAAATCCTGGACACATATGATAAGTTCAGTTGTTTATTTGAAAAGTAAATGCCTCAAGTGCTTTGCTCATACCACTTTAAAATGGAATTGATTGATAAACACAAACTCCAACTCTCTTACATTAAAGACTATCAACATTCTGAATTTTTATTTATCTTTGATAATCCCCATGAATTTTTTAGGACTCACACATAAAATACTCAAATCTTTTTCATGTTATGTCAGACAGTGCTTTTTAATATACTGTTCAGTGCAGTAGTATACAAAAAACTAGTCCTGTGGTTGCTTTATCTAATTGTGCCTTGGTAAGGGATTTGTTAAGAGTGGGAAAAAATAACCCCAGAAACGATTTAATTAAACAGCTTCAAATATAGCCATTGTTCTTACAATCAAATTGTGTAAGTCTTCTCCCTGAAGAGACATATTGCTATAGCCAATGTAGCTATACAATTAGTCTATGTATATTAATGTAAATATAATTTCATTATAAAAATGCTTACTATATTAGAATCTCATTTTTATCTGATTATTTTTTCAAATACTGGCCAATCCCATGAGTGAAAACACTTACAGTGTAAGGTCAGTTGCCAAATATAAAAAACATCTTTTAGATGGAAACCCTGGTTATTCATCCAATGTGGTTATTACTTGTGCTTACATAATGACATTTGATCAGCTTGTTTTGAAATAATCTATTTAGGTCCTAGTATTCAGAATATCTCTTCCCAGAAATAAAGACTTCCTTGAAGAAAGTAAATGATTTGAACTAGAAAAATATGTAAGAAATTTTAAAAAATTAAATAATATTTATTTTAATATAAATATATATTTATTTTAATATAAATATATATTTATTTTAATATAAATATGAAGAAAGTTTTTCAAGATGTTATGATGAAATTGATTTTCTTTGATACCCAAAATGGCCTTTACATGAGGTGTAGGACTAAGATTTTAGTAAGGAGCGTGTACCTTGGTCATCTCAAATTGTTGGAAATCATTCAGAGACCATGTAGAAATGTTTCCCAGGGTGAGAAAGATTGAACCCTAGACTAATATTGGCTCTGCCAAAAATAAATAGAATATTTTTTAAAAAATTAAAAGACTTATGGAGGGCATACCCTTTCATTCTGTGATTTCCATGTCAAGAGGTCTCAGTGGAGCATAAATCTGAAACAAATCATTCAAGCTATAAACTTGGCCACAAAGCTCATCTTTAGGTCCAACGTTGTTGATATGTTAATTTATGAAATCAAAAAGTAATATACTTTATAGCTTCCTCCTAAATCTTAGAAGGTACTGGAACACCCACACTTTGACCATTCTTTTACGTTCACTAAATTTCCTAAGAGTGTCCTGGAAACAGAAGAGGAATATAAAATCAAACCCTGCCCTACTGCCAAATTTTGTGTTGTTGTAGTTGCTTTTGTTTAACATTTCTTTTATCAGGTCATTATACACTCATAGAGATTTTAGATTGACTCTTAGAACTCCAAGAAAAAAGAGGTTCTAATTCAGATGCTCTTTGAAATACAGACACATTTGAGTATCTTAAAAGCATGCATGAGACAAGGTCTATTTTCCAAAGGTGCAGAGCATGTACTGCAGCTTCTCCACTTGAGAACAACAGTACCAAAACTAACATTAAGGCCATTTGTTCATTTGCCCAAAGTATCCAAGAAGTTGTTTAAGCTTTCAGCCCCTTATGCATTTCCATCAATATGAATGTGTGTTGATCCTTCTAGTAGTTAAATCAGTGATTCCCATTTCTTCCTTAATGGTCTATATTTTATTGGGTATTTAATTACAGAGCAATCATCTACATTGAAAAAAAAAAAAAACTTGATTCAGTGAAGTTCTTACCCTGCAATGCTCAGAGGCTGATTTCGGTGATTTATTTTAACATATATACCATTCAGCTCACCTCTCACATTGCTGCTGTACAGATTGAATGTGTCTCGAACTTATAACTTGGAAGAAGAGTGTCAGCAAAATCAGTTTCACCAAAAGACTAGATATGTTGCAATTGTAGGGTTTTTTTAAAACCATTTTTATTGTTTTTAAAATTTTTACTGATTATACACCACCTCTTATGTGCAACTGTCTTTGGACTAATCAGATGTGATGGACTTAATGTTGTTTTTAAACCATAACAAATCTGGTCACAGGCAAAATACACCTACTAACAATGAAGGGACTAGATTTAAATGACCTTGCTGACTTCTACACCCTTCTTTTGATCGCGGGCAGAATGGATATGCTCTTGTTGTGAAATATAGCTATGTATGGATTTATAAAAGTTTCTCAAATGAAAGTTGAAACTTCTATATTTAATTTACCCAATTACTAGATAGAGAACCAAGTTTCTGGTTAATTATAGGCTGTTAGAAAGGCGTAATGAAATTTCACAACTGTTGAACTGGTAGTTGATGAGAGGATTACCATCTATGGATGAAGGTTGTGTCTACAGTCCCTTAATCTTTCCTTTCTTTCTTTTTTTCCTCTATAGTGTCTTCTCTGTTTCTCCCAAACCTCTGCTCCATTCCTATTGATGTCCTGCTAGTCATCCCCATTCCATGTCACTACTACTGCTCTGCCTTTACACTTCCTTTCTTCTGTCTTGTGTCGTCTACCTACTCATTGCATCCCCTGAATTATTGTTGTTGTTGTTGTTATTGCTGTAGTTTAAACACATATTGACCTCCATAGTTACCCTGTTCACCTTTTGTGTCAATTCATCATTTTACAAGTATTATAATGTATCATTATTTAAATGTTTCATTTCCAAGTTTCCTATTAGAGCTTGGTTACTCAACTTGTGGTCCTTGGATCAGCAGCTGCATCATCACCTAGGGACTTGTTAGAAATGCACCTCAGCCTCTACCCTAGGCCTTGAGTCAGAATCTGAAATTCAAAAAGTTACTGAGGTCACCGGGTTGCACCTGAGAGTTTGAGAAGCACTGTATTGGAATACATTCTCATTACAGTAGAGTTTACAAAATAGTGTTAGTTATTTGGTATTTAATGAGGAAAATGCTAAAAGATGTTTAGTCCTTTTTTCTTATTACAGTGGAAGCATATGAGGATGCAGATATCCTTCTTAACTATTTAGTAATGTTTTAAAAACTTTAATATATGGCTGGGTGCAGATGATCCGCCTGTAATCCTAGCACTTTGGGAGGCCGAGGCGGGCTGATCATCTGAGGTCAGGAGTTCAAGACCAGCCTGGCCAACATGGTGAAACTCTGTCTCTACTAAAAATACAAAAAATTATCTGGGCCTGGTGGTGGGTGCCTGTAATCCCAGCTACTCTGGAGGCTGAGACAGGAGAATCGCTTGAACCCGGGAGACGGAGGTTGCATTGAGCCAAGATCATGCCATTGTACTCCAGCCTGGGTGACAAGAGTGAAACTGCATCTCAAAACAAAACAAAACAAAAGTTTAATACATGATGGTATTTGCTGTCATTTAAAGAAGATTTTTAATCAGTGGGTCTTGCAAATGTTACGATTTATCACATGTATACAGTCAAAAGACACAGGTGAAAATAAACTTCAATTATTTCCTTTGAAGTCTGAAGGCCATAAATCATATTGTATTGATGTTTGGTTGATAAATCAATTATGTTTGATTATTAATAATACTAGTATAGATAGTGTTTGTGGAAAATTTACTATTTGACAAGCAGTATACAAAACACTTTATAGAAGTTAGCTTATTTAGTCCTTACAATAACATTACTAAATTTCAAAATTATAACTTTCATTTTCAGAATAGGAAATTGAAGGCAAATTTCATAGCTTAAATAGTGGGCGGAGCTGAGATTTAAACCAAAGTCTATCTCATGCTAGAACTGCAGTTTGTAAATCCCATGTGTATTACCTCCTTTAGTAGATAATGTACAGTTTAGTTCATCAGCTATGCTAATAATAAAAAACAATGATACCATAATAGCAGCAAATTATAGGCATTTGTAAAGTTTTCAGAATGAAAGTTGGTAGTTCTTTTAATAATCTCACTGGAATAAATAATCTCCTTCATTTTAGTCTTTTTATATTAGACACATTTTCTCCATTATTTCTAAGACCTTCAAAACATTGCAATTATATATTATTATTAATAGCTTTTATTTGGTAACTTTGTAATTATATTTATATGAGTTTCTCTCCTCAGTATTATGTATATTAAAAACTTTAGGCCGGGCGTGGTGGTGGCTCATGCCTGTAATCCTAGCATTTTGGGAGGCCAAGGCAGGCGGATCATGAGGTCAGGAGATCAAGACCATCCTGGCCAACATGATGAAACCCCGTCTCTACTAAAAATACAAAAATTAGCTTGACGTTGTAGCATGTGCTTGTAATCCCTGCTACTTGGAGGCTGAGGCTGGAGAATCGCTTGAACCAAGGAGGTGAAGGTTGCAGTGAGCCAAGATCATGCCACTGCATTCCAGCCTGGCTATAGAGTGAAACTCCATCTCCAATAAATAAATAAATAAAAACTTTAGACAAATTTAATATTCCAGGATTAATTGAGCAAATAATGATTTACAAATCAGACAGCCCTAAGAACCAACAGAGGTTCAGAAATCTCCACTTCACAATGTGAACAGACAGCCTTTATGGACTGAAAACAAGAAGAGATGTACAGAGACCACTTGATGAGTTACATTTTGAAGCTTGCCTCACTTGAACATGGTATGATCAGTTGGCTACCTGTAATTGACTAAAGTTCGTCTACTACCTACTTTGATTGACTGAGACTCAGCTAGATGTTATGAAAGTATACTCCTATGGTAGACTTTCAGTTAGTTTACATACTAAGTTATATTGTAGTTTGTTACATAAAGACTCAAGTACAGAGACATGCTTAAGCCAAATTTAGTTAACATGTGGTAGTTAGACCCTTAGTTTCAGAGTCCAACTCTTTGGGTTCTGATCTGGGCTTTAACATTTCTACATGTGTGACCTTAGGCATTTTAGCCTTCTCTACTTCAAATATCTCATTGTTAAAATGAGCATATAAAAAAGGCCCTTATCTCACAGTTTTGTTGTCAGGTTTAAGTTAGAAAACTTAAATTGCTTAACACTTTCCCTTACAAAAATTAAACAATAAATAGTAACTGTTAATATTATATTTTGAAATATTGACAATATTTTATGACATGCATCTTTTTATGTATGAATGTTGGTATACGATGGGTAGTTTTTGGAATGTGCATAACTGTAAGCATAAGAAACCTACCAGTAACTTAAACAGATAATGGCTTATTTTTATCAATAAGCCATTGATATTGTATTATTGTTTTTAATAATACAATAAAACGAAATCCAAGCTGGGATTTTTGAAGGGATAAACAAAATTAACAATCCTTTAGCCAGACTAACTGAGAAAGTGAGGGGAAACCCAAATAAATAAAATAAGAGATGAAAGAGTAGGCATTACAACTTATACCACAGAAATTCAAATGACCGTTAGAGAGTATTATGAGCAAATATATATGCCAATTACTTGGAAAATCTGGAAGAAATGCACAAATTCCTAGACACATACAACCTACCAAGATTAAGTCATGAAGAAATTCAAAACCTGAACAGACCAGTAACAAGTAATGAGATCGAAGATGTAATAAAAATCTTCCAGCAAAGTAAAGCTTAGGACTCAATGGCTTCACTGCTGAATTTTACCAAACATTTAAAGAAGAACTAATACTAATCCTATTCAAACTATTCCACAAAATAGAGGACGAGGAAGTACTTTCAAACTCATTCTACGAGGCCTGACACCAAAACCAGACAAAGACACATCAGAGAAAGAAAATTGTAGGCCAATATCCCTGATAAACGTTGATGCAAAGATCCTCATCACACTATGAGCAGACAGAATTCAGCAGGACATTAAAAAAGATCATTCATTGATTGGGTGCGGTGGCTCATGCCTGTAATCCTAGCACTTTGGGAGGCCAAGGCAGGAGGATCACTTGAGGTCAGGAGTTCCAAACCAGCCTGGCCAACATGATGAAACTCAGTCTCTGGTAAAAATACAAAAAATTAGCTGGGTGTTGTGGCGAACACCTGTAATCCCAGCTACTCAAGAGGCTGAAGCAGGAGAATCGCTTGAACCCGGAAGGCGGAGGTTGCAGTGAGACAAGGTTGTGCCACTGCACTCCAGTCTGGGCAACAAGAACGAAACTCTGTCCCCCCCAAAAAATAATTAAAAAATATCATTCGTCATGACTAAGTGGGATTTATCCCAGAGATGTGAGGATGGTTCAACATAGGCAAATCAATCATTGTGGTAAATCATATCAACCAAATGAAGGAAAAAAAATAGGATCATTTCAATTAATGCTGAAAAAGCATTTGATAAAATTTAACATCCCTTCATGATGATTAAAAAAAAAAAAAAAAAACTCTTAAAAAACCCTCGGTGTAGATGGAACATACTTCAACACAAGAAAAGCCATGGATGACAGACTCACAGCTAGTATCATAGTGAATAGAAAAAATTGGAAGCCTTTCCTCTAAGATCTACAACATGACAAGCATGCCCACTTTCACTACTGCTATTTAGTGTAGTACTGGAATTCCTAGCTAGAGGAGTCAGACAGGAGAAAGAAATAAAAAGTATCCAATTTGGAAAGAAAGAATTCAGATTGGCCACGCATGGTGGCTCAAGCCTGTAATCCCACCACTTTGACAGGCCGAGGTAGACGGATCACCTGAGTTCAGGAGTTCGAGACCAGCCCGACCAACATGGAGAAACTCTGTCTCTACTAAAAATACAAAACCAGCTGGGCGTGGTGGTGCATGCCTCTGATCCCAGCTACTCAGGAGGCTGAGGAAAGAGAATAGCTTGAACCCAGGAAGCAGAGGTTCCAGGGAGCCAAGATCACACCTTTGCACTCCAGCCTGGGCAACAAAAGCAAAACTCCATCTCAAAAAAAAAGAAAAGTAAGAAAAAAAAGTCAAATTATCCTTGTTTGCAGATGGTATTATCTTATATTTGGAAACCCCTAAAGACTTCACAAAAAAAAATTAGAACTGATAAACAATTTCAATAAAGTTGCAGGTTACAAAATCAACATACAAAAATCGGTAGCATTTCTATACGCCAACAATGAACAATCTGAAAAAAAGAAATCAAGAAAGTAATCCCATTTACAATAGCTACAAATAAAACGAAATACCTAGAATTAGCCAAAGAAGGAAAAGGTCTCTACAATAAAAACTATAAAACATTGAATAAAGAAATTGATGAAGATACAAAAAATGGAAAAATATTCCATGTTCATGGATTAGAAGAATCAATATTGTTAAAATATCCACACTACCCAAAGCAACCTACAGATTCAATGCAATTCCTATCAAGATACCAACAACATTCTTCACCAAAATAGAAAAAGCAATCCCACAATTTATATGGAACCAAAAAAAGACCCAGAATAGCCAAAGCTATCCTGAGTGAAAAGAATAAACCTGGGAGAATCACATTATGGAGCCCAAGTTATACTACAGGGCCACAGTAATCAAAACAGCATGGTACTTGCCTAGAAACAGACACATGGACCAATGAAAGAGCGTATATAACCCATAAACAAATCTATACATCTACAGTGAACTTATCTTTCACAAAGGTACCAAGAACATACATTGAGTAAAAAACCCTCTCTTCAATAACTGGTAGTGGGCAATCTGGATATCCACATGCAGAAGAATGAAACTAGACCTCTATCTCGAACGACATACAGAAGCAAAATCAAAATGGATTAAGACTTAAATCTAAGACCTCAAAGTATGAAACTACTAGAAGAAAACACTAGAGAAACTCTCCAGGACTTTGGACTGGGCAAAGATTTTTAGAGTAATACCCCACAAGCACAGGCAATGAAAACAAAAATAGACAAATGGGATCACATCAAGTTAAAAAGCTTCTGCGCAACAAAGGATACATTCAGAAAAGAGAAGACACAGCCCCAAGAATGAAAGATAATATTTGCCAACTGTCCATCTGACAAGGCGTTAATAACCAGAATATACAAGGAGCTCCAACAATTCTATAGGAAAAAATTAATAATTAAATTTTAAATGGGCAAAAGATCTGAATAGACACTTCTCAAAAGAAGACATGTAAATGGTAAATAGGTCTATGAAAAGGTGCTCAACACCACTGATCATCTAAGAAATGCAAATCAAAACTACAATGAGATATCATCCCACCCCAGTTAAAATGGCTTTTATCCAAAAGACAGGCAATAACAAATGCTGGTTAGGATGTGGGGAAAAGGGAACCCTTGTACACTGTTGGTGGGAATGTAAATTAGTACAACCACTATGGAGAACAGTTTTGTGGTTCCTCGAAAAACTAAAAATAGAACTACCATGTGATCTTACCAGCCCACTGCAAGGTATATACCCAAAAGAAAGGAAATCAATATATTGAAGTGATATCTGCATTTCCATGTTTGATTGCTGTACTACTCACAATAGCAAAGATTTGGAAGCAACCTGTGTTCAACAGATGAGTGGATAAAGAAAATGTGGTACATATACACAATGGAGTACTATTCAGTCATAAAAAGAATGAGATTCTATCTTTTGCAACAACATAGATGGAAGTAGAGGTAAATATGTTAAGTGAAATAAGCCAGGCATAGAAATATAAACATTGCATGTTCTCAGTTATTTTTGGGAGCTAAAAATTAAAACAGTTGAACTCAGGGAGATGGAGAGTAGAATGATAGTTACCAGATTTCAGAAACGGTAAATGTGGAGGGGGGGTGGGAGTGGTAAGTGGGTACAAAATTTAGTTAAATCAAATGAATAAGATCTAGTATTTGATAGCACAATAGGATGACTACAGTAAGCAATAATTTATTGTATATTTAAAAATAACTAAAAGAATATAATTGGATTGCTTCTAACACAAAGGATAAATGCTTTACGTGATAGATATCTCATTTACTATGATGTGATTATTAGGTATTACATGCCTGTATCAATACATCTCATGTACCCCATAAAAATATACACCTACTATGTACCCACAAAAAAGTTAAAAAAAAATTCTAAAGGCAGACATACGAGAACTGATGTGCTACTAAGTATTAAGGTTTCTTTCATTTTTCTGCCCCACTATCCTTTAATTTGTAAGTTTCATCCTCATGTTCACAGAATGGCTGCAGTAAGCTGGATATTGCATTCATATTTTAGGAAGATACGGGGGAGAAGGGCAAAAGGGGAAGTACAAAAGCCTGGGAATGATGGGGAATGCTATCTGAGTCTATCCATGCTAAAAATCCTTTCTGGTCTTCCTATGAAAATATTTCTGCTTCCATCATCTTGGCAAAAACTTGGCTAGGTAGCTACCCCTAGCTGCGGGAAAGTCTAGGATGGTAAGTATTTTAGTTTTCTAGTCTCTATATAAAGGAAGACATTGGAATTGAATGGCTTTGGGGTAACTGACTCGTAATACTCACTATTGTACTCATTAATCAGTCAGCAGCCAGTCAATGAACCAAAGAAAAAAGTCAATATGAAACCCTTAAAATGAAGCATATCAAACCTTTTAAAACAAAATGAAATTCATATATTTAAATATGATGATCCCTCTTACTCAGTATTTTGCCACTAAAATGTTAGAAGTAAGGAATGAAACTTTACACAGATAATTTATTTTGGCAGCATTGCTATGGTGATAGGAAAAAAATTGTCCCTAGAACAGACCCTGAAAACAACTGCTCTTAGCAAATACTCATAGGTGTTTCTGCTGCTACAGATAATCACAGAAGTTGCCAGAAATTAAAATGTGCAAAGGATAAATACAAATCTTTCTCCTTCTTTGCAATGTTGGAGAGATCTTGCTTCTTTGTTAACCTCCGTTATTTTGTTGCCCTGTTTTCCAGCATCTTTCTTTGCAGTGTTTCTGGGACAGCTCGGTCATCACCATCTCAATCTCATTCACCACAGAACAAGTGCTTGTCAATTGTAAATTAGTAATCTCAGGAAATTCTTCCCTGCTTTCTTCACCTCTGCCATTTGTCCTCCAACCCATCCATTCATACTGCTGCTGTAAGCTTCCCATCCCAGGGTTAGTAATCTTCCATGGCCCTGTTTAATCCAGAAAGCCATCAGTGTGCTGTACCTGCTGCAGGGGGATCTCATTGCTCTTTCACTTTCCACATGCTTACAGCCTCACATTTAGGAAGGTCTTCTCCAAAAAATCTTTCTTATTCTATTTTGAAGGAAATACCTTCTACCTAGAATATGCTTCATTAATCCTCAAGGGAAGATATAATTCTTCCATCAACTTGAACTAAAGTGACACTATGCTATTTTTCTCTTTCCATTCTTTCCTCATTGTCAATATCTTCTTACTGATTCCTTGCTGCATTCACTAATTCATCTGGTAAATACTTTTTGAGCATAGAATATGTGCCAGAACTTTTGTGAAATATAGGATTTATAGAGATCAAGAAAATTTAGGGCATGTTCTCAAGGGGATCACAAGCTATTCAGGAGGAATGATTCTAGTTTCTATTAGGATGGCCTCTCCTGTTTTGGAAGTCTTGAGCTGTAACTGACCAACCTTTCACTCTCCCTTTCCATCACCCCTTTGCCAAACACACATACACTGCTATGAAAGATTCTTAAGGGCAACAGGGATTCATTCTTTCCTTTTCTTTTGGCCTTACATCCCCTTGTATAAGGACTCAGTGGGATTCTAAAAAAAAAAATAAATTTTTCTAAAATATTCTGGAAAAATATCTGGAATAAAATTGAAATGGAATGAGATAAGGATATTTTCTTGACTTGTGAGAAAAGTAACACAACCAAACATCATATAATGTGATTCAATGAAGATTCATGAAAAAATACAATTTAAAACTTCAGAAATTAAAAATAATAGACCTAAGAATATTTCCCTTTGTATGTATGTAGCATGATGTCGTTATACTACTCGGTAGCAGAGTGGACATTTGAGCATAATCTAGGTTGAGAGAAAAGGTCATTATTCTTAGTTCTGTGTTTTTCCAATATACCACGTTCTTCAAAATCTACCAAACATTATAAATCAGTAATAATTAATACTTTATATTTTTTCAGAATTTTATTATTTTATATTTTCTTGTTTCTCTTGCAATATCTTATCTTTGATTTTTTTTTTTTTTTTTTGTTAGTTTGTTTGAAACACATATTTGCCACTGTTCAACTCTTACACCTACATTCTCTTTTGTTTGCTGAGGGGAAACGGGCCCCATTGAATAGGCGTAACTCAGTATCTCAGTTCATGTGCAAACATGTATAAAGATTACCTCTTTTTCTATTTTTGAGCAAAAACTAAATGCTATATGATATGTTCTTTTATGTAAACATCTAGTTATTCAAGTTAAGGTCTAAATGAATTTTTCTTCATCTTATTTAAGAGTAAGTACTTTTTTTTTTCCCATAGTAAGGTAATCTTTTTCAGTGTTCTGAAATTCTTCCCAAGAAGTTAGGATCTTTGCAACTGTTTGAATCTTAAATTATTATTTGTTCTCTGTTGGCTTTAAGAGCTCACTCATTGGAATTACAAAACCCTTTCTCTTTATAGCTGAAAGCGTTTAATGTATGCAAACTTACATTTGGCTTGAGAACATTTTTAAAAATAAACTTTTCAAATTGGAATGTTCTTACTGAATTCAGGCTTTTATGATGCTGTTTGATTTGGCATATGTTCCTCCTGATATCTGCATTGAAAACACATTGCATTTGAGAGACTTTTTCTGCCTTATTGGGACATTTCAACTCAATTTATAGTTATCAGTAGGAAAAGAAAGAAAACATTTCCATCCAAAAGAGGTTTCAGTAGGATTTAGCAGTAAGTACTTTAAAAAGAACAACAGCAGCAAGCTTGAACCTTTGCCCACTAAAAAAAAAAAAAAGAAAGAAAAAAACAAAGAACATTACAAGATTCTCTTTCCCTTTTTAAAAGATCCACAGAAGGAAGGTTCTTCTTAGGCTCTTTGAAAATATATTAGACTTACTCAAGAGACTTTTTTTCCTATTTTACCTGATCCACTTACACTCAGAATCAGTCCAAATTCATTACACAATGTTACGTTTACTGCTAAAATGCTGGTCATTGGTTCAATACTTGGATCCTTCACAGAGAGCACATATCCATTAGGATGCGTTTGGCTTTACGTGATAGTTTTTGGAAGTTTAGACTATGAAGATGACTACTCTTTACTTAACAGAAGTCTGAGGTAGGTGTTGCTGTGGTTGAAAAGGTACATTTATGGTAGGTGGACAGCTCCCTGTTTCTTTATAAATGATGCATTCCTGGAGAACTAGCACATAGGTAGCTCCATAAACAGAATGTTACCAGGACCCCCAGAAACTCCCTGTTTGTTCTGTTTTGGTTGTCACTCTCCAAAGGCAATCACTGTTCAGAGTTCTGACAACATAAGTTATTTTTCTTGTTTTTGTACCTTTTATAAACGGGATTATGCATGATATACTCCTTTGTGTCAGGCTTCTTTTCTTGAACATTATGCTTGCGAGATTTACGCACACTGTGGCATGTAGTTGTAGATAGTTCATTCTCATTACTGTATAGTGTTACAGTGTCAGAAATATGCTCCAATTTGCATATCTATTCTACTGCTTGAGGAGTTTCCAGTTTATGACTATTACAAATAATGTTACTATGAGCAATTTCTTTTTTGTTTTTAATTTTTTTGAGACGGAATTTCGCTCTTGTTGCCCAGGATGGAGTGCAATGGCATGATCTCGGCTCACTGCAACCTCTGCCTCCCGGGTTCAAGTGATTCTCCTGCCTCAGCCTCCCGAGTAGCTGGGATTACAGGCATGCGCCACCATACCCGGCTAATTTTGTATTTTTTAGTAGAGATGGGGTTTCTCCATGTTGGTCCGGCTGGTCTCGAACTCCAGACCACAGGTGATCTGCCTGGCTCAGCCTCCCAAAGTGCTGGGATTACAGGTGTGAGCCACCGCACCCAGCCTATACAATGAGCATTTTGTATATGAGCATTCAATATATGTCTTTGAGTAAATACAAGCATAAAATTCGCCTTCATATATATCTAAGAAAGGAATTACTGAGTCATAGGGCATACTTATGTTGAGCTTCAATGACACTGAAGAGAAAATAACACGAGCAAACATTATACAATGTGATTCAGTGAAGATTCATGAAAAAAATACATTTCAAACTTCAGATATTTAAAATATTAGACCAGTTTTCCAGAGTAAGACATCTTTTTTTTTCTCTCTTAGATCGTATTTGGGTTTTGTGAATGTGTTTCCCCATCAGCAGGGAAAAAAATATAATATGCAAACTAAAGCATGTGTACAATGAATTGCATTTAGTTTAAAACAAAAGATTTGAAAAACGTAGGAGGAGAGAGTTATATTTGTATTAGTTCACAAAAGAAGATATTTTAAAAAAGCGTATAATTGTATTTTCAGTGTGTCATAGAGTTAACAAAGAAACAGGCTTTTTGAAAATTGACTTGTTTATTTTCTCCCCTTTTAAAAGAGATAGGTTATTGAGGAAAAATAAATTTTTGTCATTTCAGAGAGTGCCTGTTTTTTTTTTTTTTTTTTTTTTTTTGGTAGAAAATAAAGCCCACCTATAAAACATAAAGATTAAGCTTGGGATAGCTCAAGGGAGATGACTCAAACCATCCAAACACTTGTTTTTTTCTTTTTTCAGTTCTTCTAATATAAAGTTTAATCATTAAATAAAATATTGGTAGCTATATTTAAGTCTAACCTCTTTTATGTTTTAGTAATATTAAATTATTTTAGGATACCTGATTTTGTGGTAAGAAACATCAAAAGTCTTGATATTATAATTTTTGACCAATGGTTTGAATCAACCAATTCTAGCCTGTGAGTGGAGGACAGAGCACTGCTGTCTCTTGCATATTAACCTTTATGGGGCTGCTGGAGTTGTGGACATTGAGTATATAGTGCCAGTTTGTACTCGAATTTATTTTATTTTCAGATTTTCAAAAGAATATCTAAGTTCAACGGTATTCTTTTAGTTTATCTCTCACTGTCAGAAAGTCTCCTCCAATGTCATTTTAAGTGAGAAAGTTAAATGATATTTTGAAACCCTATCTTGGGGAAAACTGCAGTTCAGTTTCCTTCAACAAGGAGGAAGAGTAATTTCCAATATTAGATTACAGTGAAAAGAAATATAAAAGAGAATTTTACTGGAAGGTCTGCCTTTTATCCTTTTAACATTTCATGAAACTAGAATAAGAATATCCCATTTTGTGTAAGATGTACTTTTAAGCAACTTTCTAAGCCTCAAGGCATTTATCTTACACATTGTGCTCTTCAGCTCTATTACCAGAAGTCTTTTGTTTAAAAAAGGCTTTGGTAAAATTCTTTAAATTTGAATTTAAGCCTGAACAACAACAACAAAAAAGTACTTAACATTGCTGCCTCTCTTTATGTAATGATCAAATCCTCCCTTGTTCTCCTTTATATCAGTAAGCCATTTTCTTGAATCCCTTTCTAAAATGAGGTTTAAGAAAAATGTGACATAAATCCTATATGTATGTTCTGATTTTTAAAGGGTTTTTATTTTTACTTTTACTGGTTCGAATATAGAAATTACCTCCTCCTGTTTCCTTCTCCTCAATTAACTGCCAATGGTCTGGAACTTAATGATTTTACCTCATGTGATTCTATTTGTTTGTAATCCTATATTCAACATTGTAGTGAAGTCTGTTAAACATTGATAAGCCGGTTTTTATGCAGCAGGTCCTCAGAGAGCATTGCACTAAAATGCTGGAAAGACTGGGATTAGGTTTAGGTATTGTAAGGTGGTTTTGAGACATTTCCTATTGTCTGTTCTTTCAAAGGTGCCAAAGCAAGTTGGCCTTGATTTAATATTGTGAAAATTGTCATGCTGAGCTGACTTGGATCTTCACGTACTTCAAAACGAGTTTTTCCGGGGGTGATTTAACAAACAGTTCTAATTTTTTGAGTGCTGCGGAATGTAACGCGCATATGGGACATTATTGTGTAGTTTCTGTGAGACACTGAGCTCTTTGCCAAAATCTTAAGTTTCTTTCATTGCTATTCAAGTTATACCTTCTTCTGTTATCTCTTGCCAGGATTCTAACAGCCTCATCTGATACTGGTTTTATTTAGTAAGGAGAGTTGCATTGTATTTTATTTCTTCTGATTTGTACAAAATAAAAATCCTCTTGCTTCCCATAGGTAACCACTATTAACATTTGGGATGATATATTTTTCATATGTTTCCTACATGTAGATATAATTTTTTTTAAAAAGGTATTGTGTTTGTTTTGTAACTCTCTTTAAAATTTTTTATTATATAATCATATATATAGCAGAATATATATCATATATAGATACAAAAAATAAAATGAACACCTGTATAAACATCACCTACCTTACAGAATAGTGCCGATGTTTTGAACCCCCTTGTGTCTCTATGAAATGTTAATCTTTTCCCTATCTTGCAAAGATAACTGTGCTTCTGAATTTTGTATTCGTCACTCTCTTCCTTTAAAAAAACTGTTTCGCTTAATACATATGTGTTCCTAAATAATGTATTGTTAGTTTGGGTTTGTTTTTGAACTCGATATAAATGTGATAATGCATATAATCTTTTCTGTCTCATTTATAATTCCACATTTTCTGTGAGGTGCCTCCACACTGATGAGTACACCTGTAGTTCCATTGTTTTGACTGCTGTTTAGTATTGTATGATATAAACATATGGTGCTTTTTACTTACGTTCTTGTTGATGGTGGGTGGCTTGACCTCAACTTTTGCTCTGACAAACAATCCTCTTATGAAAATTTCTGTATATGTCTCCTGGTGCACATGAGCAAGAATTTCTTCAGGGCCAGTGACTAGGGGTGAGAATACTGGTTCATTAGATATATGCAATCAGACTTCAAGGTGATGCCATGTTATTTTCCGAAATGATTCACAAATAACCCTAAAATGTTAGTGTGTCAAAGTTTCTGCACTTTCCTCAATCCTTAATATTGTTCTAAAGCCTTCATAAAATACTATCTCGTCGAATTGACATTTCCCTGATAGTGACGTTGCACATCATTTTACAGGAAGTAACTATCTGTCCCTCCCATTCTGTATTATAATTTTCATTAGCTTTTATATTGTTAAATATTTTCTCCCTGCTTGTAGGTTGTATTTTTACTTTTTTTTTTTTTTTTTTGAGATGCAGTCTTACTCTGTCACCCAGGCTGGAGTGCGGTGGCACCATCTTGGCTCACTGCAATCTCCGACTCCTGGGTTCAAGTGATCCCTCTCACGTCTACCCCCCGAGTAGCTGGGACTACAGGCAGGCGCCACCATACCTGGCTAATTTTTGTATTTTTATTTGAGATGGGGTTTCACCATGTTGGCCAGCTGGTCTCTGAGACAAATTCCTCACATCAAGTGATCCGCCCGCCTCGGCCTGCCAAAGTGCTGGGATTGTAGGTGTGAGCCAAGGCGCCTGGCCTTATTTTCACTTTATTAATAGTATAATTTGAAGATTAGAAGTTCTTAATTTTAAATATTATCAAATTTATTATTAATATTTGCCTTAATGGTTAGTGATTTGAGTCTCATTCAAAGGACTATTTCCTATCCTAAGATCATACAAATATTCTCCAATATTTTCTTCTGTAATGTTAATACATTTTCTACTTATAATCTATCAGGAATTGAGTCTTTGAGTGGTGTGAGTGATTTGATTCCTTTTTCTTCTTTTTTTAAATAGGAACAGTCAGGTTTTCCATCACTGCATGTTGAGGAGTCTATTCCTTCGCTACTGAACTGCAGTAACTACCCTGGTCCTATATCACGTGTATTATAGAATCAGCTGCTATAATAAATATATGCTAAATTTCACCCCATACAGTGTGACTGGTTTTAGTCAATGCTTTCCTCCACTTGCTTGTTTAATGACCCAGTGTCCTCTTTCATCTCTGACCATTCACTAGGACATTGTAGTCTACTGCAGCCAACTGGCAGATGGAAGAAGAAAGAGTAGAGAAGGCATGTATGTCAACTTCCTTTTATTTTTTTTCTGAGATGGAGTCTTGCTCTGTCCCCCAGGCTGGAGTGCAGTAGCAAGATCTCAGCTCACTGCAACCTCTGCCTCCCGGGTTCAAGCAGTTCTCCGGGCCTCAGTCCCCTGAGTAGCTAGGATTACAGGCGTGTGCCACCACGCCCAGCTATTTTTTTGTATTTTTACTAGAGACGAGGTTTCCCCATGTTGGCCAGGCTAGTCTCGAACTCCTGACCTTGTGATCCTCCTGCCTCGGCCTCCCAAAATGCTGGGATTACAGGTGTGAGCCACCGTGCCCAGTTAGCGTGTCAGCTTCTTAAACATCTTGTTTAGCAAATGATTATATCACAACTGTTCATAATCCATTGGTGAAAACTAGTCATGTAGCCCTATGTAAATGAAAAGATTGCTGGGAAATGTTGTTCCTAGATGGAAAGCAGCTTCTCAGAAGCATCTCTATCTACAACGTGGGATAATACGAATTTGGGGTGTTTGTCTAGCTGTCTCAATTATATCAAGTTTTCATATATGCACTAGTGTTTGTCTGGTAGGGCTAGTCCCTCCTCTTTATTGAGCTTCTTCAACTGTGTCTCATCTATTCTTTGTCCCTTTGTCGAGTATCACAAAGAAAAATGTCACTGTTTAAATTGGGAAGCTCTGAATCTACAGGGCAGTCTGGAAATAATATATTTACATAATGAGGCTATTTACCCATTAGCATTGTACCTCTCTATTTACTTACATGGTCTTAAATGTCTTTCAATATACTTTACAATCTTATTCAAAAGGTCTTACATCACTTTTGGTGGATTTATTCCTAGATATTCTGCTTTTTTTTACTACTATTATAACCTTTTTTTTCTAAACTTTTCCTTTCCTGTCTCCCAATACATAGACATGAAATTGATTTTTGTATGTAAATTGTGTATCTTGACGTCTTGGTTTGGTTTGTTATTAATTCCAGTAATTTGTGTTCAGAACTTTTGAAGGGGGTTTGTATGCAGACAATCATATTATATATGAATACTGATAGTTTTTATTTCTCTTCTAATTTTTATCTTTTATTTGCTTCTCTAACTGAAAAGCAGTGATAGACATCTTTGATTTGTTCCTTATTTTAGAGGGAATTATTTTGACATTTCATCATCATATATAGTTTGCTCTAGTTTTTTTGTAATGCATTATATCTTCTTTAATACATTGCATGTCTCTGCCAATATCTTCTTAAAAATTTTCCATTTATGTTCACAAGTATAATATTGGTTTATGATTTTCTGTTCTTATACTGTTCTGTGCTACTTAGTTTTGGTATCAAGATTATTCTAGCTTCATTTTGAAGTTGAAATTTTCCCATTTTCTGTTTCCTAAGAATTTCTTATGAGTTTGGAATCATCTGTTTTTCAAAAGTATAGTAGAACTCACCCATAAAACCATTTGAGGCTGCTATTTTCTTTAAGAGGATATTTTAACACTAATTTTGATTTTCTAATAGTTAAAGAGCTTTTCAGTTTTCTCAGCTCTTCTTAGATCAGTGTTGATAAATTTCTGTGTTTCAAAAAATGTGTTTGATTTATTTTAGCTTTCAAGTTTATGGGCATACTTTCTTCATAGTTTTTAAATCTCTTGTGAGAATATATGCACACCTCTTCCCTTTATTAATGTCTTCTTTCCTTTTGTCCTGATCAAATTTTCAAGTAATTTAAAAATTTTGTCTCTTTAAATTTTGTCTCTTTAAATATTGTCTCTTTAAATATTGGATATTTTGAAGTTCTGTATTGATTTCTGCTCATTTATTATTATTTTTTCTGCTGCTTTGTTAGTATTTGTTTGGTTTTTTTTTTTTTTTCTTGAGACAGAGTTTCGCTCTTGTTGCCCAGGCTGGAGTGCAGTGGCGTGATCTCGGCTCACTGCAACCTCCGCCTTCTGATTTCAAGCAAGTCTTCTGCCTCAGCCTCCTGAGTAGCTGGGATTACAGGCATCTGCCACCATGCCTGGCTAATTTTTTTGTTTTTTGCAGAGATGGTGTTTCACCATGTTGGCCAGGCTGGTCTCGAACTCCTGACCTCGTGATCTGCCCACCTCTACCTCCCAAAGTGTTAGGATTAGAAGCATGAGCCAACGAGCCCAACCTATTTGTTTTTTCAATTAACTGTTTATTATATGTATTTATGTTACTTTCTACTATAAATATTAAGAATTTTTAAAATTATTCCTTAAAGGACCTCAAGTACTTTGCTTATTTACTTCTACTATGTTTACATTTCCGTATGATTTCTTATTTTACCCATGAATGCTTTGGAACTGTATTTTCAAATTTTCAAATGTCTTTTCTGGTCGTCTGTGTTATTTCTGTCTAATTTGATTATATTGTATGATATCAGTTTTTAAAAATATTCTGAGAATGTTTTATTGCACAGTGCATGGCAACTTTCTGCAACTGTTTCATATGTGCTTAAGAAGAATGTGTTGAGTACACATTTGGAAACGTGATTTTTGCAGGTTCATTAAATCAGGCTTGTTGATTGGGTTAATGGGATCTTCCATATGCTTGTGTTGAAATGACCCACTAAGCTCCCAGATTTGATCAGTTACCTTGTAGTTCTGTCTGTCTAGTTTCCCCTGTATATGTGAAGGCTGTTTTCTGAACTCATTTAAAGTTTGGAATAATTTTATTCACCAGGAGGATTGATCTTTTCATTGTTATGTAGTCTTTTGTCATATGTATCATTATATAATTTATATGTTAGCTTTCTTTTCGTTTGTATTTTGCTGGCATATCTTTAGCTTGTATTCTCAAGTTTTCTGTTCTCGATGTTTATATGTCTCTCTCTCTCTCTTATAAAAAGTCTATATTGATGGATTTTAAAAATCTACAACTCCACAGATATCCTGTTTGACCACTTTTGCCTTTTATCTAGGGCTTTTAGTTCACTCATGTTTTCATGTATATTTATTACAATTACTTTTATATTTGAACTTATTTATAGCATTATATTTTCTGATGTTGACTTCCTTTGTCTTTGCTCCTCTTTTTCCTTCTTTACTGCCTTCTTTTTGAGTGGTTGAGTTTTATATTCTTATTCTAATTTTCCCTCTTCCATTTTGGAATTTATACACTCTTTCTATTATTGTAGGGGTTACTCTTACAATTTTACTATGGGTTATTTAGCAAATTAAAGAATAATCAATGGTTTAATTTTTCTTTCCAGATAAATTAAGAACCTTTATGAATAATAACTTCCCTCTCATTGTACCATTCTCATTATCCAGCATTTAGTTCTATTTTGTATACTTTAATCTTCAATATTACATATTATAGCTATAGTTTTATGTAATTAATTGTATTTAAATTTATTCACATGCTTACCACACTCCTTGTATACCATTTACAAAATGCTTAAGTAGAATTGATACTTTGTCCAGTAGGAAGGGGGGAATTCTGAATTCTTTTCATCGGAGGGAAGACATGATCAAAATGATACTTGAGGAAGATTAATCTGATGCATTCAAAAAAGAATGGAGGGAGGAGGAGATGATAAGTAGAAACACAAATTAAAGGCTATAAGGCAGGAACTTGTTACAATGTTCTGAACTAGAGGGGTGGAAAGGAGAAAAGTATTAAGAACAGGAAGTAAAAGTCACTGCGAAAGGAGAATAAACAGAAATTAACAAGTGGTTTGCTTGAAGTGATGATGAAAACAAAATGAGAATGAGATTTTGAAACAAGGTTACTGAAATATTGGTGAAATTTTAGCAAGTAGGGCAGTCAGAGAAAAGAGCTGCTTTCAGGAGAAAGATAAATGCCCATGGCATATACCAATGATACACTCAGCACAGAGGTCTAAATACAACAGAGTACTTGTAAATACAATAGTGTACTTGAGAGAAGTTAAGACTGGGGAAATAGGTGTTACAGTGGTAAACGTATATGGGTAGTTAGTGGAGTCAAATATGGAAGAGGGTGAATGATGTCAAATAAAAGTGCTTTGTGTAATGTTGGACAGAGATACACCCCCAAAGAAAATGTTTAGATTTTGAAAGCCGAAGAAGAGTCAGCACTGGAGATATAGAAGTCAAGTCAGGGAGAATCTTCTTTTGTGGAATATCATATATGTGTGGTACTGAGATAGATATGTCATATATATTACCTGATATAACTATCAGGTGAGGAGGTGATATGGTACCAGTGGAGGAGAACGATTCAAAAAGACAAGGTATTCAGCAGTGTCAAATGATGCAGAAGCACTAAGATGAGAATGAGAATTAAAGAAGATGTAATTGTGTGATTAGGATGTGATTGAAACATTTGCAGATAATGAGTTCCCATGGAAAGAGACAGAAACAAAACTGTAAGGACTTGATATGGAAATGAATCCTGTGCCAGTGAACATTGAAATGCAAACAAGACTTAATAATTCAGTGACAAAGGATTGTAGCAAGGCTCAGAGAAGATGCTTCTGATTTAAAATAAAAAAGATAAGGTATGTGACGAGCATACTGTCTATACATAATAGACACTAAATATATATTTGTTGAATGAAAAGCTAAGTGTTCAGAGTTTGAAAAATAGGAACTAGAGGGAAGGACAGATAAGCAATTTAAAGTTACTGAATTGATAAGTTCTATGATTTAAAAATTCCAACAATATCTATAAGAAACACAGCTTCGTGGAATTGCACAGATAAAGCACAAGCTTTGGACTTTTTGTGATTTCTTTTCTGTACATGTTTTTAAATGTACAGCAAGTGTAGGAAGATAAGCGTTGATAAAACATTACTTCAGAAATGTTAATTTGCTATTAATAACAATTGACATTTACCATTTAAAAGGCCAAAGAGAGGTGATTTTTGATAAAAGATAAGTTCTTACTTGGAAACGTGTATGTAAGTACACTGAAGAGGTCTTCTTAATATAGCATTTTATAACTCATCTCAAATGCTAGCAGCCCTGTTTTTCTTTCATTTTCAAAACTCATCAACCCCAATCATAATACCAGACACTTAATACAGATCCTATAAGACTGTCATTTGCTGTTTACTTAAATGTGACTGTTCTGATGACTTTTAAAGTCCCCAAAGCAATTTTGTCCACGTTGATTTTGCTCTGTATCTCAGCATTGCAATACCTATTGAGAGTGATTTCACTAGCAAGATAAAAATTTGATGACACATTTAAAAGGCTTACTCTCAAACAAGGGATTGACTCAAATAATATCAACAAGGCAGGGTGGGCTCTTATGCCAAAATGTGTTCTGTTTTTCAGATTTTAATCTAATGCCTAAAATTTGTGTTGCATAAATGTTTGTCTTATTCCATGTATAACATATTTGCATATGTATATTTGTGTTCTATATAAGTACAGAATAATTAAAATGTGTTCTTTCTGTGCTTACGTCAATGTAGTAGCAATGATATATTGATAATAGCAATAATAGCTACATTTGTTGATTGTTAAGTGTGAAGCTCTGATAAAAATATTTTATAGGTATCATTGTACAAATCACTCCAATAAACTTTTGTGGCAGATACAGTGGTTATTCGTATTTTACAGAACAGGGTGAATAAAGAGGCACAGAGAAGTTAAAATAATTTACTCCTGGTTACAGAGCCAGGAAGTTCTAGAGCTAGATTTCTAACCAATGCATGCTCACTTTATTGTGTACCCACTAATCAATAGAATATATTGTGATTTTATATTTATCAAAATGCAAAAATGCAGAAGTTGTGAGAAAAGTCCCTATCTCTAGCCATTTATTTTCCTGAATAAAAATACATCTATAAATTTCCCCTTCTCTGATGACATCTTAAGGAAGTGGTCATGTAAGTCAAGAATATATATTATAGTTTTACTACTAAGTTGTTATAAGGAGCTAGATACCAGTTTATATAGTCTAGAACAATATACTCAAGTACTGACGCTTATTATGCCCACGTGGTACTGGCATTATTTGAGAGGTTATGTTTTTTGTGAAATTTCTACTTATAAAAAAGTAATGCGTGGGGACGGGGGTAGGAGAGAAGGATAGCATTAGGAGATATACCCAATGTAAATGACGAGTTAATGGGTGTAGCACACCAACATGACACATATATACATATGTAACAAACCTGCACGTTGTGCCCATGTACCCTAGAACTTAAAGTATAATAAATAAATAAATAAATAAATAAAATGTGTTTTGACAAAAAATATAAAATGGGCAAGAGATTTTGAAACAAGTTTACCTAGATTTGCAACAAAGTATGTTAGAAACTGTTTGCTTTGATTAGATATACATATGTAATATTCTAACATGTATGAAGCAATTCTTTAGTTGGTAATGACTTATTTTAAAAATATATAATCCAAGAATCATGGAAATTATATTTAGAATTTAAGAGTATACATTTTAATAAAACATATAAGAATATAATTTTTATACAAAATGGCCCAAAACTGAGTCTTTAGGATCATACTTTAAAAAATGCAATATATATTCTCATAAATATATGTAAATATGTATCATATATAGTAAATATATATTCACATAAAATATATATTTGCATAAATGTAAGGATGTAGAAATATAACCTTAAACATGTTTAAATAATAAAAGAACACATAGATAAACATTATACCTACATTTATTTTATTCTGTATTCTATAATTCTCCCGAAGTGGGAACCATTTTCTTACAATTATTTGTGTACTCAAATTCCTCAAAATTAAAAGATCATTTCATTGGCACACTTACAAGAGACTTAGCTGACAGGTAGTTTCTAAAATCAAATTCGGTGGACTACAGTTTCAGATTCATCAGTTAAGGAGCTTAGAAATTACCACTCAATTCTAACAAGTAAAAAGCTGAATAAATTGAAAATCAACAACTTTCTCAGATCTGCCAGACAACTGAGGTCACATGTCAAACCAAAAGGTCACAGGTCCCCAAAATTGCAGAAACAGACTGATGGATACAAAGAATCACAATTTTCCAGAGCAGAAACTTCCATGGGAACTAGTTCCAGGGTACGGAAAACCTGTAATTGATGAATCTTTGGAGGCTAAGTGTGGACGAAGTCTGAGAGTTATAAACAACAGGACAGCCCAGTCATAAATCATTGTAGGGGGCTGATGCTTTTGTTGAGTTTTACCTTACCAAGTCCTCATAGTGAGTATCAGAGAAAAATCCCTGGTGCATCCATCAAGGAAAGGGGAAAATTAAAGATTTTGAATTTTGCACAAGATAATTCTGTTGTTAGCAAGGTCTACCCTTAGGAGAAACTATTTTTCCAGACCCTAGTCTGATCGGGTTTAATCAGAGCCTAACCTACCTTGAAGGAATTGAAATAATTCAACTCAAGCTCCTTCTATTTATCTGCAGGAGCATAGGGAAATAACAAATTCCACCCAACTCTGGCCATTCTCTCCCACCCAAAGAGGCAAAGAAAACATCTCAGACTCACTTGAGAAGCTAACAGCCTAATCGCACAAACTTACCCAAGGTAGTTTCTTTTGCTGTGCAGAAGCTCTTTAGTTTAGTTCGGTCCTACTTGTCAGTTTTTGTTTTTGTTGTAATTGCTTTTCAGGACTTTGTCATAAATTCTTGCCCAAGGCAGATGTCCACAATGGTGTTTCTTAGGTTTTCTGCTAGAATTATTATAGCTTAGAGTCTTACATTTGAGATGGCCCTTTGATGTGTGACTTTATTTCTGGGTTTTGTATTCTTTTCATTGGTTTATTTGTTGGTTTTCTACTGGTACCATGCTGTTTTGGTTACTGTAGCCTTGTAGTATAGTTTGAAGTTAGGTAATGTGATTCCTCTGATTTTGTTCTTTTCACTTCAGATTACTTGGCTATTGAGGCTATTTTGTGGGTTCCATATGAATTTTAGAGTAGTTTTTTTTTTTTTTTTTCCTAAAATTGTTTCAAATGTCTACAATCTCTTCCAGAAGCTAGAACCAGAGGAACTAGTTCTTAACTCATTCTATGAGGCCAACATTAGCTTAATTAGAAAATTAGTCAAAGGCATTACATGAAAAGAAAAATGCAATCCAATTTCTCTTAACATGGATGCAAAAATCCTCAACTAAATATTACAAATGAATCCAATATTGTATAAATAGCATCATGCATCATGGCCAAGTGAGATTTATCCCAGTTATGCAAAACTGGCTCAACACTCAAAACTTAATTAATGTAATCTAGAATATCAATGGACTGAAGAAGAATAATCACTCTATCTTATCAATAGAGGCAGAAAAAGCATGTGACACTTCCCAAAACCCTTTCATGATAAGAACTCTCAGCAAGTAGGGATAAAGGAAAACTTCCTCAATTCGCTAAAGAACATCTACAAAACACCTACAGCTAACGTCATACTTAATGGTGAGAAATGCCAAGCTTTCCTGCTGAGATCAGGAAGAAGACAAGGATGACTCCAATCACACTGCTTTTCAACATTATACTGGAAATCTTAGCTAATGCAATAAAACAACAAAAAAAAGAAAATAAAAGGTACCGATGCTCCTTGATATATGACAAGGTTGCATCTGCAAAAACCGATCATCAGTAGAAAATATGGTTAAGTCAAAAGTGCATTTTTCAGCTCAGCATATTTTTCACTTATTGATATGCTTATCCAGATGTAACACTATCTTAAATTGAGGAGTGTACTGCATGTGTATCCCTTTTGCAACATGATAAGGCTGAAAAATTGCAAGTCAAACCACTGTACGTTGTGGACTATCTATATAGACAGGGAAAGAAGAAATAGAATTGTCTTTGTTTTCAGATAATGTCATTGACTTTGCAGAAAACCGTAAAGAATGGACAAAACAACAGCAGCAACAACAACTACAAAACACCTGGAACACGGAACACTTCCCTCTGCTCCTAGACCGAAAAGGTTCTCCACCTTTAAGGACTCATGTGATTCAGTTGAGACCACTCAGATAGTCCGCGATAATCTCCTCATCTCAAATTCTTAACCTTAATCATATCTACATAGTCCCTTTTACCATATAAATTTGCATGTTCACAGGTTGCCAGGATTAGAACATGAACATTTTCGCAAAGGGCTTTGTTTTGCCTACTTTATCCAGTCAGTTACTTCCATTTAAACAACGTATTTGTGTCATATAACACTGCTAATTTGCAGGCATTAAATAGGTAGGGGATTAAATTTTTTTTTGTTTAAGTTTATTTTAAAAATTACTCTATGAAATAGTGATATCGGCCTTAGAAACATAGATGGAGGGGTGGTCACAACTCATTATTAATGGAAGTGTACTTATCTTGGTGTTTTATAGAATTATTCTCTGAAATATTCTTTTTTTTTTTTTTTTTTTTTTTATTATACTTTAAGTTCTAGGGTACATGTGCATGACGTTATATCATGTATAACTCCCCAATGCAATCCCTCCCTCCTCCCCCCTCCCCATGATAGGCCCCCGTGTGTGTGATGTTCCCCTTCCGAGTCCAAGTGATCTCATTGTTCAGTTCCCACCTATGAGTGAGAACATGCGGTGTTTGGTTTTCTCTTCTTGTGATAGTTTGCTAAGAATGATGGTTTCCAGCTGCATCCATGTCCCTACAAAGGACGCAAACTCATCCTTTTTGATGGCTGCATAGTATTCCATGGTGTATATGTGCCACATTTTCTTAATCCAGTCTGTCACAGATGGACATTTGGGTTGATTCCAAGTCTTTGCTATTGTGAATAGTGCCGCAATAAACATACGTGTGCATGTGTCTTTGTAGTAGAGTAATTTATAATCCTTTGGGTATATACCAGTAGTGGGATGGCTGGGTCATATGGTACATCTAGTTCTAGATCCTTGAGGAATCGCCATACTGTTTTCCATAATGGTTGAACTAGTTTACAATCCCACCAACAGTGTAAAAGTGTTCCTATTTCTCCACATCCTCTCCAACACCTGTTGTTTCCTGACTTCTTAATGATTGCCATTCTAACTGGTGTGAGATGGTATCTCATTGTGGTTTTGATTTGCATTCTCTGATGGCCGTGATGATGAGCATTTTTTCATGTGTCTGTTGGCTGTATGGATGTCTTCTTTTGAGAAATGTCTGTTCATATCCTTCCCCACTTTTTGATGGGGTTGTTTGTTTTTTCTTGTAATTTGTTTGAGTTCTTTGTAGATTCTGGATATTAGCCCTTTGTCAGATGAGTAGGTTGCAAAAATTTTTCCCATTCTGTAGGTTGCCTGTTCACTCTGATGGTAGTTTCTTTTGCTGTGCAAAAGCTCTTTAGTTTAATTAGATCCCATGTGTCAATTTTTGCTTTTGCTGCCGTTGCTTTTGGTGTTTTAGACATGAAGTCCTTGCCCATGCCTATGTCCTGAATGGTACTACCTAGATTTTCTTCTAGGGTTTTTATGGTATTAGGTCTAACATTTAAGTCTCTAATCCATCTTGAATTAATTTCGTATAAGGGGTAAGGAAAGGATCCAGTTTCAGCTTTCTACTTATGGCTAGCCAATTTTCCCAGCACCATTTATTAAATAGGGAATCCTTTCCCCATTTCTTGTTTCTCTCAGGTTTGTCAAAGATCAGATGGCTGTAGATGTGTGGTATTATTTCTGAGGACTCTGTTCTGTTCCATTGGTCTATATCTCTGTTGTGGTACCAGTACCATGCTGTTTTGGTTACTGTAGCCTTGTAGTATAGTTGAAGTCAGGTAGCGTGACGCCTCCAGCTTTGTCCTTTTGACTTAGGATTGTCTTGGCAATGCGGGCTCTTTTTTGGTTCCATATGAACTTTAAAGCCGTTTTTTCCAATTCTGTGAAGAAAGTCATTGGTAGCTTGATGGGGATGGCATTGAATCTATAAATCACCTTGGGCAGTATGGCCATTTTCACGATATTGATTCTTCCTATCCATGAGCATGGTATGTTCTTCCATTTGTTTGTGTCCTCTTTGATTTCACTGAGCAGTGGTTTGTAGTTCTCCTTGAAGAGGTCCTTTACATCCCTTGTAAGCTGGATTCCTAGGTATTTTATTCTCTTTGAAGCAATTGTGAATGGAAGTTCATTCCTGATTTGGCTCTCTGCTTGTCTGTTACTGGTGTATAAGAATGCTTGTGATTTTTGCACATTAATTTTGTATCCTGAGACTTTGCTGAAGTTGCTTATCAGCTTAAGGAGATTTTGGGCTGAGACAATGGGGTTTTCTAAATATACAATCATGTCATCTGCAAACAGGGACAATTGACTTCTTCTTTTCCTAACTGGATACCCTTGATTTCTTTCTCTTGCCTGATTGCCCTAGCCAGAACTTCCAACACTATGTTGAATAGGAGTGGTGAGAGAGGGCATCCCTGTCTTGTGCCAGTTTTCAAAGGGAATTTTTCCAGTTTTTGCCCATTCAGTATGATATTAGCTGTGGGTTTGTCATAAATAGCTCTTATTATTTTGAGGTACGTTCCATCAATACCGAATTTATTGAGCGTTTTTAGCATAAGGGCTGTTGAATTTTGTCAAAAGCCTTTTCTGCATCTATTGAGATAATCATGTGGTTCTTGTCTTTGGTTCTGTTTATATGCTGGATTACGTTTATTGATTTGCGAATGTTGAACCAGCCTTGCATCCCAGGGATGAAGCCCACTTGATCATGGTGGATAAGCTTTTTGATGTGCTGCTGAATCCGGTTTGCCAGTATTTTATTGAGGATTTTTGCATCGATGTTCATCAGGGATATTGGTCTAAAATTCTCTTTTTTTGTTGTGTCTGCCAGGCTTTGGTATCAGGATGATGTTGGCCTCATAAAAAGAGTTAGGGAGGATTCCCTCTTTTTCTATTGATTGAAATAGTTTCAGAAGGAATGGTACCAGCTCCTCCTTGTACCTCTGGTAGAATTCAGCTGTGAATCCATCTGGTCCTGGACTTTTTTTGGTGGGTAGGCTATTAATTGTTGCCTCAATTTCAGAGCCTGCTATTGGTCTATTCAGGGATTCAACTTCTTCCTGGTTTAGTCTTGGGAGAGTGTAAGTGTCCAGGAAATTATCCATTTCTTCTAGATTTTCTAGTTGATTTGCGTAGAGGCATTTATAGTATTCTCTGATGGTGTTTGTATTTCTGTGGGGTCGGTGGTGATATCCCCTTTATCATTTTTTATTGCGTCTATTTGATTCCTCTCTCTTTTCTTCTTTATTAGTCTTGCTAGCGGTCTGTCATTTTGTTGATCTTTTCAAAAAACAACTCCTGGATTCATTGATTTTTTGGAGGGTTTTTTGTGTCTCTATCTCCTTCAGTTCTGCTCTGATCTTAGTTATTTCTTGCCTTCTGCTAGCTTTTGAATGTGTTTGCTCTTGCCTCTCTAGTTCTTTTAATTGTGATGTTAGAGTGTCAATTTTAGATCTCTCCTGCTTTCTCTTGTGGGCATTTAGTGCTATAAATTTCCCTCTACACACTGCTTTAAATGTGTCCCAGAGATTCTGGTATGTTGTATCTTTGTTCTCATTGGTTTCAAAGAACATCTTTATTTCTGCTTTCATTTCGTTATGTACCCAGTAGTCATTCAGGAGCAGGTTGTTCAGTTTCCATGTAGTTGAGCGGTTTTGATTGAGTTTCTTAGTCCTGAGTTCTAGTTTGATTGCACTGTGGTCTGAGAGACAGTTTGTTATAATTTCTGTTCTTGTACATTTGCTGAGGAGTGCTTTACTTCCAATTATGTGGTCAATTTTGGAATAAGTGCGATGTGGTGCTGAGAAGAATGTATATTCTGTTGATTGGGGGTGGAGAGTTCTATAGATGTCTATTAGGTCCGCTTGGTGCAGAGATGAGTTCAATTCCTGGATATCCTTGTTAACTTTCTGTCTCGTTGATCTGTCTAATGTTGACAGTGGAGTGTTGAAGTCTCCCATTATTATTGTATGGGAGTCTAAGTCTCTTGTAAGTCTCTAAGGACTTGCTTTATGAATCTGGGTGCTCCTGTATTGGGTGCATATATATTTAGGAGAGTTAGCTCTTCCTGTTGAATTGATCCCTTTACCATTATGTAATGGCCTTCTTTGTCTCTTTTGATCTTTGATGGTTTAAAGTCTGTTTTATCAGAGACTAGGATTGCAACCCCTGCTTTTTTTGTTCTCCATTTGCTTGGTAGATCTTCCTCCATCCCTTTATTTTGAGCCTATGTATGTCTCTGCATGTGAGATGGGTCTCCTGAATACAGCAGACTGATGGGTCTTGACTCTTGATCCAGTTTGCCAGTCTGTGTCTTTTAATTGGAGCATTTAGTCCATTGACATTTAAGGTTAATATTGTTATGTGTGAACTTGATCCTGTCATTATGATATTAACTGGTTATTTTGCGTTAGTTGATGCAGTTTCTTCCTAGCCTCGATGGTCTTTACATTTTGGCATGTTTTTGCAATGGCTGGTACCGTTGTTCCTTTCCATGTTTAGGGCTTCCTTCAGGGTCTCTTGTAAGGCAGGCCTGGTGGTGACAAAATCTCTAAGCATTTGCTTATCTGTAAAGGATTTTATTTCTCCTTCACTGATGAAGCTTAGTTTGGCTGGATATGAAAT
Organism: Trachypithecus francoisi; assembly: GCF_009764315.1. Classification (NCBI taxonomy): domain Eukaryota; kingdom Metazoa; phylum Chordata; class Mammalia; order Primates; family Cercopithecidae; genus Trachypithecus; species Trachypithecus francoisi. The sequence goes on along the minus strand of NW_022681471.1, from coordinate 108,868,500 downwards.
TCTGGGTTGAAAATTCTTTTCTTTAAGAACGTTGAATATTGGCCCCCACTCTCTTCTGGCTTGTAGAGTTTCTGCCGAGAGGTCTGCTGTTATTCTGATGGGCTTCCCTTTGTGGGTACCCGACCTTTCTCTCTGGCTGCCCTTAAGATTTTTTCCTTCATTTCAACTTTGGTGAATCTGGCAATTATGTGTCTTGGAGTTGCTCTTCTGGAGGAGTATCTTTGTGGCGTTCTCTGTATTTCCTGAATTTGAATGTTGGCCTGCCCTACTAGGTTGGGGAAGTTCTCCTGGATGATATCCTGAAGAGTGTTTTCCAACTTGGTTCCATTTTCCCCCTCACTTTCAGGCACCCCAATCAGACGTAGATTTGGTCTTTTTACATAATCCCATACTTCTTGCAGGCTTTGTTCATTTCTTTTTCTTCTTTTTTCTTTTGGTTTCTCTTCTCGCTTCATTTCATTCATTTGATCCTCAATCGCTGATACTCTTTCTTCCAGTTGATCGAGTCGGTTACTGAAGCTTGTGCATTTGTCACGTATTTCTCGTGTCATGGTTTTCATCTCTGTCATTTCGTTTATGATCTTCTCTGCATTAATTAGTCTAGCTGTCAATTCTTCCACTTTTTTCAAGATTTTTAGTTTCTTTGCGCTGGGTACGTAATTCCTCCTTTAGCTCTGAGAGGTTTGATGGACTGAAGCCTTCTTCTCTCATCTCGTCAAAGTCATTCTCTGACCAGCTTTGATCCGTTGCTGGCGATGGGCTGCGCTCCTTTGCAGGGGGAGATGCGCTCTTATTTTTTGAATTTCCAGCTTTTCTGCCCTGCTTCTTCCCCATCTTTGTGGTTTTATCTGTCTCTGGTCTTTGATGATGGTGACGTACTGATGGGGTTTTGGTATAGGTGTCCTTCCTGTTTGATAGTTTTCCGTCTGACAGTCAGAAGGACTGTCTGTTGGTCTGTTGGAGATTGCTTGAGGTCCACTCCAGACCCTGTTTGCCTGGGTATCAGCAGCAGAGGTTGCCGAAGATAGAATATTGCTGAACAGCGAGTGTACCTGTCTGATTCTTCCTTTGGAAGTTTCCTCTCAGGGGTGACGCCACCCTGTGAGGTGTGGGGTGTCAGACTGCCCCTAGTGGGGGATGTCTCCCAGCTAGGCTACTCAGGGGTCAGGGACCCACCTGAGCAGGCAGTCTGTCCGTTCTCAGATCTCAACCTCCGCGTTAGGAGATCCACGGCTCTCCCCAAAGCTGTCAGACAGAGTCGTTCGCGTCTGCACCGCCCCGCTCTTTCCCTAATGGACTGCAGCTGTGCGCTGTCCGCAGAGGTAGAGTCTACAGAGACAGGCAGGCTTCCTTGAGCTGCTGTGAGCTCCACCCAGTTCGAGCTTCCCAGCGGCTTTGTTTACCTACTTAAGCCTCAGCAATGGCGGGCGCCCCTCCCCCAGCCTCGCTGCTGCCTTGCGGATAGATCGCCGCAGACGGCTGTGTTAGCAGTGAGGGAGGCTCCGTGGGCGTGGGACCCTCCCGGCCAGGTGTGGGATATATTCTCCTGGTGTGCCTGTTTCCTTAAAGCGCAGTATTGGGGTGGGAGTTACCCGATTTTCCAGGTGTTGTGTGTCTCAGTTCCCCTGGCTAGGAAAAGGGATTCCTTCCCCCTTGCGCTTCCAGGTGAGGCGATGCCTCGCCCTGCTTCAGCTCACGCTGGTCAGGCTGCAGCAGCTGACCAGCACCGATTGTCCGGCACTCCCTAGTGAGATGACCCCAGTACCTCAGTTGAAAACGCAGAAATCACGGTCTTCTGTGTCGCTCGCGCTGGGAGTTGGAGACTGGAGCTGCTCCTATTCGGCCATCTTGCTCCGCCCCTCTCTCTGAAATATTCTTATTCAACAAGAGTATTATCCAGCATTAGGAAAATATTTTGTTTATCTTAAATTTAACTGGAACTATAATATTTTAGAAGTGGGCCATCATTTTTTAAATTCTTAAAAAGTCATAGTTAATTAACACCCTCATATGGGTCTTTGATTATCACTATAATAAAATCTCCATTTATAGCTAAGAGCAATATGCATCACATGTAATGTATACCTGTATTAGTAGATTAGATGAAATACTATTTTCTAATTGTAAGAGTTAATTACTCTGACATTTCCACAATAATATTCATAGAAATGGATTCATTTGGGATATATACATCGCTCTGTCTCTTTCTCTTCTCTCTCTCTCACACACACACACACCCACCCCCTCACACACACACTTCTTTCTTTGCTTCTTGCCTGGCTGCAAATTGGCTGTTTTTCCATACCCCATCATGAGCCTAAAGGGAAGCATTTGTATATTTCAGTCTCCTAAGAAAGCATTTTGAAATATTCATTTAACAAAATTGAGCAATATCAGTGACTTCAAAATTAGCAATGGCAGAAAATAAGTAGTAATTAATAGCAGTGGAAGGATTAAAATGTGTTAAGATTAAGTTAAACATGTCGTTGAATCACTGTAAGAGACTACTGATTGCAGAGCCTCCTAGTGTTTGATATTACTCTGACTTGATGCTGTGGGATTATATTTCTGAAATAAATAGTTATTAGTTCTGAGGTTATGCTGAAAGACATGTTCAGGAAGAGCTTTCCTTTCTTACTGCCTAGTCATACCCTTAGGCAAAGAAGCAAGTTATTTTGAAGGGACACTGTAAAATAGAAGAATAGGCAATCTTGGATATGTATAGTTTCACATTTCATGTTATAGATGTAAAAGTATCATGTTAATTATAGAATAGCATGTTTTATTTATTTATTTATTTATTTATTTATTTTTTGAGATGGAGTCTCGCTCTGTCGCCCAGGCTGGAGTGCAGTGGCCGGATCTCAGCTCACTGCAAGCTCCGCCTCCCGGGTTCACGCCATTCTCCTGCCTCAGCCTCCCGAGTAGCTGGGACTACAGGCGCCCGCCACCTCGCCCGGCTAGTTTTTTTGTATTTTTTAGTAGAGACGGGGTTTCACCGTGTTAGCCAGGATGGTCTCGATCTCCTGACCTCGTGATCTGCCCGTCTCGGCCTCCCAAAGTGCTGGGATTACAGGCTTGAGCCACCGCGCCGGGCCTATTTATTTATTTTTTGAGACAGAGTCTTGTTCCCTTGCCTAGGCTGGTGCTGGAGTGCAGTGGCGCAATCTCAGTTCACTGCATTCTCTGCCTCCTGGGTTCAAGCAATTCTTCTGCCTCAGCCTCCCAAGTAGCTGGAAGTACAAGTGCCCGCCCCCACACCTGGCTAATTTTTGTACTTTTAGTAGAGTTGGGGTTTCACCATATTGGCCAGGCTGGTCTCGAACTCCTGACCTCAAGTGATCCACCTGCCTCGGCCTCCCAAAGTATTGTGATTACACCTGGCCCAATAGCACATTTTAAAGTGAATTTATGTTCAGAGAACATGAATAGAAAGATTTCTTGAAATTTCAACCAGCTTTTAGAGGGGAACTTTGTAAACAGATTAAATAAAATTTGATGATTAAAATATATTCAGTTAATACATATTAAAAGATTCAACTGTAAAATATGGCTAAGGCTTCCCTCTAATAAATGGTATTATGACGAAATCTGTAGTAAACTGTGGGCAATGTATATGGATGTGATTTTAAAATCATGAGATAGCTCATTGCTATTGGCTATGTTATTATAGCATGATTTTTTTCCTTGTAATATGCCAATCAAGAGTAACTATGTTATGTTAAAAAGAGAAAATGTGGTGTTTTAAAAGTGATAAACCTGATATATTTAAAAAATGTTTAAGGTTTCCTCTGGAGCTGCACTGCCCGATATGGTAGCCACTGGCCACATGTGGCTGTTGAGTACTTGAAGTGTGGCTAGTAAACTGAGACATGTTGTTAGTGTGAACACACACTACATTTCAAAGACTTCATATCAAACAGTAAAATATTTTATTATTAATTTTAATATTGATTGCGTGTTGAAATGGTAATATTTCAGATAGAGTGTGTTAAATATGCAGATTATTAAAATTAAATTTAAGGTTTTTTTTCACCTAGTTTAATGTGGCTACTAGAGCATTTTAAAATTATACATGTGGTTCACATTTGTGGCCTGCATCTTATTTGTGATGGACACTGTTGTTCTAAACTTTGCTGATTGCTGAGACATTTCCTTCATCACTTTTTGGGGTGAGGTTTTCATTTATAAGTTAATGGTAAAACTGCACAAGTAAAGGAAATATACTTAAAAGACATGGTAAAAGATCAAAATATGAAATTCAGCATTTTCAAAATTCCTCATTTAATTTAATGCTTGAGTCAATCCTTGGAAAATAATGGATCCAGAGGATATTTGCACATAGTCCATCATCAAAAATAAAGAGGGGTATAGAAGGTACTAGAGTTCTATGTATAAGATCTTGCCCTCTGGCCTATTCTATTATACTCAGAAAAGTCTGTGTCACTAATGTATAGTATTTATCCTAGGCAATTATTTGCTATATTAGGATCCCCTATGGAAAAGTGAATTGATTGAAAAGATTTGGCAAAGAGTTAACTATCTACGTTGATTTTTAAGAACACGTGAAAGCTAACTCACTCTAATCACTCTGTGGCCATAAAAAAGACTCTGCATCCAACCTCCTGAATCTATATCCAACAAGAAGACTTGGTCAAAAGGATTGGCAAAAAGACTGCAGGTGCTCGCAAGGGTTTGTAAGTGGACCAACGAATTGGCGTTTGAAATTGTTAAGTCTTGTAAAATGAATCATTGAGACTGGAAGGTCAATATAATTGGCAAGCCATGTGTCACCTTTTTCTTGGAAGAAAAACACATCATTTTCATAAAAAAGTATAAAGCCTGTAAAACAATAAGAAAGTAATGTTAAACTTACAATGACATTAAATAGAAAGGTATTTATGGTAATGGATTTGGTACTGAATAATAATTAGGCTAATAGGATAAATTGCTCACAAATGGTACATTTGGGCAGGAATACTGTACTGTTCACTAATGTACCTACAAAACTTAATCTAATGCCAATTATTTTGTGGAACAGAAAAATGAATTAACGACTAATGTCATATATACATAAACTAGCTATCAACAAGACAAGCTAGGGATTAGAGAAGACAGGGAAAGAGGAAGTAATTCTGATGCCTCTAAATATGACCAAGATTTATTCTTCACTCCTTTTAGTGTTTTCAACATTAATTCCTATAGTGTTCTCTTTCCGTCTCAAACCAGACTTATTTTTAAAGCAGCTTGGGCTTTGTAGCATATTTTTATAAAATGGTCCTCTGCACCGTTTCTAAGAATCATGGGTCAAATTAGTCAGGCTGCTCTTCTAACACTGATAATTAGATCCACCTCCTACCAAAATCTGTAGTTAATTGGTAGAAATTCAAGCTTTGTAGATTTTGTTTGTTAAAAGCGTCACATGGAGAAAGTACAAAGGCTGTCCTAAGTAAATGACTTCAAGATTGACTTTTAAAGCCTTTTCGTTACTCAGACAAAGTAATGGCCAGCTTAACAAATGCCTCCAGATGAATTGGTTGTTGTGTTCCTCGTTATTGTATTATACATTCCCCTGGAAACTGCAGATGATAAGGGTGTATTTTATTCTGAATGTTGTGTGAGGCACACTGCATTTTGAAAGAATTTAGTAATGTTAGGATAAATGTGTATGAGAAATATGTTTGAATAGATTCAGTAGGTCTATTCACAAGTCCCTTATTCACCATTTGCTCTTTGGAATCAAGTTTGGGATGTTCCATGCATGGTCATCTTACTGTAGGATAGAGAACATCAGGAGTTTAAGAAACTGGGGTTTTTGTTTTGACTGCCATCATTTTGCTTTGTATTACTTGACAAGGAATAGAAGGGGAGGCAGGGATTAGATCAAGCAAAGAAGTACCCAGTAAGAAAGACCTTTCAACAAACTATAAAGAATTTATTTTAAATACATTTCTGAAATGGTTAAAAAAAAAAGGAAGAGATGAGTTAGGTGAGGTAAGTCAAGCAAGGGAGCTGAGGGTTTAGATTTTGGAAAGTCACAACATAACCTTTTACAACTGAAATACATTATCTGTACAATGTGGATAATTGCACTTACGTATTGGTGGTGTTGGAAGAATTAAGTGGTATAATACATTTAATTCACTTTATAATAGAGTGCCTGACATATATTAAGTTATCAGATTGTTGTTAGAGTTGCTGCTTCAAAGAATACCTAATTTTACAGTTTAGTATTGTGGACACAGACTGTCAAAAGCCAACAGAATAATTTCAAATTCAACTTTTTTCCACATATGGCTTTGTGAGTTGAGTGCATACTTCAGTCAAAAATATGTTTTCACAGAGTGATCATTTCTAGGGGTGATTAAAAGTTTGATTATAACCACTCTTGGGTTCATAATCTAAAAACATTTTCAGAAAGTCTGTCATTAATTTTTCCCATTTAAAATTTTATTCTCAATAATGTGCAGCATTAAATATAATTAGAATTTCACAAGGCATCTTGGGAGTTACACTCTCACATATTAAACTATACAGAAAAAGTTAAATTTCATAGCTGGTCAAGACCTCAGAGCAAAATGAAAAGATAAAAAGATAGTGCAATGTGGTTCATGGTCCTTAAAAGACCTTTTAATGTGGTGGGTTATTTTCTAATGAATGCAAGTTACACATTGAATGCCCACCTATGAACAGAACCAAAATTAACAATTTAGAAATGTGAAAGTTCCATAAAATTAAACTTTTACTTTCGCCATTTTTCACAGGGTGGTTTGTTGGTAAAAGTATCTCCTGTGCTTACTTCTTATCTTACTACATCAGTCACCTGTGAATTTAAATTAGAGGCATTTTGAAAATATAATTAGTAAGTCATTGCTTGTACCTATTGAGTAGTGAATTTATATTTTTATAGTACCTAAGCTATAGTGTGAAACACTGAATAATTCATTTCTCACTTGAAATAGGCACATTACAAATATCTAGCAAGTTGTAATTCTTGGTAAGAGTACTTCAAAGATGAAGAAAAATAGTTAAACTGTACCTTTGGTCATGCGTGGCAATATGTAATTACTATCTGCAGGTCCTCAAGATCAACTTAATCTCTAGTATGTAATTCAAATGCCTGTTGAACTGTACAGTATAATACATGGATAAACAATCCAAATGACTCATTTTGTAAGTAGGTACCACTTTTTATAAACAGAGTGTTTTATAACAACTTGCTGTTGGTGGTGGTGGTGGTGGTTTTGTTCTCCTCCTATTTCTTATTCTTTATAATTGTCATCATCTATACTTACTAGATACAGGAAAAGTGCTTTTACAAAAATTACCCAATTCAATGGTGCTGAAACTCTAGAGACGTCAAAATCACCTGGATGACATGTCAAAACACGCTGCATGGTGCTTGCCTCAGAATTTTTGATTCAGCAGATACAATGTGGAACCTTAGGATTTGCATATGTATCAAGTACCCAGATGATGCTGATGCTGATGCTGCTGGTCCAGGGACCACACTTTGAGAGTCCCTGCTCTTGTAAATGCTTCTTTGTTTCCTGATCTAGCCCTTCATCTGTCTTTTTAATGCTAATTATGCCCAAAAGTGTAGTAGTACTGCTCTTTGCCTCTTTGCACACCAATCTCTGTGGACAGTCTCATCCACATGTGTGGCTACTCACAAATATAAATCAGCAGCCCTAATCTCTTTTTGAGTGTCAGACTAATATATCAACTGCCTACAGCACACCTCCACATGGAAATCCCACAGGCTCTTTAAATTTAATATGTCTGGCTGGGCACGGTGGCTCACGCTTGTAATCCCAGAACTTTTGGAGTCTGAGGCGGGTGGATCACGAGGTAAGGAGTTCAAGACCAGCCTGGCCAAGATGGTGAAACCCCATCTCTACTAAAAGTACAAAAGAAAAAAAATAGCCATGCATGGTGATGGACGCCTGTAATCGCAACTACTCAGGAGGCTGAGGCAGAGAATTGGTTGAACCCGGGAGGTGGAGGTTGCAATGAGCCGAGATTGTGCCACTACACTCCAGCCTGGGAGACAGAGTGAGACTCCATCTTAAAAAAAAAAAAAAAAAAAAATTAACATGGCCAAATTGCATCTCTTATGTCAACCCACATAGAGATTGTTTCAATCAAGAATTGTCACATTTTCATGAGGAGCATATTTTTATGGTCTTAAAGGATCCCCCCACAAATTACTTATTAGTTGCATGGGAAAAATAATAACTATACATTGAGCAAATTTAAGAACATCTTGGACAAGGAGATCAAAAATATCATCACCAAGGAGGGGCAAATGAACATCATGTAATACCCTAAGAGACATCCATTACCTCATTGCTCTTTAAGCATGATCCAAACCCATGGCCTACCTTGTAAACCTCCTCCTTTCCCAGCCTCACTTCTCAGTTCACACCTCACAGTCAGCTTTACAGTTTTACCAGTACACCTGAGTATTTAAGAACATGCCATATTCTCTCTTGCTTTAGGATCCTTATTCCTGCTATTTCCTTTGCTTGGCTCGCCTTGCCTCCTCCCCAAGCACCTTCTGTCTCTTGACTAGTGAAAACCCATGGTCCTTCAAGATTAAAATTAATACTATCTTTTCAGCGAAACTTCCATGCTGATTCCCCTTTCATGAGTGGTTTAACAGCTCTGTCCTGCTTAGGACCTCCTAGCACTTACCACATTTTTTAAATAATTTCTTACTTGCTTCTGTATTTCCTGGCTTGCCTCTGAGTTCCTGTATGTGGGAATTTTATTATTCACCATTGTTTCCTCAATTCTTATAATAGTGTTAATTAAGATACATTTTCTTAATGAATGGATGGATAGATGGGTGGATAGAAAAAGTTGAAAATGTCATGCATTTTTAATAAACACAATAAGTGTTTATTTTTATTTGGTAGAAAACTGATTGAGGAAATGAACAATAATGTTTAATTTTATATTTGGTGCTCAGTCTTGGAAAAAGACTATTGAATATGTTTGGTGTTCATCTCATTTGCAATTCAAAACCACCATGTGTAGGGACGTTTACAAAATTTTGAGAAAATAATAGTTTTAATTTTACATAGAATCTTTGTTTTGTTTGTTTGAAATGGAGTTTCACTCTTGTTGCCGAGGCTGGAGTGCAATGGCGCAATCTAGGCTCACCGTAACCTCCGCCTCCTGGGTTCAAGCAGTTCTCCTGCCTCAGCCTCCCAAGTATTTGGCATTACAGGCATGTGTCACCATGCCTGGCTAATTTTGTATTTTTAGTAAAGACGGAATTTCTCCATGTTGGTCAGGCTGGTCTCGAACTCCCGACCTCAGGTTATCTCCCTGCCTCAGCCTCCCAAAGTTCTGGTATTAAAGGCATGAGCCACCATGCCCGGTCTACATAGAATCATTTTACATCAGTGTTTTAGATATGAATATTTACTAATCTGTTATATTTAATAGCAATCATAAATGCTTATACTCACAATTTTTTGTTTTTATGTGTGGGAATGTTTAAAAAACAAAGACTAAAGGGATATGTATAACAAAATTTTATCTCTAAATACTGAAATTAATCTTCTCTTTGTATTTTTTTTTCTTTTTGTTTTTTTTTGAGACGGAGTCTCACTCTGTTGCCCAGGCTGGAGTGCAGTGGCATGATATTGGCTCACTACAAGCTCCCCATCCCGGGTTCACACCATTCTCCTGCCTCAGCCTTCCAAGTAGCTGGGAATACAGGCGCCTGCCACTGCTCCCGGCTAATTTTTTGTATTTTTAGTAGAGATGGGGTTTCACCATGTTAGCCAGGATGGTCTCGATCTCCTGACCTCCTGATCCACCCACCTCGGCCTCCCAAAGTGCTGGGATTACAGGTGTGAGCCACCGCACCCAACCTTCTCTTTTTATTTTTTTACATTTCTAAATTAATGTGAATTAACTGTATATGCAGAAATAATGTAAAATTTTTACATAGCCAATATTTACTGTGAATGTGGTTTTCTAAAGAACCCCCATATTTTCTGTTTTTGAAAGGGAAGATTTTGGGTTTTTTAATTCTTTTCTGAGCAACTATCATTACCTTTTTGACTGTGAGGTGAACTGATACACAGAAGTCTTGGGAGCAATTTACTACCCACCCCTAGCTCTGGTATTCTTACCAGGCATGATTCAAAGATACTACCTTTGCTGCAAGCTCTTGTGTTTACAAGCATAAGAGAAAAACAATATGTTTATGGTATTAATTACCCAGTATTCAGCAGTACATTCCTTTGATGTTTGTATAGAAATGCTAACATATCACAAGGGGGAAAGTGTTCACTGTTTTGTATTGGCATTTAAAAACTTTTTATGTGTCATTTATAATTGTGAGAGTAAATCTGTAGTTGGCTTCTTAAAAATTCCTGATTACATTGGTTCTTTATCCACACTTATTTATGTTGATCCAATGACAAAGAGTTGTTAATGATTCAAGGCATTTTAACTTACTTATTGACAAGCTAAGAAAATAGCCAAAATACAGGTATTACACATTTCTTATTCAACTCAGCATGTTCACTGTCACTTAGCCAAACATTCTCCAATTGAAGAACTCCAAGCTAGTTTACTCTTCATGTGACTATATTGCGTATTTCCTTCCTTTTAATTGCGCCACTTAATAGTGAAGTTCAGTGATTATTTCAGCATTATGATGGATCTTCTTGGACTAAGATACAAAATGTACAGTTCAGTTTGGTATTTGCCATCATAAATGGCCCAGAGTAGCTGGTCCTTCCCCTATCACTGGAGAGGAGTAAGAGCAGCTGGAACTCAGAAATCCAGTGGGTACGAGTTTCCTTTCTCTCTCCCACTTTGCTGCCCTTTATCTCCTTTGCTTACTTCGAGTTTTAAAAATTACTTACCTGGCTAACCATGTTTTAAAATACATTTTATTCTGAAAATGTGACAGTATTCAGAATATGGATTTTTTGGGTCAAACTTTCCACATTGGTGATAGTTGGGGATTGTGGCTGATTTGTCCAATGTATATTACCACTTGAGTCTGTGATAATTAAGAGCAGTGTTGGACTGTGGTCATGTCAGACACTGCAGAGAAGAAAACAGTGTTTTACATGCATCTTCAGCTACTGCATGATGTGTTATTGTATTTCACACTACATATGGTAGCCCACTGCCAACTCACTGCAGTAAATCTCGGTGCTAGGCTCTTGCCATTTGTCATAGTAACGGAAAAAAATGTGCAGTTTTCCATTTTATTGAATGAATTTGAATTCATGGAGGACATCAGATTGTGCTCACTCTCTACTTTATATGCCTGTATACACACACACACACACATATATGTATATATGTGTATATATGTGTGTATTATATGTATATATGTGTATATATATGGTGTATTATATGTATATATGTGTATATATATGTGTGTGTATGTGTATATGTATATATATGCTGGCAATACCAATAAGCTGGCCATCCCAGGCAGACTAATCAAATATCTTGTCTAATATTTTGGAATTGTGATTATTTCTGTTTCTCTTTACCTTAACTTAGGGTACTATATCTGATCACCACCCCTCTAAATTATAGAGAGGGGTATTTTTGGCTCATGTTCCCATTAATTAAAGGTTCTCAATTTTTTGCAGAGGAAAGGAAAACCTAACTGCTGGCTGTTTTGACCTATCCATTTACCAGTAATGCACCACAATTAGCACTTCTGGAACTATTCTGGACCTCCAACCTTGAATAGGGTTTACATGGCATTGCCTTAAGGATATGTAGTCTTTCTATTCCTCTAAATCAGTGGCTCTCAAATTTGACAGGTGTCAATCACCTGGGGAAATTGGTAAAAGTACAAAATCCTGATTCTATCTTACTCCAGTGAGTTTGGCCAATTCTGATATGCACTAAAGTTTGAGAACCACTGCTCTAGACACTAAAACAAATCAAAGTAAAAAAGCATATGATTTGACCAAGGTAGAAACGCAGATAGCATTGAGTTATCCAATCGGCCCACTATCCCCATGCCCCAGGCTACTTTTTCTGAACTCCCTCCTGCTTTATGGCTTTACTTGAGGGCTACGTTATAAGAAACAGTTCTCCCAGTATCTGTGAACTGCAAATCACAGATCTCTCAAAATGGAATGATTTCTGTATGTCAGATGTCAAAATTCATTTGGGGGTAAATTTTAGAAAATATGTTATTCCTGTAGTGTAAAATTTTTATGTTTAAGTACAGAAATGTTAATACGCTTAACTCTAGGGTGCTGCCCTAAAGCCTGCTACGTGTGTTTCAAAATATTTGGAATGCGTACTGAATTAGCTTCCAAAATCCAAAAAAGTCCCCTTAATAAACATCTTAATCCCAAAGATTTCAGATTAAAATTATAAACATTGTGCTTAATAATACAGTAATGTGCCACATAATGACATTTTGGTCAATGATGGACCACATATTTGACTGTGGTCTCATAGGATTGTAATAGAGCTGAAAAATTCCTATTGCCTAATGATATCATATTTTCTATAATGTCATAGTGTAACACGGTACCTTTTCTATGTTAGATACACAAATAATTACCATTGTGTTACAATTGCCTATAGTATGCAGCACAGTCACATGCAGTACAGGTTTGTAGCCTACAAACAAATAGGCTATACCATATAGCCTAGATGTGTAGTAGACTCTACCATCTAGATTAGTGTAAGTACACTCTGTGATGTTTGCACAACAATGAAATTGCCTAAGGATGCATTTCTCAGAATGTATCCCTGTTATTAAGTGATGCATGATTGTGGTGGGCTTCTGGAGAAATGGCTTGTTTTTATCTTGTGGACATTGAAAATGACTTGACAGACGATGCTGTAAAGCTCTAAGCCAGGCTTTTGTCTTCCCTTGATGAAGAGCTCTCTGATGTTATTCTACCTTCATCTTTTTTCTTGGTATCTTCCTACCTTTTTATTGGTATTATTATTATCAGTTATAATGATTTTGCTGAGTGTATTTACTCATTGACTTTTTAGTTTTTTTTGAATGTGTGTAAAGTAATTGCTTCTTCATTTAGTTGGATATATAGGGTGATAAAAATAGATAAATACATTATTTGTCCTAGGGCAATGTCTGGGGGAGATTTAGCATAGCTGTCCTCAGTTGTCTCTTTCTTTGACGCCATAATAAAATAACCTCTATTGTGGGGATCATTTTTCAAAAGGACTTAGTGTAATGAGTATACATTTTTGGCTAGGTCAGATTTCTAATAGTTGGCAGCCCAGGTATTAGCAACCTCATCATATTCTACTTCCCTGAATAAGAAGTCTCTAAGAGTATCTGTCTACCAAAATCACTCAAATCCCTCCAATCCAAAGAATTCCAGGCTTTTAAATTATGTTTCTGATTCTAATCATTATTTCATCAGTAAATGGTTGTATAAAAGTGCCACGCCCTCAACTGCAATTTCAGTTTCCCTGGGGGAAACAAGGACCCTGAAGAGAAAGCTTGTATATAGTGTTGCTTTCTTGCTCCAGATCACTGGCTCAGAGCATGGAAGAAGTCAAATAACAAATCACTGAATTTTCCCTCAGGTCTTAAACTATCAGCCTGGATAGCAAACAATTTTATTTCAGATTTAAGTAGTTACTATGCTTTAGGGTTTTTTTTTTTTTTTTGGATTAATACAGTTTATTTTAGAGCTGTTCTGAGTTTGTACAAAAATTGCACAGAAAGTACAGAGAGTTCCTATACACACCTTCATTCTCCATCCCACAGTTTTCCCTATTAATAACATCTTGCATTTGTGTGGTAAATTAGTTACAATTGACGGACAGTTGTAATACAGTTTATTGACATGTTACTATTAACTAAAGTCCATAGTTTATGCTAGGGATCATTTTTTGTGTTGTACAATTCTATGCATTTTGACAAGTACATGATGTCATGTGTCACCATTGCAGTATCATACAGAATAGTTTTATTGCCTTAAAAAATTCCTGTACTCCACTTGTTCATCCCTCCTTCTCCAAACCCCTAACCCCTGGCAACCAGTGATCTTTTTACTGTCTCCATAGTTTTGCCTCTCAAGAATGTCATTTAGTGAGAATCATAAAGTATATAGCCTTTTCAGATTGACTTCCTCCACTTATTGATATCATTTCAACTTCCTTTGTGTCTATTTGTAACTTGATAGCTCATTTCTTTTTATTACTGAATAATATTCCATGGTAAGTCCATACCACAGTTTATTTATTCATTAACCTATTGAAACATGGCTTCAAGTTTTGGTTGCTTCCAACTTTTGGAAAATATAAGTAAAGCTGCTATATATATTTGTGTGCAGGTTTTTCTGTGACAGTGTTTTCAACTCATTTAAGTAAATACTTTAGAGTGCGACAGCTGGATCTTATGGGAAGAATATATTCAGTTTTGTTAGAAACTATACAACTCTCTTCCGAAGTGACTGTACCATATTTGTTTCACACCAGCAATGAATAAAGGTCCCTGTTGGTCTGTATCCTCTCTGCCAGCATTTGGAGTTGTCCGTGTTCAGGATTTTATCCAATCTAATGTGTGCCATGCTTTATTTTTAACATTTAATACTAGAAAATTTGTGCTCACAGCATTTGTTTCTTCCAATTACTAATGAGTAGCATCATGGTTCAATGGGATCATTACCTTGCTTCTTTTTCTACACACCTTAGCTTCCTCCGGAGTTCACTGTTATCTCTTCTCTCAGCAGGTCTTTGGTTGGCTATTCTTGTCTTACCAGTTGCTATTATTCTACACTCAGTTTCTGTTCTTGTATGTGTTTCTCTAGTGTCTAGCATAAATCTCTCAGGAATCAAAAAGTGGTATTAATATGTCAGTGAGTCCTGTTCTGTTTGCATTTTTCCCAAATGAGCCTCCTCTTTCAGGCTCCTTTGGTAATGTTCTTCTAATTCCTTTGACCTATTGCCTACATTTTATATTGTTATAGAGAATATCAAACATACTCAAATACATAAAGAATGATATACTGGACTAACATATACCTATCACACAGTCCCAGCTGCCAACAACCCATGGCCAGTAGTGCTCCAACCTCTCCCGTTTACTTTTTCCCACTGTTGTTATTATTTTGAAACGAATACCAGATATCATATTATTTTACATATTGATATAACCAAAAATATAGTGATGACTTCTTTTTCTAACAAACACATAGCATTTTTATCACACCTAAACTAATAGCAGTAGTTTATTATTATTATCAAATATCTAAATAATGATCTCATTAAAGTTAAGCTCCAATAATGTCCATGTGCTTTGACTGGTTCATTCATATTTTAAGTCTCTTGTAATCTATGGCCTGTCCCTCTATCATTTGCCCCACCAACCCCCACGATTTATTTATTGAATAATCAAAATTATCCTATAAAGTTATCTTATAATCTGATATTTTTACTGATTGTATTTTCAAGATGTAGTTTAACATAATCTCTGTTTTCTGTATTGCCTGTAAATCAGTAGAACATTGATACAGGTTTCACTTATTTTGATGTGACTACTATAACTTAATTTTTTGTTTTGTATTAATGCCAGTTCATTACTGGTTCTCTTCTAAGCTAATCTTAGAGGGCATACCAGTGTATTAATTCATGCTTATTCTGAAATCTTTAATAAGGTTGTAGATGAATTATGTAATTTCACAGTGTCAGGAATTTAATTAATGAAATAGCTGGATTAGAACCCTGGACCCCAGAGTTTTACATAAAATTCCTTTCCCTGTAATCATTATGGTAGCCTCATGATAGTAGCATGCCTCTTTGTAACTTTTAAATATCCTGCAGCAGCAAATTGAGAAACACATTTGCAGAACATTCCCTTTACTGTGTAATGTGGTTCTTAGTAGAGAATTTATTTGTTTATTTATTTTGAGACAGGGTTTCACTCCCGTTGCCCAGGCTGGAATGCAGTGGTATGCTCGCTGCTCACTACAGCCTCCACCTCCCAGGTTCAAGTGATCCTCCTGCCTCAGCCTCCCAAATAACTGGGACTACAGGCACACACCACCACGCTGGCCAATTGTTGTATTTTTAGTAGAGACGGGGTTTCACCATGTTGGCCAGGCCGATCTCGAACTCCTGACCTCAAGTGATCTGCCTGCCTCAGCCTCCCAAAGTGCTGGCATTACAGGAATGAGCCACTGCGCTCGGCCATGAAGTCTTACATTTGTATACAACTTTAAATTATCGATGTAATGTCACTGCATAATCATATAGCTTGGTAGTTAAGCATTTGACCTTTTTTTTTTTTTTTTTTTTTTTTTTTTGAGACAGATTTTCACTATTGTTGCCTAGGCTGTAGTGCAATGGTACAATCTTGGCTCACCACAACCTCCACCTCCGAGGTTCACGTGATTCTCCTGCCTCAGTCTCCCGAGTAGCTGGGATTGCAGGTATGCGCCACCATACCTGGCTAATTTTGTATTTTTACTAGAGACAGGGTTTCTCCATGTTGGTCAGGCTGGTCTCGATCTCCTGACCTCAGGTGATCCACCTGTCTCATCCTCCCAAAGTGCTGGGATTACAGGCGTGAGCTAACACTCCCGGCCACATTTGAACTCTTTATTCTGACGTCTAAATACGACTCACTATTAGAGTACTCACTGTGTGATCTTTTTTATTATTATTACTTCATAGAGACATGGTCTTGCTCTGTTGCCCAATCTGGAATGCAGTAGTGTGATTGTAGTTCACTGCAACTTTGAACTCCTGACCTCAAATGATCCTCCCACCTTAGCCTCCCAAAGTGTTGGGATAACAGATGTGACCCACTGCACCCAGCCTCATTGTGTTATCTTGAACAAGTTACTAAGCCTAGTTTCTCTGCCTGCCAGATGAGACTTTTACTAGTAATAACCTTATGAATTTGCTTTGATTATTCGGTATGGATAATTTATGGATGATGCTTAGTACAATGCCTGGGATATAACAGCAAATGTTCTATATAGTTTTGAGCTATAAGTAGGGAGAAGTGTTGTTATGAGAAAACTGAGGCAGTGATAGGGTTGGGGCAGTCGCCTAATATTACATAGCTGACATGTACTTTCACATAAGAGTCTGTCTTTTGTGTCAGAACTGATTCTGTAAGTGTCTCTACTGTTGTGAAGGTAGGAACCTACTTAGGTTCTAGACTATGTGAAAGAAGCTGGTGATTAGTTGAATCTCAAGTTGGTTATGCACTCATATTGCCAACTGCGAACAGTCGTAAAATCCATTAGCCTATTTCAGACAGCTTACTGCTTACCTGGGCCTCAGCTACTAGGATATTTAAAGACTAAGATTGTTTCAGTTTGTTTAAAAAATTACACAAACACACATGCACACACACACACACACACACACACAGACATACACACAGTGGGAGAGTTTTTTTGCCAAAACATATGAAATAATTTTCTTCTCTTCACAGATATTGAAATGATTATTTGTTTTGTACATATTCAACACAAGGTATATATGTATATATATTATATATATATATATATATATAGCATAATTTTTGTGGTGAAATCTAAGTGATGGAAATAACATCCACTATTATTTGGGTAAAAATCACAAAAGCACGTCATAGAGACATTTTTCCTTAGTGTATGAACCACATTTATCAGGTGGTACAATAGCTCAATTAAGTTGAAATTGTTCTAAAAAACTACTTGAGATTTTCGCCTTTCTTCAAGTTCTTCTGAATGTGTACACAGATACCTGAAAATAGGAATAAAACCTAAACCTCTACTTTAAAATGAGGATATTTTAACTTTAAATGTCTAGTTCACTTGATGAATATTTAATCTTTTTGTTACTTGACATATGTAAAATCTTAAAGTATTTGAAAAATATATTTTCTTGTCTATAGCTTCTTAAATGGTGCACGTGTGGTTAGCAAGCAACAGCTATTGTCTTGCCGAAGTTAAAAGTTAAATACAAGATGATAAAGTTGATGGAATTGTGACCTTTTATAAGTCATTTTGCATTTGAAATTAAATGTGTCAGATTTGATAAACTTAATATATTGAATAGGTTACCCTAATATTTTTGTTGACTTTTAATAAGAGTACTATAAAGCAACTATAAAGGGTTATTTATTTTAGCTTTTCTAAATAAAAATCACTGAAGCATTTTAATTTGTACATGTAACTCTTACTTAAAATTTACATACCTATTTTCCTTCATGTGTTTCCATGCCTTATTTCATTAAATTTTCAAACACACGTAGAAAGCCAAATCTACAAGCTATCAGGTTTTCCCTGAGATTACTGTAATATATTAAAACATACACTGAATCAGACTCCATTCCTTCCAACGCTGATTCAGCACTTTAAAAATAATCTTTTATTTTACATTAACATAACTTGTCACCCTTTACTGTGTGATATCAGAATGACACTAGTGATTTCACTACAAAAATTGTCAGTGATCAAACCTTGCTGGTCCACAAATAACTCTCCACTTACTAATTTGCATTTTAGCCTCAGCTGTAAATATTTAGAAAGAAGAACTGACAGTTGACAGCTACGTATAACTTATATATATTTCATACAGTTACTCAGTAATACCAGATTAACATTTAAAAACATTAGTGGGCCAGGCAAGATGACTCACGCCTGTAATCCCAGCACTTAGGGAGGCTGAGGTGGGTGAATTACTTGAGATCAGGAGTTCAAGACTAGCCTGGCTAACATGGTGAAACCCAATCTCTACTAAAATTACAAAAAAAAAAAAAAAAGAAAAAAAATTAGCAGGACGTAGTAGTGCATGCCTGTAATCCCAGTTACTCGGGAGGCTGTGGCAGGAGAATCGCTTGAACCCGGGAGGCAGAGGTTGCAGTGAGTCGAGATTACACCACTGCACTCCAGCCTGGGTGACAGAGTGAGACTCCATCTTAAAAAACAAAACAAAACAAAACAAAACAAAACAATAAAAGACATTAACAGGAGTATTGCAGAATAAAGAAATGTTGGAATGTCATCCCTTAATCTTTAATATGTTTAATGTTAAAATGTATTTTTGTGTTTGAATTATTAAAGATATATTGAATAATAACAATAGAAATATCTCAGGAAGCATCATAGTAGTGCTGTTTAAACACAATGTGAAAGTAAAGGGAATCATTTGCCAACACGACATTGGATCCAGTCTCATGACAGTGTAAAGAAACTGTGGGAAAAGTGCTCTGTATTTTCCAGGTGAACCTAGTTGCCCATCTCTTGCAACCAGCTACAGAAGGTCAGCCAGTAGCACTGGATTTCCATAGTCACTCATTTCTCCATTCTACTTGTAGTCTGTGTAACGAGAGGAAAACAAATGTGTCCCAAAAACTTGGTTTCACATGAGAAGTTCTTCAAATAATTTTTGGGTTTAGAAAAAAAATTTATGGAGTATGATGATAGCCAGGAGGGAAGAATGGCAGTTTGGAAGGTAAAGCAAGAAGAGTAATCTTGGGAGTTTTTAATAAGACAAACAATAGAAATGGTTAAAAAAAAAATAGAGCAGATATGTTAAAGTATAATATTATAATTATTGAATAGAACTCAATATATACAATTCTGAGCACTCTGTTTTTTTTTTCTTCTGGCTTTATCATACAATTTTATCTTTAGCCTGCCTTTACCTTAATTTGTATATTCTTAGCTTTAGGTTATTGAATAGATTTTTATAAATCATTTGTTGTAGTCAGCTTTTGCTTAGTAAAAGTACAATAATATACAGTCCCCAAATATCATTGCCTTTTAACAGCATTGATCTACTTCTCTCTCATTTTACATGTGGCAGCTCTCTATGGTTCCATGTATCTTCTTCATTCTTGAGTCTGGAATAAACAAATAACTGCTATCTGGGGGCAAGGCATAGGGAGAAGAGCAATGGCAGAAACATGCAATAGATTTTAAAAATTGCATTTGAGTATAATTTGAAAAAAAAATATAATTTACCCTACCAACAAAATCCATTCTGGAATAAAATGTCATATAGTAACCTAAAATTTACATTAGTGTATGTAAAATAATATTAAGTTTGAAACTTAAAGAACCATTTATTGTCTTAGTCAATTTTGTGTTGGTATAAAGGAATCCCTGAGAGTGGATAATTTATAACGAAAAGAGGTTTATTTGGCTCATGGTTCTGCCAGTTGTACAAGAAGCATGGAGCCAGCATCTGCTTATGGATAGCACCTTAGGAAGCATTGACTCATGGTAGAAGGAGAAAGGGAGAAAACAATATGGGGAGAGAGATGGAAAGAGAGAGGGGAGGGAGGTGCCAGTCTTTTTTAAACAATGAGATCTCACAGGAACTAGGACTAGAATTCACTCCATCTTGGGAGCATTCTCCAAGCCATTTATGAGGGATCCACTCCCACGACCCAAACACCTCTCACTAGGCTCCACCTCCAATTTTGGCGATCAGTTTTCAACATGAGATTTGAAGGGGACAAATTCCCAAACTATATCAAATGGTAAGCATCATTTCATTTATTAAAATATTATCAAACATCTAAAATATAGGTGATACTAGGAAGAAGCAAAGATGAATAAATACCTGTACTCTACATTTAAAATTCTCTGGATTCAGTGAGGAATATAGCAAAATATATAAAACCAATATAGATGCATCCACTGATAAGTGCTTTCTTGAGGATTAAAAGAGGTGCTAATAAGCAGAAACCGTGAATGAAACTGTCACCCTCTGTTATCTAGAAACTTTAGGATAGTTTCTGTGTAAGAATCCATTAAATTATATTTCAGTCCATTATAAATAGTACTCTAAATTGGATAGCTTATGAGCAAAGGTAATTTATTGCTCATAGTCCTGGAGGCTGGGAAGTCCAAGATCAAGTCACCAGCAAATTCAGTGTGTGGTGAGGGCTCGATCTCTGCTTCATAGAGGGCACCATCTTGCTGATTTCTTCACATGGTGGAAGGGCTTCATCAGCCTCTTTTATAAGGGGACAATTCCATTGATGAAGGTGTAGCCATTATGACTTAATCACCTGCCAAACACCCCATCTCTTAATACTATCGCATTGGTGATTAGGTTTCAACATATGAGTTTTGAGAGGACACAAACATTCAGACCATAGCAGATGGGGATAATAATAAAGATAATAATAGTAATAATAGCTGTCTGTATTATGCGTTTACTATATATCAAGCACTTTAGAAACCTCGTTTTAGTGTCACAATAAATTTTTACATAAATTCAATTATTATTCTCATTGTACGATGAGAATAAAAAGGCATAGGCACATATTGAAAGATTATCTATTTATAAAGCTTGTAGTACCTGGGTGGATTAATGGTGTTTATATTCAGTTTGTAAAACAAAACTATTATCAGGTTTTTATATTATATATATATATATATATATATATATATATATATGAAAAGTTTCCATGGCTGTTTTCTTGCAATATTGATTGTGAATGTTACCACAGCCTAAGCTCATAAAGCATTTTTTTTTAACAGAAGCAATCACAGGCTATTTGCAAAGCCATCTCAATAAAACTTGAGTCCTAAGGGTAGAATCAATTGATGAGATGCTACATTTCTTTATTAGAATTATTGGGGAAAAGGAAACAATACGAAACATCGATGGTGTTTTGAAAAATATTTTTATGCTCTATTACTTTTATTCTTACCATTAATGTATAGCTCTATCATTATTTTCCATGGAATTCATCTCCACTCTTACATATATTCTTTGTGTAAATAAGAAATAAAATTTCAAAGGGGAAAAATGTAAGTAGCGAAAAATTTCTACATAATATTTTATTAATGAGCAAAATTGTGGCATTTTATCTTCTGGGTGACAAATGTAGTATTCAGGAAAAGTGTGGTATAATTAATCATAGTTTATGTATTTATTACTCTAGGATTCTTTTTGTAAATGTTCTATAGTTCTATAGCAGTAAACTCTTCTCTAAGTTGCAAACACTACACCTCTTTTGTCTAAAAAGGACCAATTTATTTGTTTGCAGCATATTGTCAATATTAAATATGCATGCTGAAAGACAGCAGACTATCAATAGCTAGTAAATTCACAAAACCATCAGGTGATATGCTAATATTTGACAAGATAAACAGTGAAGGGAGAATATTGTAGTAATGTTTGCAAACAATATTTTCTTTAGTTTTGAATTTAAAATATGTCATATTTTCTTACTCTTGTGTTACTTCTTTTTTAGTCAGAACAGGAAACCTTAAAATAGATTAGCTTTGACTTTTATATTTATTCCATTTTTCTCTGACAGAGTATGGATGAATAGCATGAAACAAGTCAAAATTGCTAAAGGAATTAATTTATCTATAAACCTTGTTCAATCTTATTATTAAAAATAACTTTTATTAAGAAAAAATTATAAAAAATAGATTAGACTCTTATGATGCACTTAGAAGGGCACAAGATCATTTCTCTGTTATTCTTGCCTCAATGTACAACCTGATTCTAATAAGGAGAATGCATTAGACAAATCCAAATTGAGTTACATGCTACAAAATGGCTGACCAGTACTCTGAAAAGTTTGTAGGTCAGGAAAGAAAAAGACTGTGGAACTGTCATAGTTTGGAGGAGACTAAGAAGACGTGGCAACTAATGCAATGTGGGGGACAACTGGACCTTGAATCAGAATAGAACCTTAGTGGACAACCTGGTTTTGAAATTTGAATAAGTACTATAGATCAGTTCATCATATTGTATCAATGTTAATTTCCTGGTTTTAATACTTGTTCTAGGGTTTGGAAAATTTTAACATTATGACAAGCTACGTGAAGGATATGCAGTAATTATTTTCTATTCTTGCATGTTTTCTGTAAATCTAAAATTATTTCAAAATGTTAAAGAATTTTTTTTTTTTTTTTTTTTTTGACACACAGTCTTGCTCTCACTCTTTTGTCCAGGCTGGAGTACAGTGGTGCTGTCTTGGCTCACTGCAACCTCCACCTCCCGGGTTCAAGCATTTCTTGTGCCTCAGCCTCCCAAGTAGCTGGGATTACAGGTGCGTGCCACCACGCCCGAGTAATTTTTGTGATTTTAGTAGAGACGGTGTTTCACCATATTGGCCAGGCTGGTCTCCTGACCTCAAGTGATCCGCCTGCCTCAGCCTCCCAAAGTGCTGGGATTATAGGTCAATCACTGCACCTGGAAGGGGAACATCACACACCGGGGCCTATCATGGGGAGGGGGGAGGGGGGAGGGATTGCACTGGGAGTTATACCTGATGTAAATGACGAGTTGATGGGTGCTGACGAGTTGATGGGTGCAGCACACCAACATGGCACAAGTATACATATGTAACAAACCTCCACGTTATGCACATGTACCCTAGAACTTAAAGTATAATAATAAAAAAAATAAAATAAATAAAATAAATTTTAAAAAAAAGAGCAAAGACACATATGTCACATTCCTCTTGTTCAGGTTTAACTCCAGGTTTTATAGGAGTTTGCTGTGGAAGCCTCACATCTATTCCATTATTTCTTTTCTCACTTATTGCTTAGTTTTCTTGTTCCTGATCATTTGTTTAATGTTACAAAAGATTTATAAAATAGAGATGAAAATCAGTACCAAGGGAATGAAAATAAAGTAAATATGACTGCAAAAAAAAAAAGAAAAGAAATATTTTTAACTTGGGGAGCAAAGGAGAACTACAATCTCAGGAATCAGAAAAAAATAAAATATTATTTTTATTTGAGGTTATTTAAACTTCCCATGGAGTATATCAATATCTGCAAACTGAGTGCCTACTATGCAAGGCTACAAGGTGTTGTATGAGACAGAAACATGGAGACAATTTATTTTTTTAGATTGTTTTATGATGACATTTATTAAGCTTCTAAAATTATGTAAGAAAATGAAAGACATGAATAATCACACTCTTGATATGATGAGAAAATAGATTATTTGAATCTGGGACACAGTGTTCCAGAATTTAGATGATCCATATACAGTCTTAAGGAGAATCTGATTCTAATTTAGGGTTTAGGGGGAACAAAGATACAGTAGTTCCCCCTTATCCATAGTTTTGCTTTCTATGGTTTCAGTTACCTGTCGTCAACTATAGTTCAAAAATATTAAATAGAAAATTCCAGAACCAAACTGTACACGATTCTGAGTAGTGTGATGAAATCTCGTGCAATCTCCCTCTGTCCTGTCCAGGAAATGAATCATCCCTTTGTCCAGCAGATCCATGTTGTATATGCTACCCACCCATTTAGTTTCTTAGTAGCAGTCTAAGTTATCAGATCAACTGTCATGGTATCACATGACAGTAATCCTTATTTTACATAGTAATTGTCCCAAAGCACAAGAGTAATGATGATGGCATATTGTTATAATTGTTCTATTTTATTATTAGTTGTTGTTAACCTCTTACTGTGCCTAATTTACAAATTAAACTTTATCACAGGTGTGTATGTATAGGAGAAAACGTAGTGTAAATCAGGTTTGGTGCTAACCACAGGTTCAGGCATTTACTGGGGGTCTTGGAATGTATTCCCCTCAGATAAGAGGGGACTACTATATGTCGACACAACAGTGGTTGAACTGCTGAGTCATGCTTGGAGTTCTTGAGTTTAAATATCAGGAAATAAGTCTGGAATCAATCCATGTGTGGCCAATTTTTAATGCCATATTAGGGCACTTAACCTTCATTGTGTAGTCAGTCTTAAGTGATCAAATAAGCCACACAATTGATTCTATGGTTCACAAAGTTAATGGCGATATCAGGTGAAAATTGGAGTGAGGCAAGATGGGTTTCCAGGAGACCAGAGAGGGAACAAAGGTTATACCTCAAGAGCTATTTGTAAAAGACTAAATGAGGGCTGTGGCAGTGGGGATGAGAACAAATAAAAAACAGTGAAAAAGAATATATTGAACTTATTGTAATTATGTCAAGCTACTGTTATCCTTAAAGGTAGGAAAATAAAGATCTGGGCTGGGAGCGGTGGCTCACGCTTGTAATCCTAGTGCTTTGGGAGGCTGAGGCAGGTGGATCACCTGAGGTCTGGAGTTTGAGACCAGCCTGGCCGACATAGTGAACCCCAACTCTACTAAAAATAAAATAATTAGCTGCGTGTGGTGGTGGGTGCTTGTAGTCCCAGCTACTTGGGAGACTGAGGCAGGAGAATCTCTTGAATCTGGGAGACAGAGGTTGCGGTGAGCCGAGTTCATGTCATTGCTCCAGCCTGGGTGACAAGAATGAAGAAACTCAGTCTCAAAAGAAAAAAAGGACAATAAAGATCTGAATGAATGAAGTCAAGTCATCTCCTTTCCTTAATATAAATTGTAATGATTACAATTACAACTAATTGATGGGACTGGCCAGAGGACTAAGGCATGTTGATGTGTTTATTTTATTTTTTATCTTTTTTGAAATGGAGTCTTTCTCTGTCACTCAGGCTGGAATTCAATGGTTCATTCTCAGCTCACTGCAACCTCCGTCTCCTGGATTCAAATAATTCTCCTGTCTCAGCCTCCTGAGAAGCTGGGACTACAGGCACCCGCCACCATACCTGGCTTGGTTTTTTTTGTATTTTTAGTAGAGACCAGATTTCACCATGTTCACCAGGCTAGTCTTGAACTCCTGACTTCAAGTGATCTGTCCGCCTTGGCCTCCCAACGTGCTGGGACTACAGTCATGAGCCACCATGCCCGGCCTGGTCTTATTTTAAAGAGCGTAAAAGAAACCTAATTAGAAATTTAAACTTTAGAGAGAATGTTGAGAGATAGGACATAATAATCAAAAACCTGAGCCAGATAATTGTGCTTGTCCGAAATGAGCTAATGAAATAATTTTGTTCATATCCTTTGGGGTATTTCTGAAAATCAGTAAAGACTATGCACAGCCCTTTTACATTTTTACAATAGTGCCATTAATGATGCCTTATGAGTGAGGAAAGTGGGACCATTGGGTGTAAAAGATGTAAGATTAATGGGAAAACTTCCCTAGTCCACAATGAATGTTATTATCCAGTCTGTAATTCTTTGTTCCATGCCAAAAATCTGTATTTCCTCAAGTAGTAATAGATGCTTTCAGACAAACAGCCTTATATGTTGAAATGCAAATGATTACTTTTACCCCATCTCCTATGCTTCTCCTTAATCACTGAAGTGAGTCAGAAGAAAGAACTCTTACCCTTTCTGTTTACACTCACTGATTTGGTTGTATCACTGAATCTCGTGACTTTAATACCATTTGTCTTCTGATGATTCCCAAATACTAATCTCCAGCTCAGACTTTTCTCTCAAACACGAAACGGGCCCCTGGACTTTTAATAGGTAGCTCAGCCTCATCCTTACGTGGTGGAAAGCAAGCTCTGGATTGTCTCCCAAAACGATTTATCTCATCATTCTTTTCCCATCTCAGTTAATTGCATGATCATTCTTCTAGTTACTCAGCGCAAAAACTTTAATGTAATTCTTCACTCATATCTCTCTCACCCATCATTTGATTCTTCAGAGAATCCTGTTGTCTCTACCTCCAAAATATTTCCAAAATCTGACCACTTCTCACCAGCTCCAATGCTAGCATCCTGGTCAGAGCCACATTTCACTTTGCTTATTGCAAGAGCACTCTAACTGACTTCCAAACCTCCAAAGACCTCTAATTTCACTGTGAGAAAAGGTCAGAATACAAAATTACGAGGGTCCGTAAGGCCCAATAAAGAGTTGACCTGGCCTGGATCTCATCTACTGCTACCTTTCCCTCTTGCTCACTCGTTCTCATTTTCAACAACACAGGGTTCCTTCCTTCCCTTTTCACAGTCATTGCAGGAACACTCCTGCCTCTGAGACTGAGACCTGGCTCTTTCCTGTAGCTGAACTGCTCTTCCAAATGCCTTTTTTGTTCACTCCTTCACCTTCTTCAGGTCTTGACTTGAGTCACCCTATAAATAGGGCATTTCCAGGCCATTCTATCGAAAATTGCAAACTTACCTCCATTCCTTGTACCCTTTCCCTCCTTATAGCTGTTATCACCGTGTAATTTACTATAGTTTTTGCTTACGTGTTTTTTGTGTAACAACCATCCCATTAGAATGTAAACTCTATTAAGACAAGAATTTTTGTTTTTTCATGACTCTACTCTAAATCTCATAATTATAAGGCAATATTTGGTGAATAATTTAAATAGGAAATATTGCCTAGAGTAAGTCCAGATTTTCTTCTTAATCCTTAGACAAAATATTTTGAGCACCTTTTATGTGCTTGTTTAGAACATAAGGGCATAGTGCATTTTAGGATCTCTGAGGTTATTGGGGAGTAGGCATGAAAACAAGTATTAATGGTCCATTGTTACATGAAAAAGAGTGAAATCTGGACTGATGCTCTCTAGTTTGAGCAGGAAAATACCTCATAGCCTCTAATCTTACTTAAATTCTGCCAGCTCCACCCTGTAGAAGCAGTGAAGCAAAATGACCAACTGGAAGAAGCTACTTGTTTTGCAGAAGCAACCTAACTCTGAGAAGAAAAAAATTAAGCCTATCATCTTCAGTTCTACTTGAGATCTTAATTATAAAATAAACTCAGATTTCTATTTCCAGTTCTGATGGTTTGCTATAAGATGGGCCATAATCCCTGAAAAGTGGCAATTCCAAGGAAGTTTGGCACAAGTCTTAATATGCTTATTCAGGCTGTAGTTCCAGCAGTTCCTTCCCATAAGCAGACCTGCTAGAGTGTGGAAGACACATAATGTAAATACGTTGGGAGCAATTGTTCTGTTTCTTTCATTTTGTTTTGAATCAGTCCACAGCCCAAGATTATGTGAAATAACAAAACTGGCTATTTTAGATTATAGCCACATTCCCATCTTAACACCAGTAGTTGAAATTTCTTGGGCATTTCAAGGTAGAGATTTATGTTTTATTTGCAGTTCATGTTTATTCCGATTCACATATCTGTAAATAAAGAGGGAGGGGGAAAATGCTAACACAAAAATTTTGCACCCAGTTAAACTTTGTCTGTATTAATAAAGCAATCTTTGATTTAGAATTCATAGTCCCTTTCTCTTAGAGGATTGAGGTTAGGGTACGTGGGTTTGTGTATGTTTCGTCACCAAGGTTGGGGTGATATTACTACAGTGACCTGAACTATAATCATATTCCCATTTTTAGAAGTGGTAGTTGTACCCTGTCTACTACCACAGAGGGGAAAAATGTTTTGACAAATTCATCATTGTAATGCTTTCTTGCCACAGTTTATTCTGTTCTGCATTCTGTGGAAGTTCTTTTGGCCCTGTGGCTTCCTCAATCATAAGCTGTTTTATTATTTCAGAATCATAAGACAGTAAATTATAGGCACCTTCAAAAGCCTTTCACATTGTACTACCACATACAAATATTTTTTCAAAGAAGGCAATTAGTTTTTTACTAATCATATGAACATAGAAAAATAGATATTAAATATTACTGATATTTACACAGCCTTGCCAGAAATCTCTCGAAGTGTGTGATCAGTGTCTATAGAGTAGAACTTTACAGGGGCAATACAGTACTGTTTTTATCTTCAATGAAGATAAGTTAGATTAAAAATGTAAGGTACTGCATAATATTCCATGGTGTATATGTGCCACATTTTCTTAATCCAGTCTGTCACAGATGGACATTTGGGTTGATTCCAAGTCTTTGCTATTGTGAATAGTGCCGCAGTAAACATACGTGTGCATGAGTTTGCGTCCTTTGTAGGGATATGGATGCAGCTGGAAACCATCATTCTTAGCAAACTATCACAAGAACAGAAAACCAAACACCGCATGTTCTCACTCATAGGTGGGAACTGAACAATGACATCACTTGGACTCGGGAAGGGGAACATCACACACTGGGGCCTATCATGGGGAGGGGGAAGGGGGGAGGGAGTGCACTGGGGAGTTATACATGATATAAATGATGAATTGATGGGTGCTGACGAGTTGATGGGTGCAGCACACCAACATGGCACAAGTATACATATGTAACAAACCTGCACGTTATGCACATGTACCCTAGCACTTAAAGTATAATAAAAAAATAAAATAAAGTAAAATAAAATGTAAGGTACCTTTTTGTGAATTGCCACATGGTAGAATGTCGTAAGAGGTTTTTATAATGCTATTCAATGACTTCTCCATGGAAGAATTTTGTTTACAGAGAAGAGAGAGAGTGTGTGTATACACAAACATATATAAATGTACATATACCTGCATGCATTATATACACATATATTGTATGTGTACATATAGTATGCATAGACGTACAAATACAGACATATATACATACATATATAAGCTATACATAATAGCTATATGTGATATACTCTCTAGATGTTATAAAAAGCTTTTCGAACTTCAAATTATTGGATTTGTTTTGGTGAGTATTCAGTTTATTGGTGGAAGAATTATGAGTTTATAAATCAATGATTAGTCCTCTATTCTCACAAGAGTAAAAGAATATTTTAATGATACGTAGTCACCAAGGGATTGCACATTTTCAAATAAACTCACTGTTACTGCCCCTGTTGTCAAGGAGGAATCTCCCTCTTTCTCCTAGGCAAAAACACCATGAATCAATTTATTTGGAGTTAAAGCAAACATTAATGATTAGTTAAAGATACTTTTTCTCAATATCTAAATGGTTTACCATTGAATTTCTCATGTAACTGCTCATTTAAAGACTCAAAGATGGTTCTTTGTTTTTGAGAAATATTCTTCATAAAGTCTATGAAAACACTTTTACTCTCTTAGCAAAATATCTTCTTTACTTGGCAAGAAAAAGCATATTTGAAACAATCATATTCCCTTTTGTCAGCCTTATCCAGCTGATATCTTTGGAGTTATCAACCTCTGCCAACAACTTTAAGTAGCAATTGCACAATGGATAACTGAGATGTAGTTTATTCCAAGCTAATGATTTTCTGAAGCCTTCCGGATGGTTATATTTATATTGGTAGATACAGACCTAACTTTCCCATAAAAAGAACAGACTATGTTCAAGGTACCCAGATAATACCAGCCTCTTTTTTGTATAATCCTTTAATTTCAGATGCTTATAGCTGTTTTCAGTCCTGTTAATACCAGCACTCTGAAATCTTGCCCTGCTTGATAATCATTTGTCTCTGTAATTTCTTTGTCATTGCTTTACTTAGGAACAAAACACAGAATCTATTTAGACTAGAAGAGACCACACTTTCTTGGCTTCTTTATGATCAAAATATTTTGTAGACTCCCTACAAAATAATTATGATAATTGTAGTAGTCATTGGGTAAGAAATGCATAATGACAAAAATCTAGTTTTAATTCAGTTGTGCTAAGCATATACTCTGCTTTATTACATCAGCTACATATTTAAAAATTACTGATATATATTATTATTATTATTATTATACTTTAAGTTCTAGGGTACATGTGCATAACGTGCAGGTTTGTTACATATGTATACTTGTGCCATGTTGGTGTGCTGCACCATCAGTTCGTCATTTATATCAGGTATAACTCCCAATGCAATCCCTCCCCCCTCCCCCCTCCCCATGATAGGCCCCGATGTGTGATGTTCCCCTTCCCGAGTCCAAGTGATGTCATTGTTCAGTTCCCACCTATGAGTGAGAACATGCGGTGTTTGGTTTTCTGTTCTTGTGATAGTTTGCTAAGAATGATGGTTTCCAGCTGCATCCATGTCCCTACAAAGGACGCAAACTCATCCTTTTTGATGGCTGCATAGTATTCCATGGTGTATATGTGCCACATTTTCTTAATCCAGTCTGTCACAGATGGACATTTGGGTTGATTCCAAGTCTTTGCTATTGTGAATAGTGCCGCAATAAACAAACGTGTGCATGTGTCTTTGTAGTAGAGTAATTTATAATCCTTTGGGTATATACCCAGTAGTGGGATGGCTGGGTCATATGGTACATCTAGTTCTAGATCCTTGAGGAATCGCCATACTCTTTTCCATAGTGGTTGAACTAGTTTACAATCCCACCAACAGTGTAAAAGTGTTCCTATTTCTCCACATCCTCTCCAGCACCTGTTGTTTCCTGACTTTTTAATGATTGCCATTCTAACTGGTGTGAGATGGTATCTCATTGTGGTTTTGATTTGCATTTCTCTGATGGCCAGTGATGATGAGCATTTTTTCATGTGTCTGTTGGCTCTATGAATGTCTTCTTTTGAGAATGTCTGTTCATATCCTTTGCCTACTTTTTGATGGGGTTGTTTGTTTCTTTCTTGTAAATTTGTTTGAGTTCTTTGTAGGTTCTGGATATTAGCCCTTTGTCAGATGAGTAGATTGCAAAAATTTTCTCCCATTCTGTAGGTTGCCTGTTCACTCTGATGGTAGTTTCTTTTGCTGTGCAGAAGCTCTTTAGTTTAATTAGATCCCATTTGTCAATTTTGACTTTTGCTGCCGTTGCTTTTGGTGTTTTAGACATGAAGTCCTTGCCCATGCCTATGTCCTAAATGGTACTACCTAGATTTTCTTCTAGGGTTTTTATGGTATTAGGTCTAACATTTAAGTCTCTAATCCATCTTGAATTA
Organism: Trachypithecus francoisi; assembly: GCF_009764315.1. Classification (NCBI taxonomy): domain Eukaryota; kingdom Metazoa; phylum Chordata; class Mammalia; order Primates; family Cercopithecidae; genus Trachypithecus; species Trachypithecus francoisi. The sequence goes on along the minus strand of NW_022681471.1, from coordinate 108,836,974 downwards.
ATTTTCCTATAAGGAGTAAGTATAGGATCCAGTTTCAGCTTTCTACTTATGGCTAGCCAGTTTTCCCAGCACCATTTATTAAATAGGGAATCCTTTCCCCATTTCTTGTTCCTCTCAGGTTTGTCAAAGATCAGATGGCTGTAGATGTGTGGTATTATTTCTGAGGACTCTGTTCTGTTCCATTGGTCTATATCTCTGTTTTCGTACCAGTACCATGCTGTTTTGGTACCAGTACCATGCTGTTTTGGTTACTGTAGCCTTGTAGTATAGTTTGAAGTCAGGTAGCGTGATGCTTCCAGCTTTGTTCTTTTGACTTAGGATTGTCTTGGCAATGCGGGCTCTTATTGGTTCCATATGAACTTTAAAGCAGTTTTTTCCAATTCTGTGAAGAAACTCATTGGTAGCTTGATGGGGATGGCATTGAATCTATAAATCACCTTGGGCAGTATGGCCATTTTCACGATATTGATTCTTCCTATCCATGAGCATGGTATGTTCTTCCATTTGTTTGTGTCCTCTTTGATTTCACTGAGCAGTGGTTTGTAGTTCTCCTTGAAGAGGTCCTTTACATCCCTTGTAAGTTGGATTCCTAGGTATTTTATTCTCTTTGAAGCAATTGTGAATGGAAGTTCATTCCTGATTTGGCTCTCTGCTTGTCTGTTACTGGTGTATAAGAATACTCGTGATTTTTGCCCATTAATTTTGTATCCTGAGACTTTTGCTGAAGTTGCTTATCAGCTTAAGGAGATTTTGGGCTGAGATGATGGGGTTTTCTAAATATACAATCATGTCATCTGCAAACAGGGACAATTTGACTTCTTCTTTTCCTAACTGAATACCCTTTATTTCTTTCTCTTGCCTGATTGCCCTAGCCAGATGATATATATTATTTAGTCTGTATTTAGACTTGCCTAATCATTTCTTATTTTTTCTTGCCTTCTTTATATTTTTATTTTTTATTTTTTATAGTTAATTTCTTTTTCTTTTTTTATTATTATACTTTAAGTTCTAGGATACATGTGCACAGTGTTCAGGTTTGTTACATATGTATACATGTGCCATGTTGGTTTGTTGCACCCATTAACTCGTCATTTACATTAGGTATATCTCCTAATGCTATCCCTTCCCCCTCCCTACTCCCCACAATAGGCCCTGGTGTGTGATGCTCCCCTTCCTGTGCCTAATCCTTTCAACTAGAATGCCCTCTCAAAGATCCCTATCTTGAAGCATGAGAACCAGTTGTTTGGAACAACTGATATCAAGTAGATAACATTAGGTGTCCAATGACCTGCCATATTTGACACTGAAAATATTTTCCAAAGAAATATCATAGGGTATGAAAATAAGAAAGAACTACTGTATCACTCATTGTCACATCATCTGATTGGCCCGTTGACTCATTTTACACCAAGAATCTTTTGAAGTAGGGAAATACATATGACCAATAGAGATAGGACAATAAGAAAATTTCAGATTTGAAAGAAACCTGTGCAACCACAGAGCCCAACCTCCTCTTTTTCACCAGTAATCCAAAGAGGTCAAGTAGCTTGTTAAGGACACACAAAAAGATGATGGCAAAGCCAGGCCTAAACCTGGATTATACAAACTTGAGACGATCTTGAAAGTAGTAAGCACTATCACAGTGTTGTGTAATATCCTTACAACACTGTTCAGAAGATGAAGATATGGGGGCTGAAATTATAGCCCTGGGGATTCATTGATTGTAATGTACTTTATGCAGGTTTAGAGGCAAAAACACACGACTTGGCATCGGAAGTGGAAGGGAAAGTAGAGTGTGGTAGAATGAGTGCTGGATTTGGGGTCAGAAGACCTCTTTTAATTCCCGATACTATCACCAACTAGATGTGACGTATGTCATAACCCTTAAATATCCTTGACCTCTGTTTCCTTTCATGTTAAAATGGGAATAATGCATGCTTTGTCCATCATTTAGAAAGGTTGTGAAAATCAAACTCAATATTTGAAAATGCTTTTTTAATCTGGACAGAGCTTGAGGTAACAAATCAGTATATACCTAAATAAATATCATTGCATTCCTCTATGCCAGGCGTCGTGCAAGGTACTAGGAATAGAGCACTGAATAAAATAGAAATGATCATACTTTAAGGAATTTTCATTCTAGAAAATAATTACTTAAATGTGACTCTATGTAACTTACCGGGAGCTTTCTTATCCATTGTTCCTCTTGAGCTTTGCAACAGTACTGGGCAGGCAGGATAGATCAGTAATGGTAATAACAAAACAACAATAGCAGCAGCAGCAGCAGCGGCTAACATTTCTATTATTTGAATGTTAAAGAAGAATTTCAGATTGTCGAAATACAGATATGTGGTGGAGTAGAAAGAAGGCCAAGATGGGGACAAGGGGAACCATGACACCAGAAGCAAATAAAGCATCTCAGCGTTCTTTTTTGTTTGGTTATGAACTTCTTAGGGTCACATAATCATAATGAGCTCCTTTCATTAGATACAAGGTGGATGTTTCCATCTTTATATTATAAATTAGGAAACAAGGTCAGGCGCGGTGGCTCACGCCTGTAAACTCAGCACTTTGAGAGGCTGAGGAGGACGGATCACGAGGTCGGGAGTTCGAGACCAGCCTGACCAACATGGTGAAACCCTTCTCTACTAAAAATACCAAAATTAGCTGGGTGTGTTTGTGCATGCCTGTGATCCCAGCTACTCAGGAGGCTGAGACAGGAGAATCACTTGAAACCGGGAGGCAGAGGTTGCAGTGAGCTGAGATCACACCACTGTACTCCAGCCTGGGTTACAGAGCAAGACTCCATCTCAAAAAAAAAAGTGAAAAGAAGCAAAAAGAAACAAAAGCGCAATATGATCGTGTGATCTGCCCTAGATGCTAAACCTAATGAGCGGAGAAGCAAGCAAAGATTGATTCCAGGATTTCCTGGCAAACCTCCAAAGCCTAGGTTATCTCCGTTGTATCAGGCTCCTTCCACTACATCTGGATGTAGACTACATCCAGAACATGAAACAAAAGGTTCAGTGCTAAAAACAAACAAACAAGCAAACCAAACTATCATATTAAGAAGCAAGTCACCAACTAATCGTTTTCTGATTTTGCTCTTTCCATGGATGGTTCCAAAATCCTACCGAACTCATCAAGCTTAAATCAAAGTTGACTCATCTTTATTTGTCTCCCATGTAAAATTAGTTGCCAATTCCTATCTGTTTCACTTTCACAATGTTTTTAGTCCTGCTGCTTCTGTGTAGTTTTGAACTGGATAGTTCTAATAATTGTTGCCAGAGTTCCCTACTAGCATATCTGGCTCCGATTGCTTACATGCTGAATCCAACTTTCTTAGTTTGCATCCCCTCACTGGCAGATCTTGAGACAAGGCTTTAAGTGCTGGTAGTTTGCTTGGAGCATGACCCCCTGAACACAACAGACTGGGAATTAAGTGAGATGGAAAAAGGAAGCTAACCAATAAAAGGCGTATTATCAAGCAAGTTACAACTATACGTAGCTGGAAGTTAGTCCTAACAGAGAACCCTGGGAAACAGGATAGAACATCTGACTTGGAGTTATTCTATCTGAGGATCAAAGGAGCATCATTTATACACTGGTTCCCATTGGTTATTGGCTTAGGCTACCCCCAAGAACTTTTCAGTGTTAGCTCTTCCTGCATATAGTGCAGGTGAGAAGAGAATGCTCCTGCAGCCAGGGAAATCCCTCAGACGAAAGGACTTAGATATGAAAGTTGGAAGTCAGACCACAGTTCAGAGAAAAGATACTGACCAGAGGAGTTTATCTGGGTCACTGTATCTGCTCTGCCAGCCTATATATTATTTCGAAATTAATTAATCTTCTTAGTGTACATCTGTATTAGTCCATTTTCATGCTGCTGTGAAGAAATAGCCAAGGCTGGGTAATTTATAAAGAAAAATAGGTTTAATGGACTCACAGTTCCACATGGCTGGGGAAGCCTCACAATCATGGCGGAAGGCAAAAGAGGAGCAAAGTCACGTCTGACATGGTCGCAGGCAAGAGAGCATGTGCAGGGGAACTGCCCTTTATAAAACTGTGAGATCTCATGAGACTTACTCACTATCATGAGACCAGCATGGGATAAACCCATCCCCATGATTCATTTACCTCCTATCAGGTCCCTCTCACAACACAGCATTATGGAAACTACAATTCAAGATGAGATTTGAGTGGGGACACAGCCAAACCATATCAACATCTTTGCTGCAGAAAGCTACAATAGCTATCAGGCTACTCAGAGTATGCCTTGTGACTTTCATCCTTCATGCCTTTCTCATGTTTTCTCCTTTTCTTGATTTATTGTTTTCACTCTTACCCTACTCCCAGTCCCACATGGTCAAATGTTACCTATTTATTAAGACTCACACTGTGGGCATTTGTGATTACATAGTATCTTTATTTACATTACACTTTATGTAATCCACTAGCACAGTGTTCTAAATATAATAGAGGCCTAATGGATGCTTTTGGACTCACTGTCTGAAAACGTAATAACTTGTGATTGTCTGATAATGTAACAGCTTGTGAACTCTTCATTATTCAAAGAAAACAGAAAAAGTATAAATGTGTAACTCTTTGAAATGATGTCATACAAAGTAAATTTGTTTCAAATGTTAATACATAGTAGCCGGTGAATAATAGTAATGAATTTGTTCAGTTACGATATTTAGTACTTCCAAATAGCTTCCCATAGTGAGGATAAGACAACTAATAATTCTTGCGGTAAAATATTCTTTGAATGGGTTGTTTCCTATTGCTGCTGTAATAAATTAACATAAACTTAGTGGCTTAACCCAAATTTATTATCTAACAGTTTTGAAAATCAGAATTCCAATATGGATCTTACTAAGCTAAAGTTAAGGTGTCATCATGGCTGCATTCTTCTCTGGAGACTCAGGGAGATTATCTGTTTTCTTGCCTTCTTTTGCTTCTAGAGACTGCCTGCATTTCTTATCTCTTGGCCCTCTTCCATCATTCAAGTCAGCATTAGCCAGTTGAATCTCACAGAGCATCCCTTTGACACTGACTCTTCTGCCTCCTTTTCTTATATTTAATACACTTACAATTACACTGGGCTCACCTAGATAACCCAGGCTTATCTCTGTATCATAAAGTAAGCTAACTAGCAGTCCTAAGTATATCTGCTTCTTTAACTCCCCTTTGCCATGTAAGGTAATATATTCACAGGTTCAGGAGATTATGACACAGATGTCTTTGGGAGGCCATTATTCTGCCTACCACAATTGATATGTCCCACTTTTCCCTCCTAATTTAATAAGATAATGCTATACTGGTTTACCTTATCTCGTAAAATATTCAAGATGTAATACAGATGTCCTGAATGCTAGATGTTGAATCATGATTTTAACAAATGGAAGCTTGTGTCTCATAATGTATATTTCATTTTGAAATAGAAATTTACTTAGAAAATTAGGCTTCCATGTGTTCACATAATAGTTCTGCTACTTGAGATCCAGCTATTAGCCTACTTCTAGCATTTTCAAAATAAACTTGTCATTTGTGTCATTATCATAGCTGATTAGAAAGTAAATTACTTATATTGCCCACATTGAGAAAATTACCATTTAGCTTATGGAACTCTTTGTCATAGAGTGTGGTTATTATATTTGTACTTGATTCTAAAAGTATTTAGGGACATTAGAAGGATATGAAGCTCATCATTCAACTGAGTCCTTACAAAATAATTCAATCTCTGTTTTAGAAGTTGAATCATAATATTAGTACATAAACTGAACGCAAGAAGGAATTTATACTGTAAAACAATTAGTGAGAAAATTTAGAAACCATCTTCTATAAGGTCTTTGCTTTTCTTGGGAAGTGACTGCTATCAACAGAAACAGCCTTTGTTGGGCTTTGCATGTTCTTGAGTGATGTCTGTTAGACAAGATTTATCATCTTTGATCACTTTGCACTTCCCCTCCCAACAAAGCCTTACAAGCATGTGTTTCCTAGAGTGGCCCCTTGGATCTTCATCTTCCAGTAATGTTCATAATTTGCATATTCCTAGTTTTCTCTCTCCAGAATGGTCAGTTGGTATCTTCTTAACAGAGTTGTACATTTTAAAATTTTTTGTGGGCCAGGTGCAGTGGCACATGCCTATAATCCCAGCACTTTGGGAGGCCGAGGCGGCTGGATCACCTGAGATCAGGAGTTCAAGACCAGTCTGGCCAACATGGTGAAACTTGGTCTCTACTAACAATACAAAAATTAGTTGGCCCTGGTGGTGCGTTCCTGTAATCCCAGTTACTCAGGAGACTGAGGCAGGAGAATCACCTGAACCCAGGAGGCGGAGGTTGTAGTGAGCCAAGATCATGGCATTGCACTCCAGCCTGAGTGACAGAGCGAGACTCTGTCTTAAAAAAAAAAAAAAAACAATTTTGAAGTTCAAATTGTTAGTAGTTAATCTGCAAAATTAATCTATAAAAAGTTCCTAATAATTTATACTATTTTTTCTTCCTATCACATTATAAAAAATATACATTACCTCTTATAGTCTGAAGATGTGATTGTAAAATGATTAAGCCAGATTTTTCAACCAAGAGATTATGACTTAAATTGTTTATTATGAAATGTGTGGTCAACGAAGAACCAGAATGTATAAAGTTGATTCAGCTATAAATAAAATTTAATTTTGTGTTAATGAAAGTTAAAATTAGGGAATTATGAAAAGATATTTTCAAATACAATGATACACTTAGTATTCACACAATATTGATACTTAGTTCCCCCATTTAACTAATTAAGAAATTAAGACTAGTAATGATGAAGTAACTTTCCCACAATTACTTAGCTGACTAGTGTCTAACATGGTATCTTCTTTCTTTCTTTTTTTTTTTCTTTTGAGACAGAGTTTTGCTCTTGTTGCCCAGGCTGGAGTGCAATGGCATGATCTCGGCTCACTGCAATCTCCACCTCCCGGGTTCAAGCGATTCTCCTGCCTGAGCCTCCCAAGTAGCTGGGATTACAGGCACATGCCACCACGCCTGGCTAATTTTTTAGTAGAGATGGGGTTTCATTATATTGGTCAGGCTGGTCTTGAACTCATGACCTCAGGTGATCCACCTAACCTCAGCCTCCCAAAGTGCTGGGATTACAGGCATGAGCCACCATGCCTGGCCAAACAAACGTGGTATCTTTTTCATAAGAGGAACTCAAAATGAAATACATTGAATGAGGTATCCTTTGTTTTTTGAACTGAATAAGCTCTGGTGAAAGCGCTATTGTTGTCTTTAAATAAGTTTATTCTTTGAGGACTGGCTAAAAGCCCATTTAAATGGGAGCCCTGGGGTACACTTATTGTCTTCATTAACTTCCTTTGTTAGAAACACCATTCATTCAACAATATATCCACCAAAAATATTCAGAGGTGGATGACCTTTCTTTTGCTGATTTTTGAATTGTAGAAAATTGTAGAGATTCTTACTAAGTTTTGGCATAGAGCTCTCTCTCACTAGTCTTTCCTTTAAATGTAAAATATTTTTATATTTTTGAATATGGTACCTTGAATATGGTAATTTCAAATGTGCATGCTTTTAAGTGAAGTTTAAGTTTCTTGCAAACCGCGATTTTGTTATAGTCTACCTTCATTCTGACATGATAATAGTAGCTACTATTTCAGGGCATGTATGTCATTAACTGCTTCATAACACATTATTTTAGTTTTGCTTTTGTATTTCTAACATTTATAAGCAGTTATTGTTACAAAATTTGTTCATTAGATATGAAGTTTTATTCCAATTTAATGATTATTGATGGGTTTTATTTTTATTTAATTATACTGTTATGTTCTATGAAAGTATCTTCTTTAAAATATAGTGTAAAGATTTCTTAATTTTACAAAAATGATGGTAATAATAATATTTATGATACTACTACTAATAAAACTACCATTTTCTGAATATATACGATTGCCAAGCAGTGATTTATGACTTACATAGGAAGCCAAATTTCCATTATATATCTTCAGATTTATATATTCATTGGTTTGTTCATCTATGCAGCAATGTTTATGGAGTGCCTACTAAGTGTCAACAACTATGCCATCAACCATGAATCAATCATTTAAAAAGATAGATATAATCCCTTCCGTCAGAAAGCTTGTAGTCTGGGAGAAGATTTAACAGTTAAACAAGACATTGAAAAGAAGCGTGGGCCATGTGCGGTGACTCATGCTTGTCATCCCAGCACTTTCAGAGGCCAAGACGGGTGGATCGCCTGAGGTCAGGAGTTCGAGACCAGCCTGGCCAACATGATGATACCCCATCTCTACTAAAAATACAAAAATTAGCCAGGCAGGCGTGGTGGTGCATGCCTGTAATCCTAGCCAGTTCGGAGGCTGAGGCTGGAGAATGGCTTGAACCCGGGAGGCGGAGGTTGCAGTGAACAGAGAAGATTACAGCACTGCCCTCCAGCCTGGGTGCAAAGCAAGACTCCCTATCAAAAGAAAAAAAAAAAAAGAAGTGTGATAACTGTTTTGATACAGCAAGTGGATGGATGTAAGAAGCTCTATGAGTATACAGCAGGGATACATGGCCTGGAAGGAAAAAGTGCTGACCATCCATTGAAAGGCTTAATTGGGTCAGTGAAGTTGTTCAAGTACAGCTATAAAATGAGGCAATCAATTTTTAGTGATGCAGGAGAGAAAGTGATGTAGGGAGAACTTTCTGAACTATAGTAAGAAATATAATCTATATTCTAAGGGCATACTTAATTACTGAAGGTGTGTATTCAAAATAGGTATCATAATCAAGGAAACAATCTTAAATCATCATCTTCCAATTGCTTGATGATTATTGAAGCTAACGTATTAGGAATAGATATATTAGCTAATATATTAGGAATAGATGTTTCCTACTGCTGAGTTGAAATAATGAACCCACCGGAACTTTCCAGATGGCTCTAGGCTTACTTTTTATTTAATAAGTAAATAAAAATGTTAACGTTTTCTATAATACTTTGCAGCAGCTTTCCCTTAATCTTGGAAACATTTATTTGACCGAAGAAATTAAGCACTCTCACCTACATAAAATATTCTTTTGTATGCTACAGTGGAGCCAGTTGTAAAGTTTAAGTTCAGTTAATAAATAGCTGGTTAGAAGCTGGCAAGGCTGTGGAGAAATAACAACGCTTTTACTCTGCTGGTGGGGGTGTAAATTAGTTCAATCATCGTGGAAGACAGTGTGGCGATTCCTTAAGGATCTAGAACCAGAAATACCGTTTGAGCCAGCAATCTCATTACTGGGTATATAGCCAAAGGATTATAAATCATTCTACTATGAAGACATATGCATATGTATGTTTATTGCAGCACTGTTCACAATAGTAAAGACTTGGAACCAACCCAAATCCCCATCAATGATATATGGATAAAGAAAATGTGGCATATATACACTGTAGAATACTATGCAGCCATAAAAAAGAATGAGTTCATGTCCTTTACAGGGACATGGATGAAGCTGGAAGCCATCATTCTCAGCAAACTAACACAGGAACAGAAAACTAAACACTGCATGTTCTCACTCATAAGTGGGAGCTGAACAATGAGAACACATGGACACAAGGAGGCGAACATCACACACTGGGGCCTGTCGGGGTGGGAGACAAGGGGAGGGAGAGCATTAGGACAAATAGCTAATCCATGCGGGGCTTAAAACCTAGATGATGGCTTGATAGGTGCAGCAAATCACCATGTCACGTGTGTACCTATGTAACCTACAGGTTCTGCACATGTATCCCAGAACTTAAAGTAAAATAATAAATAAAGAAATAAATAACTGTTTAGTTTCTGCAGAAGACCATAAATATACTTGGTTTGTCAGGCAGTGATCTCTAAGTGGTTTTGTTCATGCAATCACACCAATCAAAATTTAGAACAAATACCCCAATATGTGTATATTTTTCTACCAACAAATACCACATATATTACTATATTAATATATCATATACATTAATACCTAAATAGAATAGAGAATCGAAATAATGGAATAAAAATAAAATTTTAAACAGCTGTAATTATTTTTCTCTTGGCCCAATTGAGGAAATCTTAAATATCGCCCAGGGAGTAGGAGCTTATTTTGCATACCATCACAATGGGGAAAAGAAAAATGAATAAACTGTTATGTCCACCTTCAAGGAGGCAACAATATGTTAATAGAAACGTTCACAGGAGCTGGACATGGTGGCTGACGCCTGTAATCCCAACACTTTGGGAGGCCAGGGCAGGTGGATTATGAGGTCAGGATTTTCGAGACCAGCTTGACCAGCATGGTGAAACCCCATCTCTACTAAAAATACAAAAAATTAGTCGGGCGTGGTGGTGGGCGCCTGTAATCCCAGCTACTCAGAAGGCTGAGGCAGGAGAATCACTTCAACCCAGAAGGCGGAGGTTGCAGTGAGCCTAGATCATGCCACTGCACTGCAGCCTGGGCAATAGAGCAAGACTCCATCTCAAAAGAAAAAGAAAAAGAAAAGTTCACAAAAGCCAAATGCTGTGCCCTATGGTATTAGAAGTTAGAGCTGCTGTGGTTCAAAGTCAGAAAGATATTTTCGGGACAAATTTAGTTGTATATTGGGGCCAAAGAAAGGAAGGTAATAGGGAACAAAGACTGGAAATACAGCATGATGTTTCTTGAGAGCAATGCTTCCCCCAGTGTAATGTGTCTTTGAATCAGCTAGAGATGTGAGCTGCGGCCTGGGAGCCTGCATTTCTAACAATCTCCTAGGTGCTGATGATGTTGCTGGTAGACAGACCACACTTTTTAAAGGACTTTCTCATCTAAAGTGAGGAGTTTGTGCTTACATTGATAGGCAGTAGGCAATTTGGAAAGGTGTTCCAGCTGAGAGCAACATGATCAAGTTGAACTCTAGGCAAATTAATTTAGCAGTAATTTATAGATTGGAGGCCAAGACTGGAGGCAGAGAGATAAGTCTAGAGGTAATTACAGGTGAGAGGTAATAAGACCTCTGAAGTAGGACATGGCAGTAGACACAGAAAAGGGAAGATAAAATTGAGGGACATGGTAGAAGCAGAATCAACCTGAGAAGAGAGATAACAACAGAACACAGGTATAATATATAAAACAAATTAAAACGAGGACTAGAGAAACTAATGAGAAGTCTGTCCTTTACTGTTCATCTAGTAATTTGGAAATTTGAATTTTCTTATATTTAAATACATACGCATAAATGATATTTTCAGCTAACCACCAGAAAATTTCTGGTAGAAAATATCACAAAATAAAACTGGCTTTGAATGTGTTTGTCTTTTTCCCGATCCTTATTTTCAGAAAGAAATACATGTCCTGGAAGTATATGTCCATAGAGGTCCAACAAATCTCAGTGATTGTAAATAGAGCTTTATTCATGTTGAGTAAATGTTTCCTGTTCACCTGTCTCTAGGTTAAAAACATGAATATCTGTGTACAAATCTCTGAAATGTTTGAAGCATAAGGAAGGTGAAAGTGTCAGGGAGAAATGTATTTTCATCATAGGCTCTGAATTTCCAGAGCTGTTTTCTGCTATCTAGCCACTTCTTCCTTTGTGACCTGACTTTGTGCTGCACACATTATCAATCAGGAAGACCATTATGTTCCTTTTACTTGTACATGTCAATGTCTGACTTCTCCTACTGCAAGATAAGCTCCTTAAGAGCAAAGACTGTGTACTATTCATTTTGTATCCCCCACATCCCAGTGCAGATGCTGAATAATTGACTTATAAATAAATGTGTAAATGATCCCAGAACCTAGCACAGATATGAACACAAAAATTCCTTTGGAATGTATGAATGAATTAATAAGTAGGCGAGTGAAAGAATGAATGTTGATTTAGCCCTTAGAATGGCCATTGACAGGTTCTAGTTTTTTATTACTGGATAAGCACCAGCCTTATTCTACTCAAAGTATGTAATCACTGTTTCACTCATTCATGTTCACATACTATAAGAAGCCTTTACATTATCAGTGACCTTGAAATCAAAGTCTAAGTCTCAATTGTATTTATTATAGGAGAAAGATAGATGTGCTTTGCATTGCGGTTTAGTTTAAATACAAGTGAGATTCCTTAACATCAAATCAGTTCACCATTTTTTCACTCACACAGACTTTTTCGTCATCCTTTTAAGCCTTTCATTTTTTTGTTTTTCTAAAAAATGGTTTCATTATACTCCATTATTGTGTGTGTGTGTGTGTGTGTGTGTCTACGTCAAAGAGTAACCTCTTCTATGGGTATTTTGTTACTATCCTCTGTAATATAATGTGGGAGTCTTTATCAGTCAAAATAAACAGGGTGAGTGCAGGAATCTAGCTATCAATTCTTTCTGTACTGTGCATGCACAGCCTCTAACTTATTTTTATAATTTGTGATTATGTCTTCAGGATATATAGTTTTAAACTAGGCTAGGTGAGGTGGCTCATGCCCGTAATCCCAGCACTTTGGGAGGCCGAGGTGGGTGGATCACCTGAGGTCAGGAGTTCAAAAACAGCCTGGCCAATGTGTTAAATCCCATTTCTACTAAAAATACAAAAATTAGCTGGGCGTGGTGGCGGGCACCCGTAATCCCAGCTACTTGGGAGGCTGAGGCAGGAGAATTGCTTGAACCCGGGAGGTGGAGGTTGCAGTGAGCCGAGATTGCGCCATTGCACTCCAGTCTGAGCAACAAGAGCAAAACTCCATCTCAAGGAAAAAAAAATAGAAAAAAAAAAAAAAAGAAACTAACAGCTAACTAACAGACTTCTGCTAAAAATGTGTTGTACATTGAGATTGGTTTCTTTATCAGGTTAGTTACATATGCTTCTATACTGTTTCCAGACTTTCAGGATTCTAGCACATTGTTTTAGTTTAAATTTCACTGTTCCTTTAAATGTTTATTTAATTAATTTTCTAAAATCAGAGATATGAGCAGAGCCTTGGAGACCATCTAGTAGAATCCTTTTGTGGAATAGATGTTACAATAAAAACTCATATTGGTTAAGTTACTTTACAAAGGACATATAGCTGGTTATTGAAAAAAGTGGAGTAAAAATGAAAATCTCCCAAATCCCTAGGACAGGGATTTCTCTTCTGCTGTCCTACATCACTAAAAGGTTTTAGAGTTTCCCTTTGGCCATCAGAGAAGCTATGTTTAATGTGAAGCCTGATTCATAGTTAACATCATATCTTTTGGGAGCCTAGATATGATCAAAGCAAAAGAGCTACAGGCACTTTGAAGAAGCACTTCCTACACACTACTATATACCTTGAATTTGTACTGGAATTGTTTGATACCCTCTCAATTTATTGATACTCCAAAAGGCTGAATTTCTAGATTTGTTTTCTAAGCTTTGTCAATAAGGGTAATATTCATGCGACACTTTAGCTCAAAATATTATCATTACATATTGTCTATATGTAAAAATAACTTTGAATATGCATATAGATTTTCCGGTTCTGTTCAGCATGACACATCAGCTCTTTGTAGTCTTTTTTATATAAACACACAAAAATTATTTTATGACTTGTGCTATCATGTGTTCATGCTGGAAGATGGTCACATGTATGTAGAATATAGCTTCTGGTATTGTCCATAGTCTATGGTGTTTCACAGGAAAATGAAGAATAACACAAGATAGTGCACGTAGTTATTTTAATATCTTCATTCTTGTAAGTAACAGAATGAACGAAATAATGTTTTGCACAACCTATTTCATTTTCAAAGGAAGTCATCATGCAATATTCCATTGACTTTAATTTACCTGAATGCAATTTCAATTGTTCAGATGATTGTTACTTCAAGTAGGCTGATGGTGTTGGAAATGGAGAGAAGCAGAGATTCAAGGGAGATTTCACAGGCTCTGGATTGTTCAAGCCATGAAGATTATAGCCAAAATCTCATATGAAAAAAGTGACAGAAACATGCATCAGAGAAAAAAAAATAAAAATCTTGAGTGACTCTATATTGAAAAAATATATGGTCATGTAGTTTTAAAAGCAATTTCAAACTACCTGGTAGGACCTAATTTAATGATTCTTACCATGATTTCTAAAACAGTATCATAGTTGCCTCCCCTTAACTTTTAATGAAAATAACTACCAAATCTCTTTGTTATTTGGAAACTAAATAAATAAACTGGATCATTAACCTGAAAATGTTATCGGGGTCTCCAAGTTTCATTAATGGAATTTTACATATTTAAATTAAGCAATAAAGGATAGGAAATAAGTAATAAAATAAATAGATTTAATATCTATATGTGGTTCATGGAAAAATCAAATGTTACTTTGAATCTTTGTCCCTGTAACATTTAATTGTAAACAATAGAAATTACTCTTGAGAATAATTTTTATACACCTGATTGCAGTTCAGTCCACGTTTCCCATGGAACCTGAACCAACTACCTTACAATAAAGTAAAAATCCTATAAGGAATGTGCTACATTTGTACCCAACATTAGTGATAGAATAGAATTCTACACACATTACAAATAAGTCAACACATTATTTGATAATGCAAATTCTTAGATGAAAATAACACTTTTAAAATTGTCTATGTTTTTCCTTTTTGTATCATCAATGATCTTTTTCCTTTACCTAATCAAGTTGCTACAGAATTCCCCTTTCAATTCATACAGAAATCGCTTTCTTTATAAATCTATGCCCATCTGAGAACAGCCAATACTTCTTGATTTGGCTGTTTTTATTCATTCTTCACATGACTTTCTTTATCTGAAGGAATAATAGTAGATATCACCTATGAATCTTATTATTCATCAAAAGGACAGAGAATGAACATGTTTTTAGGGATTACTATGAACATTTGACAAAAACTAGATATGGAGTTGAAGGCGAGTATTTGAGATGACTTGCAACCTGTTTTTCTCTGTTTCTCTTTCTTAGTTTAGAAATTCAATATAACTATGATTTCAGATAATACAATCCTTGTCAGGGTTGTTTCATGCATAGATTGGGTGTTCCCTTTACTAGAAAAGTGGGAAATATGTTTAGTGAATATTCAACATATATGTTGAAGTGATTCGTACATTATTTATTGCAATTTGAGAAACCAAACTGAAAAGTCACCATAAATTATGAAGAAAAAAACGCACAACATTCCAACCCCTTGATACGTTTCTTTGAAGTTAATTTGGCCGTATAATTACTTTTGGTGTTAGAAATATATATTTTATTTCTACTTGAACTCCGATAACTTCAGCAAAATGCTTTTAAAAGTATTCTGTGCCTCCATCCATTATTGTATTAGATGTTTTAAGAACACAACAATGTGGTGATTATTAAGACAAGAGTGAATAATTATATTTAATAAACTATAACCAAGACTTGAATTTTATATGGATGATGGTTTACTTTCTGTTACTGAAAGTTGCACCCATTGTTGTGGGATTTTGTTTTCTTTTTGTTTTTGTTTATTTATTTATTTATTTATTTATTTATTTTTTGAGACGGCGTCTCGCTCTGTTGCCCAGTCTAGAGTGCGGTGGCACGATTTCGGCTTACTGAAACCTCCGCCTCCTGGGTTCAAGCAATTCTCCTACCTCAGCCTCCCGAGTAGCTGGGATTACAGATGCCCACTACCATGCCCAGCTAATTTTTGTATTTTTAGTAGAGACAGAGTTTCACCATATTGGCCAGGCTCTTCTTGAACTCCTGACCTCAGGTGATTCTGCCTCCGAAAATGCTGGGGTTACAGGCATGAGCCACTGTGCCTGGTTACACCAATTGTTTTTAAGTCATAGGGTAAAATTGAAAGGGTACAGACACCAGAATTAAAATGCAGGTCTGTGTGAATGACCTGAACTACTCTCGTCCTCAATATTTTTCACCCATAAAGTCGATATTAGGCTTCCTACTTTCCCAGGAGGTGGTGAGGATGGTGTTGTCATTATTTAATAAATTCAAACATGAGTCATGTACCACATTGTCTAACTAATACAAAATGCTTAGTTGATATTAATTCTATTGCCTATATGTGAGTATGATTAAATGTAAAAATGTAACATTTTATAAGGCAAATGATATTTCTGAAAACAGGCTGAAGATAAAGATTACAGCTATAGAATTATCAAGAATTATGAAATATATAATAGAAGTAAGTTGGTTAACATTTGGGAGATACAGTGTTCAATCAGTAATTTATTAGGCATGCAAAATTAAGACTGTAGACATAGAAAAATAATTATCTGAGGGCGAAACTAAATATCATGTCTATGTTTCTAAATGTCAGTACAAATAGCAAATGGAGGGAGAGAGAAAAAAGGCGCATTTTCCTTTCAGCGTAACACTCCATGCATTTGAATGTTTATTGTGGGTTTTTAATGGGCAAAATAGGGCTTCTTAACTGAGAGAATGTGAATTTGTGTTCAAATAATGGTTTTCAATTTGTTCCCAACTTCTTACCAATTGAAAATAATGACCCATTTTGCCAATAATAACCTCAAGATGTCTTTAATAACCCAAGGTATTTTGAAACATTTAACTGGCTTTACCAAATTCTGCTTAGTAGCACCCATGTAGTTCCTTTCAGCATCAAGAAAATTAGTACATTTTTCTTTTCAAAAGGTTAAGTTAGCTGTGCACTGACGTTTTCCAAATTTAAAGATTCTTTAATGCTCTATAGGTATAGATAATCTCAGTAATAGAATTTGTTCGTAAAAGCAATTGTATGATCCCATACTATATCTGTGGTTTTCAGTTCATTGGTTATGGCAGTGGTTCTCAAAGTGTGGTTCCTTGACCACCAGTGTCATCACCCAGGAACCTAGAGATGCAAATTTCTGGTCCCTGTTCAAGACATAGTGAATCAGAAACTCAGGAGTTGGAGCCCAGCAAGCTATTTTTTTAAAATCAATTTTGTTGTATATATTTGAGGCTTACAATATAATGTTTTGGGTTACATGTAGACAATTACTATAGTAAAGCAAATTAAGAAAGCTATTGTCTTGGCGTAGGTTTTTATATGTGACAAGAGCCACAAAAATCTACTTACTTAACAAAAATTGCTAATACGATACAATTAACATGCCCTCCAGGTGATTCTAATGCATTCGGAAAATCTATGAAGTCCATATCTGGCATTTAATACCATATAGTAGTGTTCGCAGCAGGGAAGCAAAAGTTTTGAGGAGAGATCCCTCATCAGATAGGTCTAATGAAGTTTAATGAGTCTTATGTGATTAAACATTGACAAGTCGGAAGACTTTGGGGAATCATAATAAGAATCATTTGAGTCTTGAGAGTCTCATTGGATAACTTTCTTCAGCAATTCATTAAACAGTGGAGAATCAGGATGGGAAGAGGAGGTATCGAAAGAAAAACTGGTGAATTTGGCATGGGATCATTTATCTGACCACAAGCTGATCAGGGAGACTGTTGTCTTTTCATAGATGCCAGGTCTCTTACAGAACAGAGAGTTCTTGGGCTTGCTGTTAAACCCAACTAAGGAAACTAGATTATGGTTGTTTTTATTCCAGTAAAGTGGTGGTTCTCATTTCCCCGTGTACTTGATAATCCCCTGCTTAATTATTTTGATTACCTATGCCTGAGTTAATTCCTGAGCGATTAGGATTTAGGAGGTCCAAGGACCATACTTACAAAACTGCTAATGGATTGTAGGTAGGCGGAGGATTTTATTCAGAGGCCTTGTACAAAATCAGTATTATTTTTGGATTGAAAAACAGCAAATAAAAAAATAAACATTTAAATAAAATATTATCAAGAAAGCTCTTTGTTTTAGGAATCTTCACATATGGGAAATACTTTTTGGGCAATTTCTAGTATCACTGACTTAATGAGCTAAAAATAATATCAGATAATTGTTGATATTGTTAATGACAATGAATAGATAGCTACTCTATGGTTTACTAGTGTTCTGCATTATGAAAGGAACAGGAAATCCATACCTTTATGGTCCAGTAGCTACTCTAAGTAAAGTCTCATTTTGATTGTTCTGGAAGTACTTTCCTTATCATTGCTAATGGTGATTACAAGGCCACTCTATTCTTGTAAGTTAGCTCAAGCAACCTGGAAGCTGAGGCTACTTCAATGACCATTTATGAGTTAAAAGAGGAAATTGGTTGTGAAGAGATATCCTGCAAATTCAGAATTAGCATGGCATATGCTACTTCCATAGAGTAAGAGGAAGTCTAAAAGGTAAAATGTAGAAGACGCAGACATGGGAAAGCAAAAACAAAGCATAAAAGAATAAGAAACTCTGTCTGGATGATATGTATGAAACTTTGCCAAAAGATGACTCAAAAATCTTCAATATAAGCCACATAATGCTTCCGTATGTATTAAAAGGTAAAAATAAGCATATGGATTTATAAAAGTGACCAACCAACAAGTTGCTTATCGTTTTGTATTTTTTTTTTTTTTTTTGGAG
The DNA here is from genome assembly GCF_009764315.1 of Trachypithecus francoisi. Lineage (NCBI taxonomy): Eukaryota > Metazoa > Chordata > Mammalia > Primates > Cercopithecidae > Trachypithecus > Trachypithecus francoisi. Next base: position 108,818,550 of record NW_022681471.1, on the reverse strand, counting down.
ATTGGGTTTCTCTCTTGTTGCCCATGTTGGAGTGCAATGGCACTATCTCAGCTCACTGCAACTTCCGCCTCCTGGGTTAAAGCAGTTCTCCTGCCCAAGCCTCTTGAGTAGATGGCATTAGAGGCATGAGCCACCACGCCCTGCTGATTTTGTATTTTTCGTAGAGACGGGGTTTCTCCATGTTGGTCAGGCTGGTCTCGAACTCCCAACCTCAGGTGATCTGCCCGCCTTGGCCTCCCAAAGTGCTAGCATTACAGACGTGAGCCGCCACACACATCACAATTAACAAGTTTAAAATAGTTGATAGTTTATGGATGTGAGATGATTTGCATGGAATTAGGAGGATGAATGTGTGGAAAAATTGCTGATTTTCAAGAGACATAATTTCAGACAAAGACGAACTAAATTGTTTTGGCTTGGCTGATGGTAACCCATCACTTGTGCTGTGACTCGGAGCCATAAAGGAAAATATATCAAATAGAAAAATGAAATATATTAAGGTTTTATTGCAAAATGCATGTGATGTCTAGGTTACATTGTCTTGCTAATGAAGACACAGCTAAGTAATAGTACATATCAAATGTAAACTTCATGGAGAGATGACCAGTGGTTAATAGTTTTAATATTTGTTATCACATAAAACACAAAAAATTAAGAAGTAGATTTATAGTAAAAACCAATATGGTTTAATGATAATAGGAATTGCTATTCCAGTAAAGTACAGAAAAAACCTCTCTTTAAAATGCGTAAAGTTTGATATATTTAAATTGCGATGGGTTTGTTTACTAATTTCAGTAGATGAAGTTCTATACTAAGGAAAAGGAGGCATGAAAAGATCCAGGAGGCCTTGCGCGGTGGCTCAGGCCTGTAATCCCAGCACTTTGGGAGGCCCAGGCGGTGTATCACGAGGTCAGGGGATGGAGACCATCCTGGCTAACATGGTGGAACTCCGTCTGTACTAAAAATAAAAATAAAATTAGCCAGGGGTGGTGGCGGACGCCTGTAGTCCCAGCTACTCAGGAGGCTGAGTCAGGAGAATGGTGTGAACCGCGAGACGGAGCTTGCAGTTAGCCGAGATCGCCCCACTGCACTCCAGCCTGGGTGACAGTGTGAGATTCCGTCTCAAAAAAAAAAAGAAAGGGAAAAGATCCAGGAGTCTTAGCTTTGTATACCAAGTAAAAACCTCATGCTCAAAATGAATATTGGTTGTCATCATGTGTTTAAAATACTCTAGTATAATCTTTAAAGAAAAATGATGGTCATCCTTTCATTATAGTGACAAGTCACTACTTATTTACGTTTTGAATTCATATTGGTTTATTTTTCCACTGCCTTATTGCAAAGCACATGTCACATAAAATATATGCTCAAGGGCCTTGGAAAGCCAATGAAGTGAATTATACATGGGCTGAGCTTAATCAGTTTATTATTTCTTAAGCTTAGTAGCTATAAGTAAAAGTAAAATGCAATTCAATATTTGAAAATGCCACGTACTGCCCTCTGGAGTTTTCCATGCAGAGGAAGAAATAAAAAGTGGGAATTCCTAGGATTGAGAAACGACATGGAGTAGCTTTTAAAAATAAGATTAGAGACTGGGCATGGTGGCTCACGCTTGTAATCCCAGCGGTGGCTCACGCTTGTAATCCCAGCACTTTGGGAGGCCGAGGCAAGAGGATCTCGAGGTCAGGAGTTTGAGATCATCCTGGCCAACATGATGAAACCCCATCTCTACCAAAAATATAAAAAATGAGCCAAGTGTTGTGGCATGCACCTGTAATCCCAGCTACTCGGGAGGCTGAGGCAGGAGAATTGCTTGAACCCAGGAGGTAGAGGTTGCAGTGAGTGAGCCAAGATCGCGCCACTGCACTCCAGCCTGGGTAACAGAGAAAGACTCTGTCTCCCCCCCCCCCCAAAAAAAGATTCCAGTGTATATTGCATGCAGGAATGAGAAAATTTACATTTTTCTTGAAATAGTATACTGCCAAACATGATGCTTTTATTTTCTCTAGCTTAGTAGTGCTAAAACTTCAGCCTGCATCAGAATTAGCTTAGGAGCTGTTTATATACAACTTGTTAGGCCTCAGCCCTGGAGTTTCTGATACAGTAGGTCTGGGGTGGAGTTTGTTAATTTGGTTTTTTGCTTTTTTGCTTTTTTTTTTTGAGATGGAGTCTTGAACTATCACCCAGGCTGGAGTGCAGTGGCACAATCTTGGCTTACTGCAAGCTCCGCCTCCCAGGTTCACACCATTCTCCTGCCTCAACCTCCCCAGTAGCTAGGACCACAGGCGTGTGCCACCATGCCCGGCTAGTTTTTTTTTTTTGGTAGAGACGGGGTTTCATTGTGTTAGCCAGGATGGTCTCGATCTCCTGACCTCATAATCTGCCCATCTAGGCCTCCCAAAGTGAGTAATTTGTTTTTTTAACAAGTTTCTAGGTGATGTTGATGCTTCTTGTCCAGGAACCACACTTTGAGAATCCTTGTCCAATTTTCTCATACGCAAATTTGAAACAAACATAAAAAGCAGCTTCAAAGGAATTCCTCAACTGTATATGCATTTATTATGGAATATATGCATTATAAATGCATTTATTATGGATGGTTACCTTGAGAAATTTTACAAGGAAAAATCTTGAAATTGTGTGGGGATTATTGAAAGGGGAACATTTGTTTCATTCGATTTTCTTTTTTTTCCTCTCTTGCAACTTAAGGGATCCATACTTACATCTGATGGTCATTTCTGGACTTACAAAGGCAATACAATACAATTCAGTTTGTGGTGAATAGACTTTCTGTATGATGAATGGGTGTTAGTTTGAAAATGTGTCCCCTTTCTGCCGTATTGTGCCCCCTTCCCCACCAAAATCCTCAATGTTTTTTACCAATCCATGCCTGAAGATTTTTTGTTATTGACAAGCTTAGGGAGATTGAACCGTGATTCAAATGAGGTCGACAAAAACCAGAAAGCATTGGATTTCAAGACTCTAAATTTACCCAACGTTTTGTTCTGGGGATTTGGATATTTTGGTTATAATGGTCGTGATACTTCCTGACTCATCGGTCTTCTCAGCATTCTCATTTCCCTTACAACTCAATTGAAGGCTGACCCTAGAGGAACTGGGGATCTGTCAAGTAGTGTTCATCTCCCTTCCTCTATTTGGGGAGATGACTGTATAGTCAAATGAGCTGAATTCTGCTTCAGTAGAGAAGAAACAAATAAGGGAGAAGCAGTTCTGCCCATTGGAGGACATACCATAATACATTGTTGATGATGGAGCTGGGGGGGATGCCTTTCTTTTTCTCCTAGACAGAACAGACCAGTTTTGCTTTAATCACTTGTTTTACTGACTCATTTTGAGGATGTATTGAATCATCTGATCATTACATTAACAATTATACTCTTAATGAACTATTTTTTCTCACTATAGTTACACTGAACTTCTCCCAAAAACTCGATTGCTGTCTCCAGCTGAATAGACCTATTTTATTTCAGGAAAAGTTGTCACAAAATGTTTCTGTTCTTTTCTAGGGCAGAGTGGTGAATTTCTTTTGAAATATACTTGCTTTTCTTATAAGAGTCACTGTGTATACATATAAGTACTTTTGCATAAAATACAACATTTAAAATAAAACTATTGTTAAAGGTACTGTATTGTTTATTTTTTTTTTTTTAATTTTTATACTTTAAGTTCTAGGTTACATGTGCACAACGTGCAGGTTTGTTACATTTGTGTACATGTGCCGTGTTGGTTTGTTGCACCCATTAACTCGTCATTTACATTAGGTATTTCTCCTAATGTTATCCCTCCCCCAGCCCCCCACCCCACAACAGGCCCCGGTGTGTGATGTTCCCCTCCCTGTGTCCAAGTGTTCTCATTGTTCAATTCCCACTTATGAGTGAGAACATGTGGTGTTTGGTTTTCTGACCTTGTGATAGTTTGCTCAGAATGCTGGTTTCCAGCTTCATCTAAGTCCCTGCAAAGGACATGAACTCATCCTTTTTTATGGCTGCATAGTATTCCTTGGTGTATATGTGCCGCATTTTCTTAACCCAGTCTAACATTGATGGGTATTTGGGTTGGTTCCAAGTCTTTGCTATTGTGAATAGTGCTGTGATAAACGTATGTGTGCATGTGTCTTTATAGCAGCATGGTTTCTAATCCTTTGGGTATATACCCAGTAGTAGAATCGCTGGGTTAAATGGTATTTCTTGTTCTAGATCTTTGAGGAATCGCCACAATGTTTTCCACAATGCTTGAACTAATTTACACTCCCACCAGCATTGTGTAAGTGTTCCTATTTCTCTACATCCTCTCCAGCATCTGTTGTTTCCTGACTTTTTAATGATCATCATTCTAACTGGTGTGAAATGGTATTTCAATGTGGTTTTGATTTGCATTTCTCTGATTACCAGTGATGATGAACATTTTTTCATGTATCTGTTGGCTGCATAAATGTCTTCTTTTGTGCAGTATCTTTTCATAACCTTTGCCCAGTTTTGGATGGGGTTATTTGATTTTTTCTTGAAGATTTGTTCAAGTTCTTTGTAGATTCTGTATTTTAGCCCTTTGTCAGGTGGATAGATTGCAAAAATTTTCTCCCATTCTGTAGGTTGCCTGTTCACTCTGATGGTAGTTTCTTTTGCTGTGCAGAAGCTCTTTAGTTTAATTAGATCCCATTTGCCTATTTAGGCTTTTGTTGCCATTGCTTTTGGTGTTTTAGTCATGAAGTCCTTGCCCATTCCTAGGTCCTGAATGGTATTGATTAGGTTTTCTTGTAGAGTTTTTTATGGTTTTACATCTAACATTTAAGTGTTTAATCCATCTTGAATTAATTTTTGTATAAGATGTAAGGGAGGGATCCAGTTTTAGCTTTCTACGTACGGCTAGTCAGTTTGCCCAGCACCATTTATTAAATAGGGAATATTTTCCTCATTTCTTGTTTTTGTCGGGTTTTTGAAAGATCAGATGGTTATGGATGTGTGTTGTTATTTCTGAGGCCCCTGTTCTGTTCCATTGGTCTAGATCTCTGTTTCGATACCAGTACCCTCATGTTTTGGTTACTGTAGCCTTGTAGTGTAGTTTGAAGTCAGGTAGCGTGATGCCTCCAACTTTGTTCTTTTGACTTAGGATGGTCTTGGCAATGTGGGCTCTTTTTTGGTTCCATATGAACTTTAAAGTAGTTTTTTCCAGTCCTGTGAAGAAAGTCATTGGTATTTTGATGGGGATGGCATTGAAACTATAAATTACCCTGGGCAGTGTGGCCATTTTCACAATATTGATTCTTCCTATCCATGAGCATGGAATGGTTTTTCATTTGTTTGTGTTCTCTCTTATTTCCTGGAGCAGTGGTTTGTAGATCTCCTTGAAGAGGTCCTTCACATCCCTTGTAAGTTGGATTCCTAGGTATTTTATTCTCTTTATAGCAATTGGGAATGGGAGTTCACTCATGATTTAGCAATGAAAAATCCTCAACGAGTTCAAGTTGTATATTTGTGTATTCTAGGATAGCTAGTAAGGTAGTTAGAATAATGACCCCCCAAAGATGTTCATGTGTTTATAACTGGAGCTATGTTACCTAGTATGACAAAAAAAAAAAAGACTGCAGATGTGATTAAATTAAATGTTAGGGGATGGGATATGATCCTGAATTATCTGGGTGGGCCTGGTGCAATCACAATTGTTCTTATAAAGTCTGACTCAGAAAAGTAACTCTAAGTAAAGCTTTGGTAATCAACATTACTGAACGCATGCTGAGTTTGAATAGGCTCACCTGTGACTTTTGATTTTTTTGTACAACCTCAAAACATAAATGACATTCTCTTATTGGCTTTGAGTATTGAGTCCTTGTAAGAGTACTCATTTGTCTTTCATTGACTTGAAAGGACAATGATGTTCCCACCTCACTGCTGACTAGAGCAGTGGTTCTCAAATTTTAATTCGCACTGGAATGCCTGGAGGGATTGCTAAAAGACCGAGTATCTGATTCAGAAAGTTGGGTGGGGCACAGAAATTTGCATTTCTAACAGTTTTCCAGGTGTGGGTTTGTGAACCAGTGGAATGGGTAATCTAGTCGTGAGCACTACTAGCCCAGAAGAAGGTTTCATAATATTTGAAGGAAAGGAAAAAAAAATCTACTTTAGACTTATTGATCAAATTTACAACAAATCAATCTCTCTCTCGCTCTCTCAAGATTTCACTAATCCTTGTAATTCAGGCCCTTTGTTGATCATCTCATTCAATAAGCCATGTTATATTGGATATGGTTGTCAGTGCAGTGAGAACTACTGTCAAAAAAAATTGAGGAACAATGTTTTATATGAAATAATGTTCCATATAAAACAATGTTTTATATAAAGCACCTCTGAAAACCTGCAGTTATATCTAATATTTATTATTATATATTTTTAATCCTTTTTTATCCTTTTGACATTAGTAAGATTCAAGTACTTCTCTATTTTCAAGAAGAAACTCAATTATTGTTATTATTATTCTTTTTTGAGACGGAGTTTCACTATTGTTGCCCAGGCTGGAGTGCAATGTTGTGATCTCGGCTCACTGCAACCTCCACCTCTTGGGTTCAAGCGATTCTCCTGACTCAGACTCCCATGTAGCTGTAATTACAGGCATCCACTACCACACCCAGCTAACTTTTCTATTTTTAGTAGAGACGGGGTTTCACCATGTTGGCCAGGTTGGTCACAAACTCCTGACCTCAGGTGATCTGCCCCACCTTGACCTCCCAAAATGCTGGGATTACAGGTGTGAGCCACCACACCCGGCCAGAAACTCAATTATTTTTGTTGTTTGAAAAAATAGTGGAACCTCTATTAGACTATTCCCTTAATATTCCACATATTGTGGTGTATCAGTTGATCCTCATGACCTAATTGAAACATATTTCCTTTTTCATACATTACATTCTATATTGCTAAGAATGTAAACATTACAGTGACTTTTTAAATTCCTTTATCTTTACGTACATGTGTGTGCAGCACATGCTCAAGTATGTCGGTGTATATATCAAATTGTTTCTGTAAAACAAAGAAACGGGGGCGCAGTGGGAGCTGAATTGATTCTTGGAAAATGCATCCATGCTTTTGTGTTTCCTTCTTTTGATAAATATAATTACCTTAAAATAAAACCATCTATATTGTCTTTCCACTGTGTGGACTATTTAAAATTCCCAAAGAAAGAGTTAAAGGAATATGTGATCTGACTGTGTTGCTAACATGTGACCTGGATGAGTTTACCTGGCCTCTTTTAGTCTCAATTTTCTCATCTGTAGTGAAAACAGTAACAGTCTCATCCTAGGTTTCTGGTGAGGATGTATATATAATACTTGGAAGGTTTTTAGCACACCGTGTGTTCATTAATGATACTCGTTACTACTCTCAGCTGTTTAATACTGTATTCTCACTACTCACATTTGCAAAATAGCACTGTTAGGTCTCCATGGAGCTCTGAATAAATCTTTTGACCATAAGAACATTATGATTCAGCATCTAAACCTATAATTTTTTACATGCTAATAGTCTAGGTATTACTATTTAAAATACATGATGTTAAGCATCTGACCTCTTCCATGTACTTTGACTACCTTGATCATTTCAGCTAAAGTTCACTGATGTGGCAAACTTTAGAAGGAATTAGGTAGAAGCATTCACTGACTCATTCAATCAAGGAACAATTCTAGAATTCTGACTATGTACCACATACTCTTTTTTAGGGATATAGCAGTGAACCAAACATACAAAAAATTATGCCCCTGTGGTATTTATATTCTAGTGGAATTATTGCTCTCAAAATTGTATAAAATAAAGGATGGCAATTGTATTTATTCAACTTTATCCACATTTCAGATTTTTAAGAAATGCTCTTTTTAAAATTATAATAAAGCAGATGCAACTGAAGACCATTTACATTTATTTTTACAATTCATCTAGACTCATAAGCATTAATAATAAATAATCTCTAAGTCATTGAAATATTGTGATTTATAATAGGTATAGATTTAGTCTTTTTCTTCATTTCTTGGCAAACAACTCCTAAAGCCCGTGGAATCTCCAAAGTAGTGTCTTGGTGGGTGATAATGACTGACGGCTCTCGCCTCCTAGATAGCTTTAAGATGGAGGCTGGTTGCCAGGGGAACCAACCATGTTATTAGAGAGTTGGAACTTTTAACCTTGCCCCTCATCCCTTCCCTGACCTCTGGTAGAGGAGAAGGGCTGAAGGTTGACTTGGTCACTGATAGCCAGTGATTTAATCAGTCTTGCCTATGTAATGAAGTCTTTATAAAAACCCACAATTTTTTTTTTTTTTTTTTTTAACTGTTTGCTTATCACAATTCTTATAGAGACAGAAAAACTGAGTCTGGCGCTCTGCTTTACTAGACTAACTCCTGGGCTTTTCCGTTCTGAAGCATCCAAAGGAAAAAATAAGTTTTGTGTTGGTTGATTTGCAGACAGGTGTGTAGCACTAATGACTTCATTTCACAAGTGGCAGAGCCTATGTGATGTGATTTTCTAAAATGGCGAAAAAGCCTTTGTAAAATTGCAAAGAAAATAAACTAAAATTTTCCTTTGGATTGCACATAGTTGAAGTGCTAGAGAAATCAATTACGTTGAACTTTGAAAAGAGATTTTACATGTCTATATTACATGGAGTTAAGTTACAGGCTCATGTAGTTAGTTTTTTTTGTTTGTCTGTTTTTCTTTGTTTGTTTGTTTTTAACCTTTGTCAGTGTCTAAAGTGGCATCCCAAAGTCACAAAAATTGTGAAACAGTGTTTTGTCATTTGGTAACCGCCTGCATATGACAAAACTTGTAACATATATGCCCTGTGGTAGGCATAATAATGGCCCCCCCAACGACATTCATATCCTGATTTTTGGAACCTGTGAATATGTTAGCATACATGGCAAAAGGAGCTTTGCAGATATGATTAAGATAAAGATCTTGAGATGGAGAGATTGCCCTGGATTATCCAGGTGGGCTCAGTGTGTTCGCCGGATCTTTATAAGAGGGAGGCAGGAGAGTCAGAATGAGAGAAGATGTGAGGGAAGTAGAACTTGGAGTGATGTGGGACCATGAGGCAAGGAATATAGGCAGTCTTTAGAAGCTGAAAAACACAAACAAAATGGATTCTTCCTTAGAGCCTCCAGAAGGAAAGCATCCCTGCCTACCCATTTTAGACTTCTTACTTCCAGAAATATAATACATTTGTGTAGTTTTAAGCCACTAAGTTTCGGTTACTTGTTTACAACAGCAATAGGAGATTAATTCATATCCCAAGTACTTAAGACCAGTATTGTCTTCCAATGAATGTGACGTCAAAAAAGAAACCAAATATTTCTAGACTGTTTCCTGTGGAGATGTACTACTCTGATTTTTTCCCTCTTCTCCGTCCTGCAGATGCTGACTGAGTTCACCCTGATCATCTCCCATCTGAATCAATATAGTTTTCTAAAATGTTCGCATTCTTCAAACTTGCATACCTCCAATCCAGCCTCCCCATTTGATTGCCCAAATGTTTTTTGTCAGACCTAAATCCAGTTATTTCTTTGCCTAAGCATCCTTATGGTCTCCTATGTTTCTATGGAATAAAGTGCAAGCAGGTCACTTTGCCTGGCAAAGCCTCCATGATCTACTTCTTGATTGCCTTTTCAGTCATCTCCCTCATCACATACCCATCTCTATACCCTGTGGTCCAAACTGTCATCCCCAGTACGGATGAGATTATTTTCTTGCCTCTGGCTCTTTGTTCAAACTTTTCCTACTGAATGAGATGCCCTCCTCTTTCTTCTTCATTCCCATTCCCTATTTTATTTTATTTACTTATTTTGAAACAGAATTTTACTCTTGTTGCCCAGGCCAGAGTGCAGTGGCGCAAAGTCAGCTCACTGCAACCTCTGCCTCCTGGGTTCATTCGATTTTCCTGCCTCAGCCTCCCAAGTAGCTGGGATTACAGGCATATGCCACCACACCCGGCTAATTTTTGTATTTTTAGTAGAAACGGGGTTTCACCATGTTGGTCAAGCTGGTATCGAACTCCTGACCTCAGATTATCTGCCCTTCTTGGCCTCCCAAAGTGCTGGGATTACAGGAGTGGGCCACCGTGTCCCGTCCCCCTTTAAAAAAAAAAGTTTTTTCCTGTTTTTAGGACGTTTGCTCAAAGAAGCTTTGTGTTATTCCTCGAGTTAGAACCGACCATGTTCTTCTTTCGGAACCCATTTCAACCTGTGTATACTTCTGTTATAAAATGTACACGTACTTCTAGTATAAAATATACACTGGGATTGCAAGCCTGAGCCACCGCACCCGCCCACATTATGTATTCTTCGTTGATACTGTGATCCTATTCTTTTCCCCCCAGATTCTTGATAAACATTTTGTGAAAGCACAAGTGAAATAATGTTTTCAAGTTAAAATAAATTAAATAGATCAACTCCTATTATTACACTGGACTTGTCACAGAAGACAATTTTGTGAGTCTATTTGAGATGTCTTATGTTATTCCTAAAGCCATGATGATTTTTATTATTCCATAACAGTCTAATAAAGCATTCACAGAGTGAATTGTACAGTGTTAAAAAACCTGCCGTTTTTTTTTTTTTTTTTTTGAGAGAGAGTCTCTCTCTGTCGCCCAGGCTGGAGTGCAGTGGCGTGATCTCGGCTCACTGCAAACTCCGCCTCCCGGTTTCACGCCATTCTCCTGCCTCAACCTTCCTGGTAGCTGGGACTACAGGCGCCCACCACCACGCCCGACTAATTTTTTTGTATTTTTAGTAGAGACGGGGTTTCACCGTGTTAGCCAGGATGGTCTCCATCTCTTGACCTCGTGATCCGTCCGTCTCGGCCTCCCAAAGTGTTGGGATTACAGGCATGAGCCACCGTGCCCCGCCTAAAAAATCTGCAATCTTTATCACTTTCAGTAACACTTTTTAAATGATCATGAGTAATTTGTGATTTTAAAAATTATATTTTTAGGTATCAAAGCAATAGTGAAATCTTTTTGTCAAGCGGATCACTAAGTAAAAGTTTGCATTTATCATTCATATAATTACAGAGTATTTAATTGACTGGAAACATTCCTTAACACTTTCTTCTTAATTAAGCATGGTGGTAAATTTCTAATGATTTCTCTATTCTTATGTTGTTTTTTTTTTTCCTCAGAAGAACTTAGTGGCATGGGTTCCTAACCTGACTTTATATTGCTATATGACTTTGGGGAAATTACTTACCCATGTTATGCCTCTGTTTCTCTAACTCTAAAATGAGGATAATAATGTTGATAATTTCAGGGGGTTGTTGTGAATATCAAATGAAAATGCCAGTAAATCACTTACCGCAATGCCTGGCTCAAAGTAAATGCTTGGTCAAGATTAGCTGTAAATATCATTACTAGTTCTGGATCCCTGTGCTTTATTTGTTTATAACATAATGCTCTTCACTTGGGAGGCAGTCTGTGAATGCTGTTGACTCCCTGATACTCCAAGTCATAGAACATAATTAAACTACAAACCTGGATGTCAAGGTGATTTACAGTGTAATCGAGTTATGACAAATCTACAACTAATTTTAAGGAAGTATATGATTAATTGCTTCAGAAGGTCAAATGGGTAATAGATTTATAAAGAAAGCAGAAATGGCATTTTTAGCTGGGCTCAGGTATCATGGTGTCACAGTTGCAACAAAAAAAGGCTCCATTTAAGCATTTAAGAATGGGTCTAATTTTGACAAAGGAAATAAAGCAAGGAGCAGCAAATGACTAAGAAGAAGGAGGAGAGTAGAAATACTTAAATAGAGCAAATGGTTTTAGTTTTTTTTCAGTCACCCTACTATTAGTTTGAGAATTTTTATTACCTTTATCTCTAAATAAAAACTCACCGTTAATAGGTGTTTACATAACAGCTTGTAATAAGCTTCTAATATTTATTTGCATGTTGATGTGTGAAAGTTTTTTTATTCACAAAGATTATGGCACATACAAAATACAGTGTTGCTATAAAAATGAATGATTATCATACCAACTTTTTAAAGAGCTAGATACATGCAGCAGAATTGAAAGCAAATAACAAAAATTCTGGTATGAAAAACGATGTAATTGGCCTCATATCTCTTCTTTGTGACCAACTTGGACAGTTGGTCTGGCTGATACAATTGGTTTTGCTGTAATCAACTATTAGGATGCCAGAAATGAGTTTGACACCTTGAGTACAATCCTTTAGTCCAGTTTTGAAAAAGACTAGGAACTCTACAATAGTAAAAATATTAAAAAGTTAGTTTAGGTTGAGAAACCCTTGATTTAAAAGACTTTTATTTGCACCCATGGCCTAGTAGAAAGGAAAGAAAGGATATAAGAAAAAGGAGGAGGAAAGACAAGTATATTTGTAATCTTGTTCCCATAGTTGTGGCATTAAGTTATCATGGTTGCAGGAAAAATAAAATTTGTCTCCAAACTGGCCTAAAGTAGCACTGGAGTGTCATATATTTAATATATACTTCTGTTATTGCTAATAATTATAATGATAGTAATAGGTATTTACTTATTGACTAATAAATGACAGATATTGTATATGTTGTTTGTGTACATAATTCACAATGCAAGATCAAGTTTTAAAAAGATACGTACATTTCATAGGTAAGGATGTCAAGGTTTAATGAATGAGTTACAAAGTCAGCAATTGAAATTGTTCTGCAGAAAAGTAAATACCATATGTTCTAACTTATAAGGAGGAGCTGAATTATGAGAACACATGAACACATGGAGGGGAACACCACACGCTGGAGCCTATTGGAGTTGGGGGAGGAGAGAGAGCATCAGGAAAAATAGCTAATGGATGTTGGTCTTAATACCTAAGTCATGGGATGATCTGTGCAGCAAACCACCATGGTCTACATGTTTACCTATGTAACAGACCTGCGCATCCTGCACATGTATCCTGAACTTAAAAGCTGGAAATCCAAAAATAAAAATAAAGAAACTTGTTCTGTATAACAACAAAGTATTTAGCCATTCCTGTGTTCTAGACTTGGTCTAGAAGGGTGTTACATGATGTTTGGCTTATACATTGAGGAGCGAATGAATATTTTATGAAAACATTATTAATCCTCACAATCTTCTGCCAAGAATTATGACATATATAAGACTTGACCCTAATTGAAAGCTAACAAGATAGCTTAACACACGTTCATGAATACTGGCACAAAAGACACACGGTGTTGGGACAGAGACAAATGGCCTTATTACTCATGGCAATAAAAATTCCCCAAACCCCAGTTCTGAGGGTGTGATATGAAAAGGGTCAGATGACACCTGTTTGTACCGTGAGTTGCATTATAGGATAGGAACCCTGAGTATAGGGAAGGTAAATCTTTATACTGGACAGTAAGCATGCATGCCCATTGCTCTGAAGGGAGACACTGTCTTCATCTTCCAACACCGTTCACTATGCAAGCATCTTTTCAAACATAATCTGCAACAAAGTACTTCTACTTGCAAGACATATAAAAATGTGAGCAATTCAAGAAGAATGTTCTCCTAACACTTTTCATTTACACAAATGTATTCTTAGGCACATGGACCCAACCTATCCCATTGTCACCCCTTACTCCCCTGTCCTCATACTCCTCTGCTTTAACTGATATTTAGATTTCACCATGCTACCATAGTAGAGACTCTAGCTGTAATACATTCAAACTGACATTGACCAGCCTGAAACTAGAAGGAAATCATATAGTTATTTGGCACAAGGGAAGTTGGCTAACTCTGAAAAGCTGGTCTAAACTGCCCTCTAGAGCTCTACTCTACCAATTAGAGCCAAATCTAACCAATTACATGCAGTTCCCATGCATATTCCTCTCTTTGTAAATGAAAAGTAAGAGCTAAGTAAGCGGTGGGTCACCCAGCTTCTGGCCAAACTAGAATAGCTTGCTTCCCCAGGAGCCTGCAATACTTACAGCCTCAACCATGTGCTTAAAATCATTCTCCTTCCACAGACTACTCCTCTGTGTCTTTACAATGAACTTCTATCCCTTTAAGCAATCTCTGCATGTCTCTTCCTTTGTGACTCTGAGGAGTTTGACTGGCAGGATAGGACTATATTTATCTTTCTAATTTTAAAAGCATTTAATTACCAATAATTACCACCAATGCGATTTTTTCCCCTAGTGCACATTAAAAATTTTGAATCCCATTTTCTGTAATAATTTAAGTTGATCTGGAGGGACAGAAAGTAATTAATTATCTATAATTTCTCAAACTGGAAATGCTAAATTTATTGAAGTGAAACAAATCCAGTGTAGAATAAGCCTGAAATAAATAGGATTGCATGAGAAGAAGGATGCAGCAAAATTAAATATGTTTCAAAATGAAAGAGCGTTAGTACTATAGTGGGTTAAAACATACATTTTTTTTTTTTTTTTTTTTTTTTTTTTTTTTTTTTTTTTTTTTTTTTTTTTTTTTTGGAGATGGAGTCTTGCTCTGTCACCCAGACTAGAGTGCAGTGGCGCAATCTGGGCTCACTGCAACCTGCCTCCCGGGTTCAAGTGATTCTCCTGCCTCAGCCTCCTGAGTAGCTGGGATTACAGGTGACTGCCACCACGCCTAGCTAGTTTTTGTGTTTTTAGTAGAGATGGGGTTTCACCATCTTCGCCAGGCTGGTCTCGAAATCCTGACCTCGTGATCTACCCGCTTCGGCTCCCAATGTGCTGGGATTACAGATGTGAGCCACCGCACCGCCCACTATTTTAATCAGTATGTCATGTCATGTCCCCTAAAGCCCTTTTTAAACAAAAATTGAGTGTTTATTGCTTTCAAAATGTTTTTACTGTAATGAGTTTAATATACAACTGTGAGCCATAAGAAGGGAACAGTTGAGAATCGTGTTATTTTTGTTTTTTGTTTTTCCACTTTGGTTCTTTAATAATTGGTTTAGTTTAGATAGTATGTGTTTTTTATTTGCCAGATAAGTAAATGTTCTCTTGAGCTTCTTTACAGAACGTCTTCAGTGTGAATAAGAATAAATCATAATATAAGATGTGTCTGCATGGATTTTGAACTCAATTACACTTAAGTGTTATAAACTGTGAATGAATTAATGATATGATTTTGGACAATATATTTAACATCTCTGATACTGTTTTCATGATCTCTAAGTGAGTGATAATACTTACTTTGCAAATCTCTTGTGAGGACATTATGGAATAAATTATAAAGATATCTAAATCAGTGTCTAGAACTCTTTAAATGTTACCTTCATTTCCCCCTCTTTTTCCTACAGTTTTCTTGTTCCCTTATGTTCCTTAATTATCTTAATATCTAATTCTTCCTGTTATGTAAGTTCTCAGAAGTATTATGTATTCATATAAAGTTAGTGTTCACCTGTTTCAATAATTTCACTATCTCCCATTTGAGAAATTAGAATTATTTCATTACTGCTGGTAAATATGAAAAGAACAAGAAGAGGGAAAACTATACATTTTCCTACCCAACTTTTTCCTAAAGCTTAGCACTAAAAGCTCAATTTTTATATATAAGTTCATAAATTGCTTGAATCATTCAAAAGTTGTCTGGGATATTGTGTGATTCATATTTTATATCTCTACCCTGGCACTATCAGATCTGTAAATCAGTAAATGTACTTTGAAAACTCTAGATCCTTATACCATGAACACAAGGCATTACTATTGATAATAATATAATCCAGTCATGGGCTACACATTGTATAAGGCATTAGAAGAAGTAAGAGGTCAATGTCATGCAGAGTCGTAGTTTAAGAAAAGTGTTCAAGAGCATGGACCTTAAAGTTTAGCAGATCTTGTTCAATCCTGACTGTCACTCAGTGTTTGAACTTAGACATATCATCTAAACTCTCCAAGCCTCAGCTTCCTTATCTCTAAGATGTGAGTAATTCTTGCTAGCTTACAGTATCATTGTAGGATACAATAATGTATGCAAAGTGTGACATATACTGACTAGTACTTCATGCAAATTTAATAAATGATAATTATTAGTACTATTGCTAATAAGACAAGACATCTGTCCTTATGGACTGTCAGTATAGTTGGGAATAGAGGATCACACTGTTTGGCATAATATGAAGCCAGATGTCATATTTCCAATAATAGAGGTTTTTAAAAAGTACTAAATGGATATAAGAAAGATTAAGTTTCATTGGTTGACTCTCCAATTGATTTCACTAGCAACCATATTCCTTGTACAGAGCATCAAACTGTGTTACCTGCTGCAGAGGGATTCTATTGATATTAACATATGTTGGTGTTAAGGATTAGTCAAAGTTGTTGTGAACATGACAAAATGCTAAAATCCCTTGGCACAGTTGATGGGATACACCAGTAATTTTATAGCTGTTACCCCATTTGTAGATTCTTATCAAGAACCAATTTTGTAAGGCACAGCTTACAAAAGACTGTTCCTTGCCGAAAAGGATGACAGATTCTTGGTAATTGATGCTAGTGTGTGTTGAACCATAATTATGAACTATAATTAGCACTATCCTCCATAGATTAGAATGGTCTTTATGGAAATCCTTTTCAATTAAGTACTGTTATGGCTTATGCCAATACATTCAATATTAAGTCAGAACTCTTCCCTGATGAAAGCGTGATGAATCTTGCAATGACCTTTATAAACTTAATAAAAAAACATTAATTTTAAAATATTGTATTCAACTCAATTATATACTGGTGTATTGAGCATCTGTTCTCTATAACTGAGGTGAATAATAGGAGAAAATCAGATGATATTGAGCAGTTGACATGAAAAAATGCTTATTGTAGAATTGGCTGTCTTGATATTATATTCTCTGAAATGCATATATGTTTCACCATGTCTCAAATAATACATTGTATATAATTAAGAAACATTTGTCGTTCAAGCAAAAAATGATAGTTTCATGACTTTGCAATCTAATATATATAGGTATCTGTATATATGTGTGTTTGCACTGATTAAGCAAGGTTAATTGTGGCTTTCTTGCCTATTTATATAACTAATTGTGATGTTCATTGAGGTAATTATTTAATAATTATGAAAATAAATAAACAAGCAGTACTTGTATAATGTAATAATCGTAAATCAACCATATCACTTACTTTTCTTTTAAGTGTACGGGACTGTTTTTCCTCATGTTCCATGAAACCTAGTCCACATTTTATAACCCTTTGAGTCACTTTCAGGAGAAAAAAAAAGCCCTCCTCTCACTGATTAATATGGCCTGTAATAATCAAAACTCTGAAATTATTTTAATGTAGTGGCTTCCTTCTTCATTTCCCCCCAGCTCCCCATCAGTCTGGGCCAGCAGCAAGCTAAAAGCCCAGTCAGAAAAGGAGATACGATTTGATTTCTTGTTTCTTTCCGTGCCATGTACTTTGACACCTTTTCTTGTATCTTTCAAACCAGGTTTTGGATTCCTTATGATTAGAGTGTGGGGAGGGAAAAGAACTAAAGGGGACAGTAGAGTGTTTGCTTAACTGGCATTGTGGTAATAGTCCACACGGTGCTTCAGAGGTAGCACCGACTTCCCCCATGGAGAGACCTTCTGCCTGTGGTTTCTTTCACTGGACAAAAGTACCTCCATTTCAGCTTACTACAGTCTCCGCCCTCATCTCCAGGCATTTAGAAGCTCTTTTCACATCTTTCTGCTGAGGCGTGTGGCCCTTACAGAGATTTATCTTTTTTTTTTTTTTGAGACGGAGTCTCGCTCTGTCGCCCAGGCTGGAGTGCAGTGGCCGGTTCTTAGCTCACTGCAAGCTCCGCCTCCCGGGTTTACGCCATTCTCCTGCCTCAGCCTCCGAGTAGCTGGGACTACAGGCGCCCGCCACCTCGCCCGGCTAGTTTTTTTTTTTTGTATTTTTTAGTAGAGACGGGGTTTCACCGTGTTAGCCAGGATGGTCTCGATCTCCCGACCTCATGATCCGCCCGTCTCGGCCTCCCAAAGTGCTGGGATTACAGGCTTGAGCCACCGCGCCCGGCTCAGAGATTTATCTTGGTCAGGGTCTAAGATGCGACTACAGCAGCTCCTTATCACACATGGCCCACCTCTGTTCCATTCACGCTCCAAGAAAATTTGAGAACAACTCCAATGCAAGAGCAAACTCTCCTTTGCTATGTAACTCCCCAGCTAGTCAAGTCTACTCAGCTATGAATGAGGCTATTCTTTCCTTCTCCACAAACTGAAGGGTGAAGGTTTTCTCTGGACTCAGAGTGAAGAGGAAAGTATTCCCCACCCCTCCACAGGGAACATGACTCCCAGGGATATGGACAGTTTACTCCAAAAGCTGTTTCAACTTCTTACCCCTTTATGCCCTTGTGTGTGGGTAGTCAAGAGCCATGGCAGATAGACGGTGTCTTGTTCTTCAACTGAAACTTAAATTTTAAATTGCGCTACATAATTTTTCAGTATTTTTTATCTTTACAAAAGAACATATACTTACTGAAAACAAGGTATCTGGCATCCCTAGTGTGCATTTTGGTGGTCCGAAAATATCTTTGCAGTGAACACATTTAATAGATGGAGTGAGTATTTAACAGGGAAGCATTTACTTGAAGTCTGAACTGTTCAATATAACCAACTAGTTTATTTTTTTTACATTGTAATTCACTAAAAATAACTATCAACTAGAAAGCAAAATTAAGCTTTATCAATTGAGGGACAATAATTCTATTCTCAACATTGAATGCCATTTTAAGATTAAGATGGTTTTGACTTATAATAATAATAACTGAATATAATTTTAAAAAGATATTTTCCTATTTTTCATTGATGATATCTTCCAAGTAAAATGTGATTCCACTAAAATTATTGATATTACCATAAATTCCTAATATATTATAGCCAAAAATATATGTAGCAATCTATTTTCTTTGATTGTTGTCATAACAACTATTGGATATACGATGTGTGTGTGAATATATTATCGTTATCTTCAGAGCTTATTATCTAACTTTTTCTCATGAGGAAAAATGATTAGGAAGTATGTTAGTACTAACCATTAGCTAGAACAGTTAATATGTTAAATGTTCATAATATTAACAATAGCTATTTAAACACTAACTTAAAGAACAGTTTAGATTATTAGCCAGATAATAATAATATTATTATTATTGGTTGAGTGTTCGCATTTACTTTATAGGATTTTTATTAGATAGCATGCTTATAAACATGCTTCATATAAAATATAGCTAAAAGAAAAGTTGAGTGGTTGAAAGTAACTTTGTTTTTTAGTTTATAATTTACTTTGCTCTAATAATCCTTCCCATAGGAGTATATTGATTATCAGATTTTCCACTTTGAATTTTGTATTTGTTTATTCAAATTGTTAATGTTGTTAATATTGACAAGTAGAAATAGGTACATTGAACGACCAAGTTACATTAGTATTTCCTACTAATTTTTAAAATTTATAGTGATTAAATTAAATGTCTTCTGTAGCACAAATTCTCAGAATTCCCATATTACCATCTTCTAAAATAAAGTTTTCTGTTTTTTAATTTATAATGTTCATCAGTAGAAACTGCATCAGAAAACAGTTCATATATTAACTCTTGGGTTTAAGATTTTGGCAGAATAAAAGATGAATAGCCTTTTAGCAAAAAAAGTACCCTATTTCTCCCCCAATGCATCATAAATCTAGGGTAAAATTACTCTTTTATAGAAAGACAAATCAATTGAGCAATAGAATTCTTCTATAAATATAGTGTAGTAAAAGATATGGGCAGGTTGGAGGCGGGTGTGATGATAAAAATGTAGAACAAGGGAGTAATTTTATGATGATGAAATGAAACAGCCTATATCTTGATTGTTATAGTGGTTCCACAAAATGATACATATAATAAAATTGTTTTTTTTTTTTTTTTTTTTTTTTTTTTTTTTTTTTTTTGAGACGGAGTCTTGCTCTGCCACCCAGGCTGGAGTGCAGTGGCCGGCTCTCAGCTCACTGCAAGCTCCGCCTCCCGGGTTCACGCCATTCTCCTGTCTCAGCCTCCCGAGTAGCTGGGACTACAGGCGCCCGCCTCGTCGCCCGGCTAGTTTTTTGTATTTTTTAGTAGAGACGGGGTTTCACCATATTAGCCAGGATGGTCTCGATCTCCTGACCTCGTGATCCGCCCGTCTCGGCCTCCAAAGTGCTGGGATTACAGGCTTGAGCCACCGCGCCCGGCAATAAAATTGTTAAGAATTATATATACACATATGCAAATAAATTCATATAAAAATTTGCAAAATCTAAAAGACTGTATGTAGATTGTACCAATGTCAATTTCTTAGTTTTGATATTGTACTAGAATTACATGTTACTTATGGAGTAAACTGGATAAAGAGGACAGGAGACTTCTCTGTCTTATTTTTGCAACACTTGATCTATATTTATTTCAAGTTAAAAGTTGAGGAAAGATAACCTCTTGAATGTTTTAGAGTTTCTTCCATTTAACCAAAGTTGTGAATTGTTTTTCCTTAAGAGGCCTGTTTTTCACAGTAAGATTGCTTAAAATTAGAGAATGGCCTAGGAAATTAGGTATACCATTAATGTCAAATATGCTAAAGTAAATTAAAAGAGCATTTAAAAAATCATTGGACTGAAATATTTTTAATCAAATTCTGAAAATGAAACATAACCATATATAAATTCGAGAAAGTTTATTATGATTATTTAAAACGTA
Source organism: Trachypithecus francoisi (assembly GCF_009764315.1). Classification (NCBI taxonomy): domain Eukaryota; kingdom Metazoa; phylum Chordata; class Mammalia; order Primates; family Cercopithecidae; genus Trachypithecus; species Trachypithecus francoisi. The sequence goes on along the minus strand of NW_022681471.1, from coordinate 108,797,871 downwards.
AATTTACCCATATAAATGCTTCATTTTTTTTCTCATGGACATCATTTATATTCATGGCATTGTTAGTAAAAGCCAGTACCTCTGTTTTTATAGATTTTCATTTTTTAAACCATTTACAAAAAAAAATTTATACAATTTTTTAAAAGATCAGTCCTCTATTGGACTGATAATAAGGGCTATGTACAGCAAATAGGACCTTGAGATCTAAATTTATTGCTGCATTCATTTATAGATATCTAATGTGTATCCACCATGTGCTAGGCACCATTACAGAAGCTGTGGTATAGCATTGGGGTAGAAAAAGAAAACAAACCTCCTTTCCTCAAAGACTTTTCTTTCTGTTGTGGAGAGATGGAAAAACAAATACATATGTTTCAGGTAAAAATATTTAAAATGAGATTTGATCTATAAAAAGTTGTTTAAAAGACACTGGTATCTAATAAAGACAAAGGAATTAACTTGGATATGAAATGGTAATTATATTTATTAATAGCGCTCATAAATGTAGTATTAGCATCATAGTCAGCATTTAGAGAATTCTCAGCAGTGCAGTCAATGCATATCTTTTTTGTTCATGTGCCCCACAGTTCCTTTCCAGAGGAAATGTTCCCTATATATAATTTGAATGCATTATCAGTACTCTTTTTTTTTTTTACACTGCTTCCCTTGAAATGGGTCTTCCAGTATTGGAGATCAAGTTCCGCAGTCACCTCAGTTTATAGGTGAGAAAACCGATTTGAAGTTAACTCTCCCCAACCCATGTAATCAGCAAATGGCAAAGATGAATTTCAGTTCTGGTCCTCTGACTCCAAGTCCAGAGCACTTTCAGGGTAGGAAGAATTATCTCAGAATATGTTTTCAAACACGCCTACCACAACACTATCAACTTCATTTTCCCATCATCTTATATATTGATATGCTTTTCATAAATATTTATTGAGTGCTCTGTATGTACATAGTTTCTAGGTGCTGGGGGTGAGAAGAGATATAGTGAAGAATGAGACCTAGGTTCTGACATCAATCCTAAACTGTGAAGTAGAAATTGTGTATGTGCACAAATGATTACAGTATTAATACAAGGGAAAAAGTGGATCATGCCATGCGGGAGGCATAGATAAAGTAATATGGAAGGCACAGATAAAGTAATATGGAAGACCACAGAAAGATCAACTGTTTCTATTTCCAGACACCCAGGACTATTTCCCAAAGAAAGTGGCTTTTGTTTTAGGCTTTAAATGGAGAGGATTGTGGCGACAGAACTGAGGCTGTACTTGGAATAAGTACTTTTATCTGTCCAATATAGTAAATACACCAATATTGTCCAAAAGTTTGTTCATTTATCTAATTACTTTTTTTTTTTTTCTTTTTGGAGACAGAGTCTCTCTCTGTCACCTAGGCTGGAGTGCAATGGCGCCATTTCGGCTCACTGCAACCTCCCCTGCCCAGGTTCAAGTGATTCTCCTGCCTCAGCCTCCTGAGTAGCTGTGATTACAGGCATGTGCTACCACACCTGGCTAATTTTTGTATTTTTTGTAGAGACAGGGTTTTGCCATGTTGTCCAGGCTGGTCTCGAACTCCTGACCTCAGGTGATTTGCCCGCCTTGGCCTCCCAAAGTGCTGGGATTACAGGCATGAGCCACTGCACCCGGCCTATCTTACTTCTTAACCTAAATCCCTGAACCTTCCAATTTCTGTAGAAATTTACACTCTGAAGCAGTTACATGGATTTCTAAATTTCCTAGATTAGTAATATGTCTTAAGAAATTTTCTTCGGTAATAGTTGACAATAATACCCCATTATCAAAATAACTTGAAGTTGGCTGCCAAAAAGTCCAGATTTATGCCAGGCTGTCACCATGATGATTTTAAATTTCTGCATTCGTAGATACTAAACATTTCCAAAAGTGCTTAAATTTCTATCCACTATTTTTTTTATTATAAAATAAAGGTTGCAGATGTATTTTGTACTTTGAAGAATACTAAGGGCTGAATGAGGTGGAAGCACTTAACAACTAATGAGCCTGCACATCTTGAGTTAGCTACCTAGAGAATGTTTCTCCTTAGCAATAAAGAACTACAACTGCTTTGTTCTAGCTCAGTAATAACAATAATATTGTAGTATGTCCTTTGGGAAACTAACTGAAATATAAGTTCAGATGAGTCCACATCGTTGTTGTAAAGTAATGATGTTTTGCTACATTGCTTTCCTACTTAAAGCTGCCATGGATAATGCACAATTAAGTCAAGACATCTAGCCTTACCAAAAATAAATTCCTAGAGTATATTTGGTCTTATCCATGCACATGCTTTTGGTTCATGGGCCTGACAATGGAGGAGATAGTAGGTCAGGATAATCTCATAACAGTTACTGGTTGAAGGACTCTTGTTAACCCATCATTATTGCTTTGTTCCTATGACCTGGCATCAGACTTACCCTTCTAATCAGCCGTGCAGCCCTCCTCCACCCTCCTCCCATTTTTAACTAGAACTCTGTAGGGAACCTCACACTTGCTTGACTGAGTCATAACTCATTGTTTAGGTCTGGCCAGTTTTTTCTCCTGGGGGCAGTAAGTTCCTGTATCTTAAATGCCAACTGCTGTAAAGGGTAATGCTCCATAATGCTGCATAGTATTGCACTATACTATACTATATAGTATAATACTTAATATTATATTAATATAATGGGAAGCAATAATATTGCATCCTGCCTTACCTTCTATCTAGTGTGTATTTTCCTAATCGTAGGAGCTGGCTTTTGGATAACAGTGCCAGTCCCACTCAAACCAACTTCATCTTTTTCTTTTAGATACTATTTTAGGATTTTTAGAGGTTAGAGCCACATACTTTCCTTATTCTGTGTCCCTTCCATCTTGTTGGCCCTTTAGTTTACAGTCTATAATGCCTAAATATACGCTTTTTAAGAAACTTTAATTATTCAAAGTGTGTTTTTGTTTAACTGAATTATTTAATTTACTTTTATTGTATACACGTTGAACAAAAAATTAAGTAGAATCTGAAAGTTATCATTCTTGCTTTCTACTTAGAAATGTAGAAATCATTCCAAAGAAACAAGTGCTTTATTGTAACCAAGGCTTGATTTAGAAAAAAAAAAAAAAAAAAAAAAAAATCCATGATTTTTAAATGTCTGATGTGTATTTGGAGAATTATCTCAGATTCTCTTGGGGAAAAAAAGAATTAGTATATTTGATTCATACTGCCCTTCTCTAAACCCAATTGACAATCCCACTTCAATGAAAATGCAGCCTGACTTTCCTGAATGAATCACTATCTGATTATACAGATGGCCCACAGATTTCTCTACATTCTCTATGCCTATACTTTCTTCATTCTTGGCAGTAAATTTTAGAAAGGTTGCTAATTTTTTATTTACATCCTATATTATAGGGCATGTGAGTGACATTCTAATTTTCTTAAATAGGCAATTTAGACCGTTATTTAAATTACAAGTTTACTGGGTATCAGCATTATATTTTCTTTCTTTAAAGAGATTGAAATACCTTTACCTCTTTTTGAGACGGAGTTTTGCTCATGTTGCCTAGGCTGGAGTGCAATGGCGCAATCTCGCCTCACTGCAACCTCTGCCTCCCTGGTTCAAGTGATTATCCTGCCTCAGCCTCCTGAGTAGCTGGGAACACAGGCGTGCGCCACCACACCAGGCTAAATTTTGTATTTTCAGTAGAGACGGGGTTCCTCCATGTTGGTCAGGCTGATCTCGAACTCCCGATCTCAGGTGATCCACCGGCCTCGGCCTCCCAAAGTGCTGGGATTACAGGTGTGAGCCACCGTGCCCGGCCTCTTCTACCCACTTTATTTTGGTCATCGTGGTACAATATTTTGATCCCTGAGTTAGATAAAAATAGAAGACATGCTTTTCAAATATATGGATTATGCAAATTAAAGTAAAAGAATGGAGATATACAAACTACTCTCAGACTAGAAGGAAATGACAGTGTAATAAGAGAACATTTAATAAGGATACACACAGAATCCTGTTCTTGGTAACAATAGTGCACTGCAGAAATAAAGAACAAGGAAGATGCAGCTAGATTTGGCAAAAAAAAAAGAAAAAAAAGAAAAAAAAAGATTGTAGGGTTTTTTCTTTCTTTTTTTCTTTTTTTCTTTTTCTTCTTCTTTTTTTGAGACAGAGTGCTACTCTGTCACCCAGGCTGGAATGCAGTGTCATGATTTCGGCTCACTGCAATCTCCACCTCCCGGGTTCAAGCCATTCTCTGCCTCAGGCTCCCGAGTAGCTGGGATTACAGGTGTCCACCACCACTCCCGGCTAATTTTCATATTTTTAGTAGACATGGGCTTTCACCATGTTAGCCAGGCTGGTCTCAAACTCCTGACCTCGTGATCCACCCACCTCTGCCTCCCAAAGTGCTGGGATTACAGGTGTAAGCTACTGTGCCCAGACAGATTTTAGAGTTTTTATGCACTGGTAAGCTCAGCATAAGTTGACAGTTTGATGTGACTATTAAGCAGGCAATGGCAATTGTTGACCACTTTAATATAAATATATTCCCCGGGTCAGTATTTCTCAGAGTGACTTATTGCATCAAAATTACCTGGAGAAATTTTAAAGTATACAATGCAAGACCCAATAAGTTATCCACTGAAACAAAATCTCTTGGTGTGGGATTTGTATTTAAAAAATAATAATAAACTTTCAGGCAGTTTTAATGCAAATTAAACTTTAATAATCATTAAAATGGACTAAGGGCAATTCTGATGCTCTTCTGTTTTATCCTGTTTTATCACTGCAGGATAGTTGTGTTTTACTCTCTTGCTTATACTTTAAGAAGGGTTTGAAATTTTTGCTGCGCTTGGGAAAAAAAGCAACTTTACAAAAATGGGGAACTAATTCATGTCCATGAGTAATGCATGGAGAAAATGGAGCCTTCACATATTTACGATATAATTGAACAGTTAAATAAATTATGGTGGTTAATTTGACTTATTCATGAATATCCAATAAGTATCCACTACTATAAATAGTTAGAGATTGTTGTGATATCAGATAGTAACATGAGAAAATGTTTGTAATAAGCACTAAGGTATAACATTACACAAATATTTTGATTACAAATGTCTAAAAAGAAGGATGCACGTTAAATAACATCAGAAAAAATACATCAAAGTGATAAGTGATTTTGTTTGGATAATACTATAATCACTTTTTTGTTTTTTGCAAAATAGTCTCTATGAATATGCTCTTATATACTTAAATTAATTTTCAAAGTTAAAAAACTATGATATTGTTAATCACCTCAAATAATAAAGTATACTGTAGATGGGCAGTTCCCAGTCTTTTTGGAACCAGGGACTGGTTTCATGGAAGACAATTTTTGTACAGATTTGGGGACTGCACAGCTGATTTCGGGATGAAACTGTTCCACCTCAGATCATCAGGCATGACTTAGATTCTCATAAGGAGCGCATAACCTAGATCCCTCGCATGCGCAGTTCACAGTAGGTTTGCTCTCTTACAAGAATTTAATGCTGCTGCTGATCTGACAGGAGGCAGAGCTCAGGTGCTAATGCTTGCTGGCCTCCTGCTATGCAGCATGGTTCCTAACAGGCCACAGACTGGCTCTAGTCTTCGGCCTTGGGTTTGGGGACCTCTTCTAGATGATAAACATTATTTTTTCTAATACAGGCAAATATAAAGAATAATGGTATGAAAGGAATGGAAATAAATTCTGACTGGATTTAGGAAAAAAATTTTCTGGTTCTCAAAAGACTGTCATAAAATTCACTTATTTACTCGTATGTACCAGGTTCTACTTTTTAAATTTTACTGAAGCAAATGCAATTTTATACTTTTTTACACCATATTTATTAAGTGCCTACTGTTTGTTCAGGATATATCCATGACTTTTTTGCTACATTGATGGAAGTTTATAAGGCAATGTATTAAATAAATAATGTTCTGGTTTTTAAGTTGTGTATTTAGAACATAGGACTGAAAGCAAATGCTTCTGTAAAAAAAAAAAAAATCAGTCAGAAAGTCAGGTCAATATTATAAGAGATACAACATTCCTGGAAAATTGCAGTGCTTTTCATTGCCCAGATGTTATCATTGCTGTTGGGTTCCTTGGCAGAGTCATTCAGAGGCTCTGCATAGCTAACACTCTCATGGTTCTCTGCGGCACAGTCCCTACTTGATTGCATTTAATATCTTCTCCCTCCAGGTTGGGGCTTAGCAGCTTCTATTCAAAAAAGTGACACAGCAATAAAATTTGAAACCATAGAATGATCACTCATCCTAATAATGTGTTATTTGACATCTTTGAATATGTGACTATTGCAAATAGTTCATTTCAAATTTTAACAGGTTATTTTTTCTCAGTTCAAAATCACATTGAAAAGGGGAGAGAAAAACTGCCACAGTGGAACGTTTACAGGTACTCCATTTTTACCCAATAAAATAATGTTTCATCGTACATTCAGCCTGTGTTAAGATTGACATATTTATAGCATATCTGGGCAGGATATAGCAACTAGCGCTATAATGATTGCTTTCTCTACTATAAAACCTACGAAGCTCATATTAATACTTAAGACATATTTATATTATTAAGCTCCCAATAATATTACCTAAAATATGACAGTCTGCAGGTCATATATTACTATATGGGATTTTTCTTTTCTTTTTTTTCTTAACTTTTATTTTCAGTTCAGGGGTATATGTACAGGTTTGTTACATAGGTAAACTTGTGTCATGGGGGTTTGTTGCATAGATTATTTCATCACCCAGGTATTAAGCCCAGTACCCATTAGTTATTTTTCCTGATCCTCTCTCTCCTGCCACCCTCTCCCCTCTACCCTCTGATAGGCTCCAGTGTGTGGTGTTCCCCTCTATGTGTTACATGGGAATTTTTCATTCAGTCTTTTACTCACTTCATGATTTTTGGTATTTGATTAGGGGCAAGAGAAAGAAGGAAAAATAGACACAATGTCGCTTTCCATGTGTTATTTTCCAATGCCTAGAGTCTGTAATTCCATCTTTCATCCTATTTCATATCATAATCCAGAATATTATTTACCAATTTTATGTCTTAACTACTTTACCAATATAATTAGCCAAATATTTGCATAGTTATTTCAAATACGTTTATATTTATTTCTTGTTTTATATTTCATTGCCTATTTTGAAATTCTATTCTTTAAATTTCTAAAATAAAACGAATTTTGATACCTGTAATTTTTCCATTGGTAACGTTTGTGCATTTTGTCAATTTTTATAGTCATTGTAACACATTTAAAAAAAATATGACGTTGTCCCTGTTTTTTAACTAAAGGCAATTTACATTACCATTAACAAGGATTTGTATAGTTTTAAATGTCATAATATAAAGAGTCCCTTCCAGAGAGTCCTCCATTCCAGTAACATACTTAGGAAATAAATAATGCATATGCAGAAGACATAGACCATTGTCAAGATAGCACTTTCAGTTTTCTTTCTTTATTGTGCAGACTCTATACACAGTTCAATTTGCATTAAACTATTTTTACTTTAGTATAATCATTATTGATTTCTTTCTTTCTTTCTTTTTTGAGACGAAGTTTCACTCTTGTTGCCTAGGCTACAGTGCAATGGCACGCTCTCCACTCACAGCAACCTCTCCCTCGCAGGTTCAAGTGATTCTCCTGCCTCAGCCTCCTGAGTAGCTGGGATTACAGGCATGTGCCACCACACCCATCTAATTTGTTTGTAGTTTTAGTAGAGACGGAGTTTCTCCATGTTGGTCAGGCTGGTCGCGAACTCCTGACCTCAGGTGATACACCCGCCTCAGCCTCCCAAAGTGCTGGGATTACAGGCGTGAGCCACCGTGCCCCGCCTATTGATTTCTTTTTAATGACGTTTCTAGATCCCTACCACTGTAAAAGAAAAGTTTTGCATTAGACGCTTGTTAAAATTGGCAAGACATATGCAAACTGTGCATCCAACAAAGGTCTAATATCCAGCATCTATAGGGAACTAAAACAAATTTACAAGAGATGAACAACCCTGTAAAAAAGTGGGCTAAAGCCATGAACAGAAACTTTTCAATAGAAGACATACATACAGCCAACAGTCATGAATAAAAGCTCAGCATCACGATCATTAGGGAAATGCAAATCAAAATCACAGTGAGATACCGTCTCACATCAGTCAGAATGGCTATTATCAAAAATTAAAAAATAACAGATTCTGGCAAGGTTATGGAGGAAAGGAAATGCTTATCCACTGCTAGTGGGAATGTAAATTACTTAAGTCATTGTGGAAAGTAATTTGGCTGTTTCTCAAATAACTCAAAGCAAAGTTATCATTTGACCTAGCAGCCCCATTATTGAGTATATACCCAAAGGAATATAAATCATTCTATCATAAAGAAACACACATGCGTATGTTCACCACAGCATTATTCATAATAGCAAAGTCATGGAATCAACCTACATGCCCATCAGTGGTAGACTAGATAAAGAAACTGTGGTACATATACACCATGGAATATTATGCTGCCATAAAAAAGAGTGAATGCACGTCCTTTGTAGCAACATGTGTGGAACTGGAGGCCATTATCTTAAGTGAACTAACACAGGTACAGAAAACCAACTACTATGTGTCCTGACCTTTGGGAACCACACTTTCAGCACATATGGAAAGAAGGAAGGGAACAAAGGACGCCAAGGCGTGCTTGAAGGTGGAGGGTGGGAGTAGGGTGAAGGCTGAAAAACGACCTTATTGGGTATTGTGCTTATCTGGGTGGTGAAATAATGTATACCAAACCGCCATGACATGCAATTTACCTATGTAACAAACCTGCACATCCATCCCTGATCCTAGAATAAAAGATAAAACCAAAAAATTGGCGAGGCAGACTACTACAATAGGGGAGAAAGACTTTAGTACAGAACTGAGACCTGTACTAGGTGAGAGGATTTTTAAATGCTGAAGTATAGTAACAGAAAAGTACTGAATGGCATTGGGGAAGGAGGGAAATTTGTCCAATGTGATTGGACCCTCTATGTGTGGTCATTGCCCCATTTCAAAGTTAGGCTGCTACCATCTCACAGAGACCGGAAGACAGGGGCCCTATCTTTATTTTTTTTTAATTCATATACAATAGTTGTACACATATGGGGGTGTACATGTGATATTTTGGTACATGTTTACAATGCGCAATAACCAAATCAGGACAATTGGGATAACCATCATCTCAAATGTTTATCTTTTTTTGTGTTGTGAACATTCAATTCTTTCAAGTTGTTTTGAAAGACACAAAAAAATTATTTTTGGTAGCACCCGGTGGCTCACGCCTGAGGCCGAGGCGGGTGGATCACCTGAGGCCAGGTGTTCCAGACCAGCCTGACCAACATGGAGAAACCCTGTCTCTACTAAAAATACAAAATTAGGCGGGCATGATTGTGCATGCCTGTAATCCCAGCTACTCAGGAGGCTGAGCCAGGAGAATTGCTTGAACCTCGGAGGCGGAGTTTGCAGTGAGCCGAGATCCCCCCATTGCACTCCGGCCTGGGCAACAGGAGCAAAACTCCATCTCAAAAAAAAAATAAATAAAATTATTGTTAACTATAGTCAGTCTCCTGTATTGTCGAACACTGGAATTTGTTTTTTAACTATATTTTTGTACACATTAGTCAACTTCATTTCCTCCCCATCTCTCTACCACCCTTCCAAGTCTCTGGCAACAAACATTCTACTCTACATGAGATCCAAATTTAAGCTCCCACATAGGAGTGAGAACATGTGAAATTGTTTGTCATTTTTCATCTTCCTATTTCGCTTAACATAATGAGCTCCAAATATCCATGTCGATGCAAATGACAATATTTTATTATCTTTATGACTGAATGGTATTCCATTGTGTACATACACCCCAGTTTATTCGTTCATCCACTCATCATTTATTCAAGTGCCCGTTGAGAGACACTTAGGTAGATTCCATATCTTGGCTATTGGGAATAGTGCTGCAAGAAACACAGGAGTGAGAATATCTCTTCAATATACTATTCGCCTTTCTTTTGGATGTATTCTCAGCAGTGGAATTGCTGGATCATATGGTAGTTCTATTTTTAGTTTTTCTGAATAGATTTCTGAAATTTCTCCACAGAGGCTGTACTACTCTACATTTCCACCAACAGAGTATAAGAGTTCCCCTTTCTCTATATCCTTGCCACCATCCACTATTTTTTGTCTTTTTAATGATAGTCATTTTAACTGGGCTGAGATGACATCTCATGTGGTTTTGATATGCATTTCCCTGATAATTAGTGATGCTGAGCATTTTTTTTTTTTTTTTTTCATTTACCTGATGGCCATTCGTATGTCTTCTTTTAAGAAATATCTATTCAGGTCTTTTGCTCATTTTAAATAGGATTATGTATTTTTTTTTTACTATTGAGTTGAGTTCCCTATACATTCTGCTTATGAATCCCTTTGTCCTTTGCAAATATTTACTCCCATTTTGTGGCTTGTCTCTTCACTTTGTTGATTGTTTCCTTCTTGATGATTACACTTCAAAGGGATGGTTCCTAGGTCCTTGAGAAATTCATTCTTGGGTTGTGGAAGATTCATCTCAAACAGTCAGAGGATTTATAATTGCAAGTTTCCTAAATTAAATGCTCTAAGAAAAGGGAGATTTGGATTGGAACAAAGATTAAATTTTATTGGAAGCGTTGAACTTTTCAGGAATAAATTTAAGGTACTGGGGTCAGCATCCTGGGGACTTGGCCTTGAGTTGTTATAACTATGCTATTATTTGTTCAGGTCTCTTATTATGGGGGGTAAACAAAACTGTTTGTACTGAAAGTTGCAGTTCCCATAGACCAAGGTTGAGGCCTAGCAGTGGAAAGAGTTCAGAGGAGCCTGACGAAAGTTGGTCAAGGGAAGAGTCTTTTTCACTGACCCTTACCTTAGGAAAATTGCCTACAAGTAGTGGCTTATATTTGTGAACGTAAGTTTTGTAAATATTTTACTTTTCTAAACTTATAGTTGCAATTTAAACATTCAAATCAAAGAAACAAGTTTTGAATTTAGGCCATAATATTTGATTTTATACATTCTGTGAGATTCTCCCAAAATGCATGCCATCCCAGTGTAAGTTTGGTCATATATATTGATGTTATATAGCATGTTGTCAGCTACATTTTGCATAATTAGTGTGGTGGATTCTGGATTCAAAGTTCATGACCTCAAAAGTTGACTCCACCTCTTATCAACTGTATAACCTTATCAAATTGATTAAACTGTTCAAGCTTCAGTTTCCTCATATGCAAAATGGGCATTATAGTATAGGCATTGCATAAAGTAACTGTGAGGATTAAATGATCCAAGTGCTTTGCAGAATTCCTGGCAAGGAGTAATGACTCAACAGATACTAGTTTCCTCCCCTCCCCTCCTTTCCTTTCCTTTCCTTTCCTTTCCTTTCCTTTCCTTTCCTTTCCTTCCTTTTCTTTCCTTTTTTCCTTTCCTTTCCTTTTTCCTTTTTTCCTTTCCTTTCCTTCCTTTTTCCTTTCCTTTCCTTTTGTTTTTCCTTTCCTTTTGTTTTTCCTTTCCTTTTCTTTACTTTTTCTTTCCCTTTCCTTTCCTTTTTCTTTTCCTTTCCTTTTTCCTTTGCTTTCTTTTTTCCTTTCCTTTCCTTTTCCTTTCCTTTTTCCTTTCCTTTCCTTTTCCTTTCCTTTTTCCTTTCCTTTTTCTTTTCCTTTCCTTTCCTTTTTCTTTTCCTTTCCTTTCCTTCCCTTTCCTTTTTCCTTTCTTTTCCTTTCCTTTTTCCTTTCCTTTTCTTTTTCCTTTCCTTTCATTTCCTTTTCCTATCCTTCCTTCCCTTTCCTTTCCTTTTTCCTTCCCTTTCCTTTCCTTTTTTTTCTTCCTTCCCTTTTTCTTACTTTCCTTTCCTTTTCTTTCCTTTTCCTTTCCTTTCCTTTTTTCCTTTCCTTTCCTTTTTCCTTTCCTTTTCTTTTCCTTTCCTTCTCTTTTTTCCTTTTTCCTTTCCTTTTCTTTTTTCCTTCCTTTTTTCCTTTCCTTTCCTTCCTTTCCTTTTCTTTTCCTTCCCTTTCCTTTCCTTTTCCTTTCCTTCCTTTTCCTTAATTCCTTTCCTTTCTTTCGTTTCGTTTTTTTTCCTTTCCTTTCCTTTCCTTTCTTCCTTTTTTCCTTTCCTTTCTTTCCTTTCCTTCCTTTCCTATCCTTCCCTTTCTTTTTCCTTTCCTTTTCTTTCCTTTTTCCTTCCCTTTCCTTCCCTTCCCTTTCTCCTTTCCTTTCCTTTCCTTTTTCCTTTCCCCTTTCCTTTCCTTTTTCCTTTTTCCTGTCCTGTCCTTTGTGGTTTTTTTTTTTTTTTTTTTTTTGAGATGGAGTCTCTCTCTGTCGCTCAGGCTGGAGTGCAGTGGCATGATGTTGGCTCACTGCAATCTCTGCCACCCAAGTTCAAGCAATTCTCCTGCCTCAGCCTCCCGAGTAGCTGGGACTACAGGAGCATGCTACAACACCCAGCTAATTTTTTGTTGTATTTTTAGTAGAGACAGAGTTTTTTTTTTTGTATTTTTTAGTAAAGACAGAGTTTCACCGGCCAGGCTGGTTGTAAATTCCTGACTTGTGGTCTGCCCACCTCGTCTCTCAAAATGCATGCTGGGATTATAGGCATAACCACTGCGCCTGGCCGATATTGGTTCCTATAATTTATATTAGATATTATTATACTGAATAAGTACTAGTGGAGAAAGTAATTACCTGATCTATATCATTAACTTATTGAAAACTCTTGAAAATAAGAGATTTCAAATTTCATTTTAATTTTCTTCTGTCATTTGATCTGTATACTTGCTGTTCTCAGCCAATTTTCCTTTATTTATTTTTTGTATGTATAGGATAATTAATTTAAAATGTGTCATATTTAAAAGAAAATAATTTTATCAGTTAAATGTTAGTTCTGTTTTTTTTTTTCAAGAACAAAGACCTCTTTTCTTCTGATTCATAACTCACCTGAAAGAGAGTAGACCTTTGAGTATGTATAACCTACATGTAGTCTGGTTTATTTATTAGTAGATGTTTATTTTAATTATAATTGACACACAGAGTTTAGGAAGACAATTACATTTGAGATTGCTAATCTTGGGATCAGAGCAACTCATTGTATACAATTCAAAACTCTTTGTCAAGTGATGTTACGTATTCATTTAATACAAAGTATAATGATTAATAGTTGTAGTAATGATATTTTTCCTATAAGCAAAATAAAATTAGATGGATGTTTACATTTATTATCTCATTGTATTTTTACATAAGTTACATAAAACACATTTTCCTCCTGAATAAAACAGTAATATATACATATGTATACATGTATTTATACCATTTTAATACCAAATAGATCAGTTTTTGTAAGATATATGGAGTGAAAAGGTTTAAAAAATGTAAAAATTGGAAGGGGTAATTATTGAAAAATAAGGTGAAGGTAGTGTTAATACACAAAATACATGCCATACAGTTCTGAAAATTTTGCTGTACTTGGCCTATATGTATTTAATGTA